>NW_026893625.1:600000-973516 GCF_032452875.1 Bos javanicus
GATTATTGCCTGCTGACTGTTTGATTCGTGCCTACTCAGCTCTTTGTTTATTGCCTCCAGAGGCACATGATCAGTGTATGATAGCAAACATGATCAGCGCATGATCAGTCACATGATCAGCGCCATTAACTCACGTGATCACTATATGATAGTCATGTGATCAGTCCATGCTCAGTCACGGTATCAGTGCATGGTCAGCCACGTGATCAGTGCATGATCTGTCACATGATTAGTGTATGATCATCCACATGATCAGTGCATGGGAAGTCATGTGATCAGTGTATGTTTAAACATGATCAGTGCATTTTCAGTCTCGCGGTCAGTGCATGATAGCCACGTGATCAGTGCATGATCAGTCACCTGATGGGTGTATGATCATTCACGTGACCGGTATTTGGTAGCTATATGATCAGTGTATGACCAGCCATGTGATAAGTGCATGATAGCCACGTGATCAGTGCATGATCAGCCACGTAATCAGCGCATGATCAGCCACGTAATCAGTGCATGATCAGCCACATGATCAGTGCATGATCAATTACATCATCAGTGCATGATCAGTCACGTGACCAGTACATGGTAGCTGCGTGAACATTGCATGATCAGCCAAGTTAACAGTGCATAATAGCCACGTGATCAGTGCATGATCAGTCACGTGATCAGTGCATGATTATTCACGTGTTCAGTGCATGATCAGCCACGTGATCATTGCATGATCAATTACGTGATCAGTGCATGATAGCCACGTGATCAGTGCATGATCAGTCATGTGATACGTGTGTGATCAGCCACGTGATCAGTGCATGATATCCACGTGATCAGTGAATGATAAGTCACGTGATAAGTGCATGATCAGTCACGTGATCAGTGCATGATCTGCCACATGATCAGTGCGTGATCAATTACGTCATCAGTGCATAATCAGTCACGTGACCAGTACATGGTAGCTGCGTGAACATTGCATGATCAGCCAAGTTAACAGTGCATAATAGCCACGTGATCAGTGCATGATCAGTCACGTGATCAGTGCATGATTATTCACGTGTTCAGTGCATGATCAGCCACGTGATCATTGCATGATCAATTACGTGATCAGTGCATGATAGCCACGTGATCAGTGCATGATCAGTCATGTGATACGTGTGTGATCAGCCACGTGATCAGTGCATGATATCCACGTGATCAGTGAATGATAGCCACGTGATTAGTGCATGATAGCCACGTGATCAGTGCATGATCAGTCACGTGATACGTGTGTGATCAGCCACGTGATCAGTGCATGATCAGTCACGTGACCAGTACATGGTAGCTACGGGATCATTGCATGATCAGCCACGTGATGTGTGCATGATCAGTTACGTGAGCAGAGTATGATCAGCCACGTGATCAGTGCATGAGAGCCACGTGATCAGTGCATGATCAGTCACGTGACAGGTGTGTGGTAAGCCACGTGAACAGTGCATGTTGAGCCACGTGATCAATGCATGAAATCCACGTGATCAGTGCATGATCAGTTACGTGAACAGTGTATGATCAGCAACGTGAGCAGTGCATGGTCAGACACGTGAACACTGTATGATCAAACACGTGATCAGTGCATGATATCCATGTCATCAGTGCATGATGAGTCTCGTGAACAGTGCATGATCAGTCACGTGATCAGTGCATAATCAGCCACGTGATCAGTGCATGATCAGTCACGTGATCTGTGCATGATAGCCACGTGATCACTGCATGATAGCCACGTGATCAGTGCATGATCAGTCACGTGATCAGTGCATGATCAGCCACGTGATCAGTGCATGACGAGGCACGTGATCAGTATGGCCAGCCAAGTGATCAGTGCATGATAGCCACGTGATCAGTGCATGATAAGTCACGTGATAAGTGCATGATCAGTCACGTGATCAGTGCATGATCTGCCACATGATCAGTGCGTGATCAATTACGTCATCAGTGCATAATCAGTCACGTGACCAGTACATGGTAGCTGCGTGAACATTGCATGATCAGCCAAGTTAACAGTGCATAATAGCCACGTGATCAGTGCATGATCAGTCACGTGATCAGTGCATGATTATTCACGTGTTCAGTGCATGATCAGCCACGTGATCATTGCATGATCAATTACGTGATCAGTGCATGATAGCCACGTGATCAGTGCATGATCAGTCATGTGATACGTGTGTGATCAGCCACGTGATCAGTGCATGATATCCACGTGATCAGTGAATGATAGCCACGTGATTAGTGCATGATAGCCACGTGATCAGTGCATGATCAGTCACGTGATACGTGTGTGATCGGCCACGTGATCAGTGCATGATCAGTCACGTGACCAGTACATGGTAGCTACGGGATCATTGCATGATCAGCCACGTGATGTGTGCATGATCAGTTACGCGAGCAGAGTATGATCAGCCACGTGATCAGTGCATGAGAGCCACGTGATCAGTGCATGATCAGTCACGTGACAGGTGTGTGGTAAGCCACGTGAACAGTGCATGTTGAGCCACGTGATCAATGCATGAAATCCACGTGATCAGTGCATGATCAGTTACGTGAACAGTGTATGATCAGCAACGTGAGTAGTGCATGGTCAGACACGTGAACACTGTATGATCAAACACGTGATCAGTGCATGATATCCATGTCATCAGTGCATGATGAGTCTCGTGAACAGTGCATGATCAGTCACGTGATCAGTGCATAATCAGCCACGTGATCAGTGCATGATCAGTCACGTGATCTGTGCATGATAGCCACGTGATCACTGCATGATAGCCACGTGATCAGTGCATGATCAGTCACGTGATCAGTGCATGATCAGCCACGTGATCAGTGCATGACGAGGCACGTGATCAGTATGGCCAGCCAAGTGATCAGTGCATGATAGCCACGTGATCAGTGCATGGTCAGTCACGTGATCAGTGCATGATCAGTCACGTGATCAGTGTTTGATCAGCCGCGTGATCAGTGCATGATCAGCCACATGACCAGGGCATGATCAATTACGTGATCAGTGCATGATCAGTCACGTGACCAGTACATGGTAGCTACGTGATCATTGCATGATCAGCCACGTGAGCAGTGCATGATAGCCACGTGATCAGTTCATGATCAGCCAAGTGATCAGTGCATGATCAGTCACGTGATCAGTGCATGATCAACCACGTGATCAGTGCATGATCAGCCACGTGATCTGTGCATGATCATTCACGTGACCAGTACATGGTAGCTACGTGATCATTGCATGATCAGCCACGTTATCTGTGAATGATAGCCACGTGATCAGTGCATGATAGACACGTGATCAGTGCATGATCAGTCACGTGATCAGTGCATGATCAGCCACATGATCAGTGCATGACCAGGCACATGATCAGTGTATGACCATCCAAATGATCAGTGCATGATAGCCACGTGATCAGTGCATGATCATGCACGTGATCAGTGCATGTGGAGTCATGTAGTCAATGCATTATAGCGCCGCAATCAGTGCACGATCAGTCCCATGATGAATGTATGATCAGCCAAGTGACCAGTGCAAGATAGCTACGTGATCAGTGCATGATCAGTCACATGATCAGTGCATGATCAGCCACGTGATCAGTGCATGATCAGTCACGTGATCAGTGCATGACCAGCCAAGTGATCAGTGCATGATAGCCACGTGATCATTGCATGATCAGTCACGTGATCAGTGCATGATCAATTACATGATCAGTGCGTGATCAGTCACGTGACCAGTATATGGTAGCTAGGTGATCATTGCATGATTAGCCACATGAGCCGTGCATGATAGCCACGAGATCAGTGCATGATCAGTCACGTGATCAGTGCATGACCACTCACGTGAACAGTGCATGATAAGTCAACTGATCAGTGCATGATCAATAACGTGAACAGTGCATGATCACTCACGTGACCAGTACATGGTAGCTACGTGATCATTGCATGAACAGCCGCGTGAGCAGTGCATGATAGCCACGTGATCAGTGCATGATGAGCTACGTGATCAGTGCAGTATCAATTACGTGATCAATGCATGATCAGTCACGTGACCAGTACATGGTAGCTACGTGATCATTGCATGATCAGCCACGTGATCAGTGCATGATCGGTCACGTGATCAGTGCACGGTCAGTCACGTAATCAGTGCATGATCAGCCACGTGAGCAGTGCATGATAGCCACGTGATCAGTGCATGATCAGCCACGTGATTAGTGCATGATCAATTATGTGATCAGTGCATGATCAGTTACGTGAACAGTGTATGATCAGCCACGTGATCAGTGCATGGTCAGACACGTGAACAGTGTATGATCAGCCACGTGATCAGTGCTGAGTTCCATGATTTTTGCCTGCTGACTGTTTGATTCGTGCCTACTCAGCTCTTTGTTTATTGCCTCCAGAGGCACATGATCAGTGTATGATAGCAAACATGCTCAGCGCATGATCATTCACGTGGTCAGCGCCATTAAGTCACGTGATCACTACATGATAGTTATGTGATCAGTCCATGCTCAGTCACGTAATCAGTGCATGATCAGCCACGTGATCAGTGCATGATCAGTCACGTGATCAGTGCATGATCAGCCACATGATCATTGCATGATCAATTACGTGATCAGTGCATGATAGCCACGTGATCAGTGCATGATCAGTCATGTGATACGTGTGTGATCAGCCACGTGATCAGTGCATGATAGCCACGTGATCAGTGCATGATCAGCCACGTGATTAGTGCATGATAGCCACGTGATCAGTGCATGATCAGTCACGTGATTCGTGTGTGATCAGCCACGTGATCAGTGCATGATCAGTCACGTGACCAGTACATGATAGCTACGGGATCATTGCATGATCAGCCACGTGATGTGTGCATGATCAGTTACGTGAGCAGAGTATGATCAGCCACGTGATCAGTGCATGAGAGCCACGTGATCAGTGCATGATCAGTCACGTGACAGGTGTGTGGTAAGCCACGTGAACAGTGCATGTTCAGCCACGTGATCAATGCATGAAATCCACGTGATCAGTGCATGATCAGTTACGTGAACAGTGTATGATCAGCAACGTGAGCAGTGCATGGTCAGACACGTGAACACTGTATGATCAAACACGTGATCAGTGCATGATATCCATGTCATCAGTGCATGATGAGTCTCGTGAACAGTGCATGATCAGTCACGTGATCAGTGCATAATCAGCCACGTGATCAGTGCATGATCAGTCACGTGATCTGTGCATGATAGCCACGTGATCACTGCATGATAGCCACGTGATCAGTGCATGATCAGTCACGTGATCAGTGCATGATCAGCCACGTGATCAGTGCATGACGAGGCACGTGATCAGTATGGCCAGCCAAGTGATCAGTGCATGATAGCCACGTGATCAGTGCATGGTCAGTCACGTGATCAGTGCATGATTAGTCACGTGATCAGTGCATGATCAGCCGCGTGATCAGTGCATGATCAGCCACATGACCAGTGCATGATCAATTACGTGATCAGTGCATGATCAGTCACGTGACCAGTACATGGTAGCTACGTGATCATTGCATGATCAGCCACGTGAGCAGTGCATGTTAGCCACGTGATCAGTTCATGATCAGCCACGTGATCAGTGCATGATCAGTCACGTGATCAGTGCATGATCAGCCACGTGATCAGTGCATGATCAGCCACGTGATCTGTGCATGATCATTCACGTGACCAGTACATGGTAGCCACGTGATCATTGCATGATCAGCCACGTTATCTGTGAATGATAGCCACGTGATCAGTGCATGATCAGACACGTGATCAGTGCATGATCAGCCACGTGATCAGTGCATGATAGCCACGTGATCAGTGCATGATCAGTCACGTGATCAGTGCATGATCAGCCACGTGATCAGTGCATGACGAGGCACGTGATCAGTATGGCCAGCCAAGTGATCAGTGCATGATAGCCACGTGATCAGTGCATGATAAGTCACGTGATAAGTGCATGATCAGTCACGTGATCAGTGCATGATCCGCCACATGATCAGTGCGTGATCAATTACGTCATCAGTGCATAATCAGTCACGTGACCAGTACATGGTAGCTGCGTGAACATTGCATGATCAGCCAAGTTAACAGTGCATAATAGCCACGTGATCAGTGCATGATCAGTCACGTGATCAGTGCATGATCAGCCACGTGATCAGTGCATGATCAGCCACGTGATCAGTGCATGATCAGTTACGTGATCAGTGCATGATAGCCACGTGATCAGTGCATGATCAGTCATGTGATACGTGTGTGATCAGCCACGTGATCAGTGCATGATATCCACGTGATCAGTGAATGATAGCCACGCGATTAGTGCATGATAGCCACGTGATCAGTGCATGATCAGTCACGTGATCAGTGCATGATCAGCCACGTGATCAGTGCATGATCAGTCACGTGACCAGTACATGGTAGCTACGGGATCATTGCATGATCAGCCACGTGATGTGTGCATGATCAGTTACGTGAGCAGAGTATGATCAGCCACGTGATCAGTGCATGAGAGCCACGTGATCAGTGCATGATCAGTCACGTGACAGGTGTGTGGTAAGCCACGTGAACAGTGCATGTTGAGCCACGTGATCAATGCATGAAATCCACGTGATCAGTGCATGATCAGTTACGTGAACAGTGTAGGATCAGCAACGTGAGTAGTGCATGGTCAGACACGTGAACACTGTATGATCAAACACGTGATCAGTGCATGATATCCATGTCATCAGTGCATGATGAGTCTCGTGAACAGTGCATGATCAGTCACGTGATCAGTGCATAATCAGCCACGTGATCAGTGCATGATCAGTCACGTGATCTGTGCATGATAGCCACGTGATCACTGCATGATAGCCACGTGATCAGTGCATGATCAGTCACGTGATCAGTGCATGATCAGCCACGTGATCAGTGCATGACGAGGCACGTGATCAGCATGGCCAGCCAAGTGATCAGTGCATGATAGCCACGTGATCAGTGCATGGTCAGTCACGTGATCAGTGCATGATCAGTCACGTGATCAGTGTTTGATCAGCCACGTGATCAGTGCATGATCAGCCACATGACCAGGGCATGATCAATTACGTGATCAGTGCATGATCAGTCACGTGACCAGTACATGGTAGCTACGTGATCATTGCATGATCAGCCACGTGAGCAGTGCATGATAGCCACGTGATCAGTTCATGATCAGCCAAGTGATCAGTGCATGATCAGTCACGTGATCAGTGCATGATCAACCACGTGATCAGTGCATGATCAGCCACGTGATCTGTGCATGATCATTCACGTGACCAGTACATGGTAGCTACGTGATCATTGCATGATCAGCCACGTTATCTGTGAATGATAGCCACGCGATCAGTGCATGATAGACACGTGATCAGTGCATGATCAGTCACGTGATCAGTGCATGATCAGCCACATGATCAGTGCATGACCAGGCACATGATCAGTGTATGACCATCCAAATGATCAGTGCATGATAGCCACGTGATCAGTGCATGATCATGCACGTGATCAGTGCATGTGGAGTCATGTAGTCAATGCATTATAGCGCCGCAATCAGTGCACGATCAGTCCCATGATGAGTGTATGATCAGCCAAGTGACCAGTGCAAGATAGCTACGTGATCAGTGCATGATCAGTCACATGATCAGTGCATGATCAGCCACGTGATCAGTGCATGATCAGTCACGTGATCAGTGTATGACCAGCCAAGTGATCAGTGCATGATAGCCACGTGATCATTGCATGATCAGTCACGTGATCAGTGCATGATCAATTACATGATCAGTGCGTGATCAGTCACGTGACCAGTATATGGTAGCTAGGTGATCATTGCATGATCAGCCACATGAGCCGTGCATGATAGCCACGTGATCAGTGCATGATCAGTCACGTGATCAGTGCATGACCAGCCAAGTGAACAGTGCATGATAAGTCAACTGATCAGTGCATGATCAATAACGTGATCAGTGCATGATCACTCACGTGACCAGTACATGGTAGCTACGTGATCATTGCATGGACAGCCGAGTGAGCAGTGCATGATAGCCACGTGATCAGTGCATGATGAGCTACGTGATCAGTGCAGTATCAATTACGTGATCAATGCATGATCAGTCACGTGACCAGTACATGGTATCTACTTGATCATTGCATGATCAGCCACGTGATCAGTGCATGATCGGTCACGTGATCAGTGCACGGTCAGTCACGTAATCAGTGCATGATCAGCCACGTGAGCAGTGCATGATA
This sequence comes from Bos javanicus, assembly GCF_032452875.1. Classification (NCBI taxonomy): domain Eukaryota; kingdom Metazoa; phylum Chordata; class Mammalia; order Artiodactyla; family Bovidae; genus Bos; species Bos javanicus. The sequence continues at coordinate 608,298 of NW_026893625.1, forward strand.
GCCACGTGATCAGTGCATGATCAGCCACGTGATTAGTGCATGATCAATTATGTGATCAGTGCATGATCAGTTACGTGAACAGTGTATGATCAGCCACGTGATCAGTGCATGGTCAGACACGTGAACAGTGTATGATCAGCCACGTGATCAGTGCTGAGTTCCATGATTTTTGCCTGCTGACTGTTTGATTCGTGCCTACTCAGCTCTTTGTTTATTGCCTCCAGAGGCACATGATCAGTGTATGATAGCAAACATGCTCAGCGCATGATCATTCACGTGGTCAGCGCCATTAAGTCACGTGATCACTGCATGATAGTTATGTGATCAGTCCATGCTCAGTCACGTAATCAGTGCATGATCAGCCACGTGAGCAGTGCATGATAGTCACGTGTTCAGTGCATGATCAGCCACATGATCATTGCATGATCAATTACGTGATCAGTGCATGATAGCCACGTGATCAGTGCATGATCAGTCATGTGATACGTGCATGATCAGCCACGTGATCAGTGCATGATATCCACGTGATCAGTGAATGATAGCCACGTGATTAGTGCATGATAGCCACGTGATCAGTGCATGATCAGTCACGTGATACGTGTGTGATCAGCCACGTGATCAGTGCATGATCAGTCACGTGACCAGTACATGGTAGCTACGTGATCATTGCATGATCAGCCACGTGATGTGTGCATGATCAGTTACGTGAGCAGAGTATGATCAGCCACGTGATCAGTGCATGATGAGCCACGTGATCAGTGCATGATTAGTCATGTGACAGGTGTGTGGTAAGCCACGTGAACAGTGCATGTTCAGCCACGTGATCAATGCATGAAATCCACGTGATCAGTGCATGATCAGTTACGTGAACAGTGTATGATCAGCAACGTGAGCAGTGCATGGTCAGACACGTGAACACTGTATGATCAAACACGTGATCAGTGCATGATATCCATGTCATCAGTGCATGATGAGTCTCGTGAACAGTGCATGATCAGTCACGTGATCAGTGCATAATCAGCCACGTGATCAGTGCATGATCAGTCACGTGATCTGTGCATGATAGCCACGTGATCACTGCATGATAGCCACGTGATCAGTGCATGATCAGTCACGTGATCAGTGCATGATCAGCCACGTGATCAGTGCATGACGAGGCACGTGATCAGTATGGCCAGCCAAGTGATCAGTGCATGATAGCCACGTGATCACTGCATGATCAGCCACGTGATCAGTGCATGATCAGTCACGTGATCAGTGCATGATCAGCCACGTGATCAGTGCATGATAAGTCAACTGATCAGTGCATGATCAATAACGTGATCAGTGCATGATCACTCACGTGACCAGTACATGGTAGCTACGTGATCATTGCATGATAGCCACGAGATCAGTGCATGATCAGTCACGTGATCAGTGCATGACCACTCACGTGAACAGTGCATGATAAGTCAACTGATCAGTGCATGATCAATAACGTGATCAGTGCATGATCAGCCACGTGACCAGTACATGGTAGCTACGTGATCATTGCATGGACAGCCGCGTGAGCAGTGCATGATAGCCACGTGATCCGTGCATGATGAGCTACGTGATCAGTGCAGTATCAATTACGTGATCAATGCATGATCAGTCACGTGACCAGTACATGGTAGCTACGTGATCATTGCATGATCAGCCACGTGATCAGTGCATGATCGGTCACGTGATCAGTGCACGGTCAGTCACGTAATCAGTGCATGATCAGCCAGGTGAGCAGTGCATGATAGCCACGTGATCAGTGCATGATCAGCCACGTGATTAGTGCATGATCAATTATGTGATCAGTGCATGGTCAGACACGTGAACAGTGCATGATCAGCCACGTGATCAGTGCTGAGTTCTATGATTTTGCCTGCTGACTGTTTGATTCGTGCCTACTCAGCTCTTTGTTTATTGCCTCCAGAGGCACATGATCAGTGTATGATAGCAAACATGCTCAGCGCATGATCATTCACATGGTCAGCGCCATTAAGTCACGTGATCACTACATGATAGTTATGTGATCAGTCCATGCTCAGTCACGGTATCAGTGCATGATCAGACACGAGATCAGTGCATGATCAGTCACGTGATCAGTGCATGATCAGCCACGTGATCAGTGCATGACCAGGCACGTGATCAGTGTATGTCCAGCCAAGTGATCAGTGCATGATAGCCACGTGATCAGTGCATGATCAGTCATGTGATCAGTGTATGATCAGCCACGTGATCAGTGCATGATCAGCCACATGATCAGTGCATGATCAGTCACGTGATCAGTGCATGGTCAGTCCCGTGATCAGTGCATAATCATCCATGTGATCAGTGCATTTGGAGTCATGTAGTCAATGCATGATAGCCCGTGATCAGTGCACGATCAGTTCCGTGATGAGTGTATGATCAGCCAAGTGATCAGTGCAAGATAGCTATGTGATCAGTGCATGATCAGTCACATGATCAGTGCATGATCAGTCACGTGATAGGTGTGTGATCAGCCATGTGAACAGTGAATGCTCAGGCACGTGATCAGGGCCTGCTGAGCTGCGTGATTACTGTCTGCTCATCTGCTTTACAATTTCCAGCTGAGCTGCACGATCCTGCCTGTAATCTGCTTGACAATTGCCACCTGTGCTGCGTAATTCCTGCCTGCTCTTCTACTTGATTATTGCCAGCTGAGCAGCATGATTTCTCAGAGGTGAGTTCCATGATTATAGCCTGCTGACTGATTCCTGCCTACTCAGCTCTATGCTCATTGCCTCCAGAGGCACATGATCAGTGTGTGACACCAAACATGATCAGCACATGATCAGTCACATGATCAATGCATGATAAGCCAGGTGATCAGTGCATGATCAATTATGTGATCAGTGCATGATCAGTCATGTGACCAGTACATGGTAGCTGCGTGATCATTGCATGATCAGCCACGTGAGCAGTGCATGATAGCCACATGATCAGTGCATGATAGCCACGTGATCAGTGCATGAACAGTCACGTGATCTGTGCATGATCAGTCACGTGATCTGTGCATGATCAGTCACGTGATCAGTGCATGATCAATTACCTGATGAGTGCATGATCAGTCACGTGACCAGTGCATGGTAGCTACGTGATCATTGCATGATCAGCCCCGTGATCAGTGCATGATAGCCACGTGATCAGTGCATGATATCCACGTGATCATTGCAGGATAGCCACGTGATCACTTCATGATTAGTCACGTGATCTGTACATGATCAGTCAGCTGATACGTGTGTGATCAGCCACCGGATCAGTGCGTGATGAGCCATGTGATCAGTGCAGGATCAATTACGTAATCAGTGCATGATCAGTCAGGTGACCAGTACATGGTAGCTACGTGATCATTGCGTGATCAGCCACGTGATCAGTGCATGATAGCCACGTGATCAGTGCATGATCAGTCATGTGATGCGTGTGTGATCAGCCACGTGATCAGTGCATTATATCCACGTGATCAGTGCATGAGAGCCACGTGATCAGTGCATGAGAGCCACGTGATCAGTGCATGATCAGTCACCTGATGGTTGTATGATCAGTCACGTGACCAGTACATGGTAGCTACATGATCATTGCATGATCAGCCACGTGAGTAGTGCATGATAGCCAGGTGATCAGTGCATAATCAGTCACGTGACCAGTGCATGATCAGTCATGTAATCTGTGCATGACCAGGCAAGTGATCAGTGTATGACCAGCCAAGTGATCAGTGCATGATAGCCAAGTGATCAGTGCATGATCAGTCACATGTTCAGTGCATGATCAGTAACGTAATCAGTGTATGATCAGCCACGTGATCAGTGCATGATCAGCCACATGATCACTGCATGATCAATTACGTCATCAGTGCATGATCAGTCATGTGACCACTACATGGTATCTAGGTGATCATTGCATGATCAGCCACGTGAGCTGTGCATGATAGCCACGAGATCAGTGCATGATCAGTTACGTGATCAGTGCATGATCAGTCAGGTGAACAGTGCATGATAAGTCACCTGATCAGTGCATGATCAATTACGTGATCAGTGCACGATCACTCAAGTGACTAGTATATGGTAGCTACATGATCATTGCATGATCAGCCACGTGAGCAGTGCATGATAGCCACGTGATGATTGCATGATCAGTTTCAGGAGCAGAGTATGATCAGCCACTTATCAGTCATGATAGCCACGTGATCACTGCATGATCTGTCACATGATCAGTGTATGATCATCCACGTGATCAGTGCATGGGCAGTCATGTGATCAGTGCAGGATATAGAAGTGATCAGTGCATGATCAGTCTTGTGATCAGTGTATGATCACTCTCGTGATCAGTGAATGATCAACCACGTGATCAGTGCACGATAGCCAGGTAATGAGTGCAGGATAGCCAGATGATCAGTGCATGATCAGTCACGTGATCAGTGTATGATCATCCACGTGATCAATGCATGTGGAGTCATTTAGTCAATGCATGATAGCTCGGTGATCAGTGCATGATCAGTCCCGAAATGAGTGTATGATCAGCCAAGTGATCAGTGCAAGATAGCTACGTGATCAGGGCATGATCAGTCACATGATCAGTGCATGATCAGCCACTTCATCAGTGCATGATAACCACGTCATCAGTGCATACAATTACGTGATCAGTGCATGCGCAATCACGTGATCAGTGCATGAGAGCCACGTGATCAGTGCATGATCATTCACGTGATAGGTGTGTAATCAGCCACGTGATCAGTGCATGGTCAGACACGTGAACAGTGTATGATCAGCCACGTGAACAGTGCATGATATCCAAGTGATCAGTGCATGATCATCACGTGATCAGTGTATGATCAGCCAGGTGAATAGTGCATGCTCAGTCACGTGATAAGGGCCTGCTGAGCTGTGTGATTCCTGTCTGCTCATCTGCTTGAAAATTGCCAGCTGAGCTGCATGATTCCTGCCTGTCATCTGCTTGACAATTGCCAGCTGTGCTGCGTAATTCCTGCCTGCTCAGCTGCTTGATTATTGCCAGCTGAGCAGCATGATTCCTCACACCTGAGTTCCATGATTATTGCCTGCTGACTGTTTGATTCGTGCCTACTCAGCTCTTTGTTTATTGCCTCCAGAGGCAAATGATCAGTGTATGATAGCAAACGTGATCAGCGCGTGATCAGTCACATGATCAGAGCCATTAAGTCACGTGATCACTACATGATAGTCATGTGATCAGTCCATGCTCAGTCACGGTATCAGTGCATGATCAGCCAGGTGATCAGTTCATGATAGCTATGTGATCAGTTCATGATTTGTCACGTGATCTGTGCATGACCAGGCAGGTGATCAGTGTATGATCAGCGACGTGATCAGTGCATGATCTGTCACCTAATGGGTGTATGATCAGTCACCTGACCGGTACATGGTAGCTACATGATCATTGCATGTTCAGCCACGTGAGTAGTGCATGATAGCCACGTGATCAGTGCATGATCAGTCACGTGTTCAGTGCATGATCAGTCATGTAATCTCTGCATGACCAGGCACCTGATCAGTGTATGACCAGCCAAGTGATCAGTGCATGATAGCCACGTGATCAGTGCATGATCAGTCACGTGATCAGTGCATGATCAGTCACGGGATCAGTGGATGATCAACCACGTAATCAGTGTATGATCAGCCACATGATCAGTGCATGATCAGTTACGTGATCAGTGCATGATCAGTCAAGTGACCAGTATATGGTAGCTACGTGATCATTGCATGACCAGCCACATGAGCCGTGCATGATAGCCACGAGATCATTGCATGATCACTCACGTGATCAGTGCATGATCAGTCTCGTGAACAGTGCATGATAAATCAACTGATCAGTGCATGATCAATTACATGATCAGTGCATGATCACTCACGTGACCAGTACATGGTAGCTACATGATCATTGAATGAACAGCCACGTGAGCAGTGCATGATAGCCACGTGATCAGTGCGTGATCTGTCACATGATCAGTGTATGATCATCTGTGTGATCAGTGCATGGGCAGTCATGTGATCAGTGCATGATATAGACGTGATCAGTGCATGATCAGTCTCGTGATCAGTGTATGATGAACCACGTGATCAGTGCACGATAGCCAGGTAATCAGTGCATGATAGCCAGATGATCAGTGCATTATCAGTCACGTGATCAGTGTATGATCAGCCAAGTAATCAGTGCATGATAGCCAACTGATCAGTGGATGATCAGACACGTGATCAGTGCATGGTCAGTCACGTGATCATTACATGATCAGCCACGTGAATAGTGCATGATCAATTACGTGATCAGTGCATGATCAGTCACATGATCAGTAGATGATCAGTCACGTGAACATTGCATGATTAGTCATGTGATCAGTGTATGACCAGCCAAGTGATCAGTGCATGATAGCCATGTGATCAGTGCATGATCAGTCACGTGATCAGTGTATGATCAGCCACGTGATCAGTGCATGATCAGCCAAATTATCAGTGCATGATCAATTACGTGATCAGTGCTTGATCAGCCAGGTGATCAGTGAATGATCAGTCATGTGATCAGTGCATGGTCAGTCACGTGATCAGTGCATGATCATCCACGTGATCAGTGCATGTGGAGTCATGTAGACAATGCATGATAGCGCCGTGATCAGTGCACGATAAGTCCTGTGATTAGTGTATGATCAGCGAAGTGATCAGTGCAAGATAGCTACGTGATCAGTGCATGATCAGCCACGTCATCAGTGCATGATAGCCACGTGAGCAGTGCATACAATTACGTGATCAGTGCATGCGCAATCACGTGATCAGTGCATGAGAGCCACGTAATCAGTGCATGATCATTCATGTGTTAGGTGTGTGATCAGCGACTTGAACAGTGCATGCTCAGTCACGTGATCAGGGCCTGCTGAGCTGTGTGATTACTGTCTGCTCATCTGCTTGAAAAATAACAGCTGAGCTGTACGATTCCTGCCTGTCATCTTCTTAACAATTGCCACCTGTGCTGCATAATTCCTGCTTGCTCATCTACTTGATTATTGCCAGGTGAGCAGCATGATTTCTCAAAGCTGAGTTCCATGATTATATCCTGCTGACTGATTCCTGCCTACTCAGCTCATTGTTCATTGCCTCCAGATGCACATGATCAGTGTGTGACACCAAACATGATCAGCACATGATCAGTCACATAATCAATGCATGATAAGCCAGGTGATCAGTGCTTGATCAATTACGTGATCAGTGCATGATCAGTCATGTGACCAATACATGGTGGCTGCGTGATCAGTGCATGATCAGCCACGTGAGCAGTGCATGATAGCCACGTGATCAGTGCATAATCAGTCACGTGATCAGTGCATGATCAGTCACGTGTTCAGTGCATGATCAGCCACGTGATCAGTGCACGATCAAATACGTGATCAGTGCATGATCACTCACGGGACCAGTACATGGTAGCTACATGATCATTGCATGATCAGCCACGTGATCAGTGCATGATCCATTACGTGATCAGTGCATGAAGAGCCACGTGAGCAGTGCATGATAGCCACTTGATCAGGGCATGATCAGTTACGTGAGCAGTGTATGATCAGCCACGTGATCAGTGCATGGTCAGACACGTGAACAGTGTATGATCAGACACGTGATCAGTGCATGATATCCAAGTGATCAGTGCATGATCAGTTACGTGAGCAGTGTATGATCAGCCACGTGATCAGTGCATGGTCAGACACGTGAACAGTGTATGATCAGACATGTGATCAGTGCATGATATCCAAGTGATCAGTGCATGATCAATCACGTGATCAGTGTATGATCAGCCAGGTGAACAGTGGATGCTCAGTCACGTGATCAGGGCATGTTGAGCTGCGTGATTACTGTCTGCTCATCTGCTTGACAATTGCCAGCTGAGCTTCACGATTCCTGCCTGTCATCTGCTTGACAATTGCCAGCTGTGCTGCGTAATTCCTGCCTGCTCAGCTGCTTGATTATTCCCAGCTGAGCAGCATGATTCCTCACAGCTGAGTTCCATGATTATTGCCTGCTGACTGTTTGATTCGTGCCTACTCAGCTCTTTGTTTATTGCCTCCAGAGGCACATGATCAGTGTATGATAGCAAACATGATCAGCGCATGATCAGTCACATGATCAGCGCCATTAACTCACGTGATCACTATATGATAGTCATGTGATCAGTCCATGCTCAGTCACGGTATCAGTGCATGGTCAGCCACGTGATCAGTGCATGATCTGTCACATGATTAGTGTATGATCATCCACATGATCAGTGCATGGGAAGTCATGTGATCAGTGTATGTTTAAACATGATCAGTGCATTTTCAGTCTCGCGGTCAGTGCATGATAGCCACGTGATCAGTGCATGATCAGTCACCTGATGGGTGTATGATCATTCACGTGACCGGTATTTGGTAGCTATATGATCAGTGTATGACCAGCCATGTGATAAGTGCATGATAGCCACGTGATCAGTGCATGATCAGCCACGTAATCAGCGCATGATCAGCCACGTAATCAGTGCATGATCAGCCACATGATCAGTGCATGATCAATTACATCATCAGTGCATGATCAGTCACGTGACCAGTACATGGTAGCTGCGTGAACATTGCATGATCAGCCAAGTTAACAGTGCATAATAGCCACGTGATCAGTGCATGATCAGTCACGTGATCAGTGCATGATTATTCACGTGTTCAGTGCATGATCAGCCACGTGATCATTGCATGATCAATTACGTGATCAGTGCATGATAGCCACGTGATCAGTGCATGATCAGTCATGTGATACGTGTGTGATCAGCCACGTGATCAGTGCATGATATCCACGTGATCAGTGAATGATAAGTCACGTGATAAGTGCATGATCAGTCACGTGATCAGTGCATGATCTGCCACATGATCAGTGCGTGATCAATTACGTCATCAGTGCATAATCAGTCACGTGACCAGGACATGGTAGCTGCGTGAACATTGCATGATCAGCCAAGTTAACAGTGCATAATAGCCACGTGATCAGTGCATGATCAGTCACGTGATCAGTGCATGATTATTCACGTGTTCAGTGCATGATCAGCCACGTGATCATTGCATGATCAATTACGTGATCAGTGCATGATAGCCACGTGATCAGTGCATGATCAGTCATGTGATACGTGTGTGATCAGCCACGTGATCAGTGCATGATATCCACGTGATCAGTGAATGATAGCCACGTGATTAGTGCATGATAGCCACGTGATCAGTGCATGATCAGTCACGTGATACGTGTGTGATCAGCCACGTGATCAGTGCATGATCAGTCACGTGACCAGTACAGGTAGCTACGGGATCATTGCATGATCAGCCACGTGATGTGTGCATGATCAGTTACGTGAGCAGAGTATGATCAGCCACGTGATCAGTGCATGAGAGCCACGTGATCAGTGCATGATCAGTCACGTGACAGGTGTGTGGTAAGCCACGTGAACAGTGCATGTTCAGCCACGTGATCAATGCATGAAATCCACGTGATCAGTGCATGATCAGTTACGTGAACAGTGTATGATCAGCAACGTGAGCAGTGCATGCTCAGACACGTGAACACTGTATGATCAAACACGTGATCAGTGCATGATATCCATGTCATCAGTGCATGATGAGTCTCGTGAACAGTGCATGATCAGTCACGTGATCAGTGCATAATCAGCCACGTGATCAGTGCATGATCAGTCACGTGATCTGTGCATGATAGCCACGTGATCACTGCATGATAGCCACGTGATCAGTGCATGATCAGTCACGTGATCAGTGCATGATCAGCCACGTGATCAGTGCATGACGAGGCACGTGATCAGTATGGCCAGCCAAGTGATCAGTGCATGATAGCCACGTTATCAGTGCATGATAAGTCACGTGATAAGTGCATGATCAGTCACGTGATCAGTGCATGATCTGCCACATGATCAGTGCGTGATCAATTACGTCATCAGTGCATAATCAGTCACGTGACCAGTACATGGTAGCTGCGTGAACATTGCATGATCAGCCAAGTTAACAGTGCATAATAGCCACGTGATCAGTGCATGATCAGTCACGTGATCAGTGCATGATTATTCACGTGTTCAGTGCATGATCAGCCACGTGATCATTGCATGATCAATTACGTGATCAGTGCATGATAGCCACGTGATCAGTGCATGATCAGTCATGTGATACGTGTGTGATCAGCCACGTGATCAGTGCATGATATCCACGTGATCAGTGAATGATAGCCACGTGATTAGTGCATGATAGCCACGTGATCAGTGCATGATCAGTCACGTGATACGTGTGTGATCAGCCACGTGATCAGTGCATGATCAGTCACGTGACCAGTACATGGTAGCTACGGGATCATTGCATGATCAGCCACGTGATGTGTGCATGATCAGTTACGTGAGCAGAGTATGATCAGCCACGTGATCAGTGCATGAGAGCCACGTGATCAGTGCATGATCAGTCACGTGACAGGTGTGTGGTAAGCCACGTGAACAGTGCATGTTGAGCCACGTGATCAATGCATGAAATCCACGTGATCAGTGCATGATCAGTTACGTGAACAGTGTATGATCAGCAACGTGAGTAGTGCATGGTCAGACACGTGAACACTGTATGATCAAACACGTGATCAGTGCATGATATCCATGTCATCAGTGCATGATGAGTCTCGTGAACAGTGCATGATCAGTCACGTGATCAGTGCATAATCAGCCACGTGATCAGTGCATGATCAGTCACGTGATCTGTGCATGATAGCCACGTGATCACTGCATGATAGCCACGTGATCAGTGCATGATCAGTCACGTGATCAGTGCATGATCAGCCACGTGATCAGTGCATGACGAGGCACGTGATCAGTATGGCCAGCCAAGTGATCAGTGCATGATAGCCACGTGATCAGTGCATGGTCAGTCACGTGATCAGTGCATGATCAGTCACGTGATCAGTGTTTGATCAGCTGCGTGATCAGTGCATGATCAGCCACATGACCAGGGCATGATCAATTACGTGATCAGTGCATGATCAGTCACGTGACCAGTACATGGTAGCTACGTGATCATTGCATGATCAGCCACGTGAGCAGTGCATGATAGCCACGTGTTCAGTTCATGATCAGCCAAGTGATCAGTGCATGATCAGTCACGTGATCAGTGCATGATCAACCACGTGATCAGTGCATGATCAGCCACGTGATCTGTGCATGATCATTCACGTGACCAGTACATGGTAGCTACGTGATCATTGCATGATCAGCCACGTTATCTGTGAATGATAGCCACGTGATCAGTGCATGATAGACACGTGATCAGTGCATGATCAGTCACGTGATCAGTGCATGATCAGCCACATGATCAGTGCATGACCAGGCACATGATCAGTGTATGACCATCCAAATGATCAGTGCATGATAGCCACGTGATCAGTGCATGATCATGCACGTGATCAGTGCATGTGGAGTCATGTAGTCAATGCATTATAGCGCCGCAATCAGTGCACGATCAGTCCCATGATGAGTGTATGATCAGCCAAGTGACCAGTGCAAGATAGCTACGTGATCAGTGCATGATCAGTCACATGATCAGTGCATGATCAGCCACGTGATCAGTGCATGATCAGTCACGTGATCAGTGTATGACCAGCCAAGTGATCAGTGCATGATAGCCACGTGATCATTGCATGATCAGTCACGTGATCAGTGCATGATCAATTACATGATCAGTGCGTGATCAGTCACGTGACCAGTATATGGTAGCTAGGTGATCATTGCATGATTAGCCACATGAGCCGTGCATGATAGCCACGAGATCAGTGCATGATCAGTCACGTGATCAGTGCATGACCACTCACGTGAACAGTGCATGATAAGTCAACTGATCAGTGCATGATCAATAACGTGATCAGTGCATGATCACTCACGTGACCAGTACATGGTAGCTACGTGATCATTGCATGGACAGCCGCGTGAGCAGTGCATGATAGCCACGTGATCAGTGCATGATGAGCTACGTGATCAGTGCAGTATCAATTACGTGATCAATGCATGATCAGTCACGTGACCAGTACATGGTAGCTACGTGATCATTGCATGATCAGCCACGTGATCAGTGCATGATCGGTCACGTGATCAGTGCACGGTCAGTCACGTAATCAGTGCATGATCAGCCACGTGAGCAGTGCATGATAGCCACGTGATCAGTGCATGATCAGCCACGTGATTAGTGCATGATCAATTATGTGATCAGTGCATGATCAGTTACGTGAACAGTGTATGATCAGCCACGTGATCAGTGCATGGTCAGACACGTGAACAGTGTATGATCAGCCACGTGATCAGTGCTGAGTTCCATGATTTTTGCCTGCTGACTGTTTGATTCGTGCCTACTCAGCTCTTTGTTTATTGCCTCCAGAGGCACATGATCAGTGTATGATAGCAAACATGCTCAGCGCATGATCATTCACGTGGTCAGCGCCATTAAGTCACGTGATCACTACATGATAGTTATGTGATCAGTCCATGCTCAGTCACGTAATCAGTGCATGATCAGCCACGTGAGCAGTGCATGATAGTCACGTGTTCAGTGCATGATCAGCCACATGATCATTGCATGATCAATTACGTGATCAGTGCATGATAGCCACGTGATCAGTGCATGATCAGTCATGTGATACGTGTGTGATCAGCCACGTGATCAGTGCATGATATCCACGTGATCAGTGAATGATAGCCACGTGATTAGTGCATGATAGCCACGTGATCAGTGCATGATCAGTCACGTGATACGTGTGTGATCAGCCACGTGATCAGTGCATGATCAGTCACGTGACCAGTACATGGTAGCTACGGGATCATTGCATGATCAGCCACGTGATGTGTGCATGATCAGTTACGTGAGCAGAGTATGATCAGCCACGTGATCAGTGCATGAGAGCCACGTGATCAGTGCATGATCAGTCACGTGACAGGTGTGTGGTAAGCCACGTGAACAGTGCATGTTCAGCCACGTGATCAATGCATGAAATCCACGTGATCAGTGCATGATCAGTTACGTGAACAGTGTATGATCAGCAACGTGAGCAGTGCATGGTCAGACACGTGAACACTGTATGATCAAACACGTGATCAGTGCATGATATCCATGTCATCAGTGCATGATGAGTCTCGTGAACAGTGCATGATCAGTCACGTGATCAGTGCATAATCAGCCACGTGATCAGTGCATGATCAGTCACGTGATCTGTGCATGATAGCCACGTGATCACTGCATGATAGCCACGTGATCAGTGCATGATCAGTCACGTGATCAGTGCATGATCAGCCACGTGATCAGTGCATGACGAGGCACGTGATCAGTATGGCCAGCCAAGTGATCAGTGCATGATAGCCACGTGATCAGTGCATGGTCAGTCACGTGATCAGTGCATGATTAGTCACGTGATCAGTGTTTGATCAGCCGCGTGATCAGTGCATGATCAGCCACATGACCAGGGCATGATCAATTACGTGATCAGTGCATGATCAGTCACGTGACCAGTACATGGTAGCTACGTGATCATTGCATGATCAGCCACGTGAGCAGTGCATGTTAGCCACGTGATCAGTTCATGATCAGCCACGTGATCAGTGCATGATCAGTCACGTGATCAGTGCATGATCAGCCACGTGATCAGTGCATGATCAGCCACGTGATCTGTGCATGATCATTCACGTGACCAGTACATGGTAGCTACGTGATCATTGCATGATCAGCCACGTTATCTGTGAATGATAGCCACGTGATCAGTGCATGATAGACACGTGATCAGTGCATGATCAGTCACGTGATCAGTGCATGATCAGCCACATGATCAGTGCATGACCAGGCACATGATCAGTGTATGACCATCCAAATGATCAGTGCATGATAGCCACGTGATCAGTGCATGATCATGCACGTGATCAGTGCATGTGGAGTCATGTAGTCAATGCATTATAGCGCCGCAATCAGTACACGATCAGTCCCATGATGAGTGTATGATCAGCCAAGTGACCAGTGAAAGATAGCTACGTGATCAGTGCATGATCAGTCACATGATCAGTGCATGATCAGCCACGTGATCAGTGCATGATCAGTCACGTGATCAGTGTATGACCAGCCAAGTGATCAGTGCATGATAGCCACGTGATCATTGCATGATCAGTCACGTGATCAGTGCATGATCAATTACATGATCAGTGCGTGATCAGTCACGTGACCAGTATATGGTAGCTAGGTGATCATTGCATGATTAGCCACATGAGCCGTGCATGATAGCCACGAGATCAGTGCATGATCAGTCACGTGATCAGTGCATGACCACTCACGTGAACAGTGCATGATAAGTCAACTGATCAGTGCATGATCAATAACGTGATCAGTGCATGATCACTCACGTGACCAGTACATGGTAGCTACGTGATCATTGCATGGACAGCCGCGTGAGCAGTGCATGATAGCCACGTGATCAGTGCATGATGAGCTACGTGATCAGTGCAGTATCAATTACGTGATCAATGCATGATCAGTCACGTGACCAGTACATGGTAGCTACGTGATCATTGCATGATCAGCCACGTGATCAGTGCATGATCGGTCACGTGATCAGTGCACGGTCAGTCACGTAATCAGTGCATGATCAGCCACGTGAGCAGTGCATGATAGCCACGTGATCAGTGCATGATCAGCCACGTGATTAGTGCATGATCAATTATGTGATCAGTGCATGATCAGTTACGTGAACAGTGTATGATCAGCCACGTGATCAGTGCATGGTCAGACACGTGAACAGTGTATGATCAGCCACGTGATCAGTGCTGAGTTCCATGATTTTTGCCTGCTGACTGTTTGATTCGTGCCTACTCAGCTCTTTGTTTATTGCCTCCAGAGGCACATGATCAGTGTATGATAGCAAACATGCTCAGCGCATGATCATTCACGTGGTCAGCGCCATTAAGTCACGTGATCACTACATGATAGTTATGTGATCAGTCCATGCTCAGTCACGTAATCAGTGCATGATCAGCCACGTGAGCAGTGCATGATAGTCACGTGTTCAGTGCATGATCAGCCACATGATCATTGCATGATCAATTACGTGATCAGTGCATGATAGCCACGTGATCAGTGCATGATCAGTCATGTGATACGTGTGTGATCAGCCACGTGATCAGTGCATGATATCCACGTGATCAGTGAATGATAGCCACGTGATTAGTGCATGATAGCCACGTGATCAGTGCATGATCAGTCACGTGATACGTGTGTGATCAGCCACGTGATCAGTGCATGATCAGTCACGTGACCAGTACATGGTAGCTACGGGATCATTGCATGATCAGCCACGTGATGTGTGCATGATCAGTTACGTGAGCAGAGTATGATCAGCCACGTGATCAGTGCATGAGAGCCACGTGATCAGTGCATGATCAGTCACGTGACAGGTGTGTGGTAAGCCACGTGAACAGTGCATGTTCAGCCACGTGATCAATGCATGAAATCCACGTGATCAGTGCATGATCAGTTACGTGAACAGTGTATGATCAGCAACGTGAGCAGTGCATGGTCAGACACGTGAACACTGTATGATCAAACACGTGATCAGTGCATGATATCCATGTCATCAGTGCATGATGAGTCTCGTGAACAGTGCATGATCAGTCACGTGATCAGTGCATAATCAGCCACGTGATCAGTGCATGATCAGTCACGTGATCTGTGCATGATAGCCACGTGATCACTGCATGATAGCCACGTGATCAGTGCATGATCAGTCACGTGATCAGTGCATGATCAGCCACGTGATCAGTGCATGACGAGGCACGTGATCAGTATGGCCAGCCAAGTGATCAGTGCATGATAGCCACGTGATCAGTGCATGGTCAGTCACGTGATCAGTGCATGATTAGTCACGTGATCAGTGTTTGATCAGCCGCGTGATCAGTGCATGATCAGCCACATGACCAGGGCATGATCAATTACGTGATCAGTGCATGATCAGTCACGTGACCAGTACATGGTAGCTACGTGATCATTGCATGATCAGCCACGTGAGCAGTGCATGTTAGCCACGTGATCAGTTCATGATCAGCCACGTGATCAGTGCATGATCAGTCACGTGATCAGTGCATGATCAGCCACGTGATCAGTGCATGATCAGCCACGTGATCTGTGCATGATCATTCACGTGACCAGTACATGGTAGCTACGTGATCATTGCATGATCAGCCACGTTATCTGTGAATGATAGCCACGTGATCAGTGCATGATAGACACGTGATCAGTGCATGATCAGTCACGTGATCAGTGCATGATCAGCCACATGATCAGTGCATGACCAGGCACATGATCAGTGTATGACCATCCAAATGATCAGTGCATGATAGCCACGTGATCAGTGCATGATCATGCACGTGATCAGTGCATGTGGAGTCATGTAGTCAATGCATTATAGCGCCGCAATCAGTACACGATCAGTCCCATGATGAGTGTATGATCAGCCAAGTGACCAGTGAAAGATAGCTACGTGATCAGTGCATGATCAGTCACATGATCAGTGCATGATCAGCCACGTGATCAGTGCATGATCAGTCACGTGATCAGTGTATGACCAGCCAAGTGATCAGTGCATGATAGCCACGTGATCATTGCATGATCAGTCACGTGATCAGTGCATGATCAATTACATGATCAGTGCGTGATCAGTCACGTGACCAGTATATGGTAGCTAGGTGATCATTGCATGATTAGCCACATGAGCCGTGCATGATAGCCACGAGATCAGTGCATGATCAGTCACGTGATCAGTGCATGACCACTCACGTGAACAGTGCATGATAAGTCAACTGATCAGTGCATGATCAATAACGTGATCAGTGCATGATCACTCACGTGACCAGTACATGGTAGCTACGTGATCATTGCATGGACAGCCGCGTGAGCAGTGCATGATAGCCACGTGATCAGTGCATGATGAGCTACGTGATCAGTGCAGTATCAATTACGTGATCAATGCATGATCAGTCACGTGACCAGTACATGGTAGCTACGTGATCATTGCATGATCAGCCACGTGATCAGTGCATGATCGGTCACGTGATCAGTGCACGGTCAGTCACGTAATCAGTGCATGATCAGCCAGGTGAGCAGTGCATGATAGCCACGTGATCAGTGCATGATCAGCCACGTGATTAGTGCATGATCAATTATGTGATCAGTGCATGGTCAGACACGTGAACAGTGTATGATCAGCCACGTGATCAGTGCTGAGTTCTATGATTTTGCCTGCTGACTGTTTGATTCGTGCCTACTCAGCTCTTTGTTTATTGCCTCCAGAGGCACATGATCAGTGTATGATAGCAAACATGCTCAGCGCATGATCATTCACATGGTCAGCGCCATTAAGTCACGTGATCACTACATGATAGTTATGTGATCAGTCCATGCTCAGTCACGGTATCAGTGCATGATCAGACACGAGATCAGTGCATGATCAGTCACGTGATCAGTGCATGATCAGCCACGTGATCAGTGCATGACCAGGCACGTGATCAGTGTATGTCCAGCCAAGTGATCAGTGCATGATAGCCACGTGATCAGTGCATGATCAGTCATGTGATCAGTGTATGATCAGCCACGTGATCAGTGCATGATCAGCCACATGATCAGTGCATGATCAGTCACGTGATCAGTGCATGGTCAGTCCCGTGATCAGTGCATAATCATCCATGTGATCAGTGCATTTGGAGTCATGTAGTCAATGCATGATAGCGCCGTGATCAGTGCACGATCAGTTCCGTGATGAGTGTATGATCAGCCAAGTGATCAGTGCAAGATAGCTATGTGATCAGTGCATGATCAGTCACATGATCAGTGCATGATCAGTCACGTGATAGGTGTGTGATCAGCCATGTGAACAGTGAATGCTCAGGCACGTGATCAGGGCCTGCTGAGCTGCGTGATTACTGTCTGCTCATCTGCTTTACAATTTCCAGCTGAGCTGCACGATCCTGCCTGTAATCTGCTTGACAATTGCCACCTGTGCTGCGTAATTCCTGCCTGCTCTTCTACTTGATTATTGCCAGCTGAGCAGCATGATTTCTCAGAGGTGAGTTCCATGATTATAGCCTGCTGACTGATTCCTGCCTACTCAGCTCTATGCTCATTGCCTCCAGAGGCACATGATCAGTGTGTGACACCAAACATGATCAGCACATGATCAGTCACATGATCAATGCATGATAAGCCAGGTGATCAGTGCATGATCAATTATGTGATCAGTGCATGATCAGTCATGTGACCAGTACATGGTAGCTGCGTGATCATTGCATGATCAGCCACGTGAGCAGTGCATGATAGCCACATGATCAGTGCATGATAGCCACGTGATCAGTGCATGAACAGTCACGTGATCTGTGCATGATCAGTCACGTGACTGTGCATGATCAGTCACGTGATCAGTGCATGATCAATTACCTGATGAGTGCATGATCAGTCACGTGACCAGTGCATGGTAGCTACGTGATCATTGCATGATCAGCCCCGTGATCAGTGCATGATAGCCACGTGATCAGTGCATGATATCCACGTGATCATTGCAGGATAGCCACGTGATCACTTCATGATTAGTCACGTGATCTGTACATGATCAGTCAGCTGATACGTGTGTGATCAGCCACCGGATCAGTGCGTGATGAGCCATGTGATCAGTGCAGGATCAATTACGTAATCAGTGCATGATCAGTCAGGTGACCAGTACATGGTAGCTACGTGATCATTGCGTGATCAGCCACGTGATCAGTGCATGATAGCCACGTGATCAGTGCATGATCAGTCATGTGATGCGTGTGTGATCAGCCACGTGATCAGTGCATTATATCCACGTGATCAGTGCATGATAGCCACGTGATCAGTGCATGAGAGCCACGTGATCAGTGCATGATCAGTCACCTGATGGTTGTATGATCAGTCACGTGACCAGTACATGGTAGCTACATGATCATTGCATGATCAGCCACGTGAGTAGTGCATGATAGCCAGGTGATCAGTGCATAATCAGTCACGTGACCAGTGCATGATCAGTCATGTAATCTGTGCATGACCAGGCAAGTGATCAGTGTATGACCAGCCAAGTGATCAGTGCATGATAGCCAAGTGATCAGTGCATGATCAGTCACATGTTCAGTGCATGATCAGTAACGTAATCAGTGTATGATCAGCCACGTGATCAGTGCATGATCAGCCACATGATCACTGCATGATCAATTACGTCATCAGTGCATGATCAGTCATGTGACCACTACATGGTATCTAGGTGATCATTGCATGATCAGCCACGTGAGCTGTGCATGATAGCCACGAGATCAGTGCATGACCAGTTACGTGATCAGTGCATGATCAGTCAGGTGAACAGTGCATGATAAGTCACCTGATCAGTGCATGATCAATTACGTGATCAGTGCACGATCACTCAAGTGACTAGTATATGGTAGCTACATGATCATTGCATGATCAGCCACGTGAGCAGTGCATGATAGCCACGTGATGATTGCATGATCAGTTTCAGGAGCAGAGTATGATCAGCCACTTATCAGTCATGATAGCCACGTGATCACTGCATGATCTGTCACATGATCAGTGTATGATCATCCACGTGATCAGTGCATGGGCAGTCATGTGATCAGTGCAGGATATAGAAGTGATCAGTGCATGATCAGTCTTGTGATCAGTGTATGATCACTCTCGTGATCAGTGAATGATCAACCACGTGATCAGTGCACGATAGCCAGGTAATGAGTGCAGGATAGCCAGATGATCAGTGCATGATCAGTCACGTGATCAGTGTATGATCATCCACGTGATCAGTGCATGTGGAGTCATTTAGTCAATGCATGATAGCTCGGTGATCAGTGCATGATCAGTCCCGAAATGAGTGTATGATCAGCCAAGTGATCAGTGCAAGATAGCTACGTGATCAGGGCATGATCAGTCACATGATCAGTGCATGATCAGCCACTTCATCAGTGCATGATAACCACGTCATCAGTGCATACAATTACGTGATCAGTGCATGCGCAATCACGTGATCAGTGCATGAGAGCCACGTGATCAGTGCATGATCATTCACGTGATAGGTGTGTAATCAGCCACGTGATCAGTGCATGGTCAGACACGTGAACAGTGTATGATCAGCCACGTGAACAGTGCATGATATCCAAGTGATCAGTGCATGATCATCACGTGATCAGTGTATGATCAGCCAGGTGAATAGTGCATGCTCAGTCACGTGATAAGGGCCTGCTGAGCTGTGTGATTCCTGTCTGCTCATCTGCTTGAAAATTGCCAGCTGAGCTGCATGATTCCTGCCTGTCATCTGCTTGACAATTGCCAGCTGTGCTGCGTAATTCCTGCCTGCTCAGCTGCTTGATTATTGCCAGCTGAGCAGCATGATTCCTCACACCTGAGTTCCATGATTATTGCCTGCTGACTGTTTGATTCGTGCCTACTCAGCTCTTTGTTTATTGCCTCCAGAGGCAAATGATCAGTGTATGATAGCAAACGTGATCAGCGCGTGATCAGTCACATGATCAGAGCCATTAAGTCACGTGATCACTACATGATAGTCATGTGATCAGTCCATGCTCAGTCACGGTATCAGTGCATGATCAGCCAGGTGATCAGTTCATGATAGCTATGTGATCAGTTCATGATTTGTCACGTGATCTGTGCATGACCAGGCAGGTGATCAGTGTATGATCAGCGATGTGATCAGTGCATGATCTGTCACCTAATGGGTGTATGATCAGTCACCTGACCGGTACATGGTAGCTACATGATCATTGCATGTTCAGCCACGTGAGTAGTGCATGATAGCCACGTGATCAGTGCATGATCAGTCACGTGTTCAGTGCATGATCAGTCATGTAATCTCTGCATGACCAGGCACCTGATCAGTGTATGACCAGCCAAGTGATCAGTGCATGATAGCCACGTGATCAGTGCATGATCAGTCACGTGATCAGTGCATGATCAGTCACGGGATCAGTGGATGATCAACCACGTAATCAGTGTATGATCAGCCACATGATCAGTGCATGATCAGTTACGTGATCAGTGCATGATCAGTCACGTGACCAGTATATGGTAGCTACGTGATCATTGCATGACCAGCCACATGAGCCGTGCATGATAGCCACGAGATCATTGCATGATCACTCACGTGATCAGTGCATGATCACTCTCGTGAACAGTGCATGATAAATCAACTGATCAGTGCATGATCAATTACATGATCAGTGCATGATCACTCACGTGACCAGTACATGGTAGCTACATGATCATTGAATGAACAGCCACGTGAGCAGTGCATGATAGCCACGTGATCAGTGCATGATGAGCTACGTGATCAGTGCAGTATCAATTACGTGATCAATGCATGATCAGTCACGTGACCAGTACATGGTAGCTACGTGATCATTGCATGATCAGCCACGTGATCAGTGCATGATCGGTCACGTGATCAGTGCACGGTCAGTCACGTAATCAGTGCATGATCAGCCACGTGAGCAGTGCATGATAGCCACGTGATCAGTGCATGATCAGCCACGTGATTAGTGCATGATCAATTATGTGATCAGTGCATGATCAGTTACGTGAACAGTGTATGATCAGCCACGTGATCAGTGCATGGTCAGACACGTGAACAGTGTATGATCAGCCACGTGATCAGTGCTGAGTTCCATGATTTTTGCCTGCTGACTGTTTGATTCGTGCCTACTCAGCTCTTTGTTTATTGCCTCCAGAGGCACATGATCAGTGTATGATAGCAAACATGCTCAGCGCATGATCATTCACGTGGTCAGCGCCATTAAGTCACGTGATCACTACATGATAGTTATGTGATCAGTCCATGCTCAGTCACGTAATCAGTGCATGATCAGCCACGTGAGCAGTGCATGATAGTCACGTGTTCAGTGCATGATCAGCCACATGATCATTGCATGATCAATTACGTGATCAGTGCATGATAGCCACGTGATCAGTGCATGATCAGTCATGTGATACGTGTGTGATCAGCCACGTGATCAGTGCATGATATCCACGTGATCAGTGAATGATAGCCACGTGATTAGTGCATGATAGCCACGTGATCAGTGCATGATCAGTCACGTGATACGTGTGTGATCAGCCACGTGATCAGTGCATGATCAGTCACGTGACCAGTACATGGTAGCTACGGGATCATTGCATGATCAGCCACGTGATGTGTGCATGATCAGTTACGTGAGCAGAGTATGATCAGCCACGTGATCAGTGCATGAGAGCCACGTGATCAGTGCATGATCAGTCACGTGACAGGTGTGTGGTAAGCCACGTGAACAGTGCATGTTCAGCCACGTGATCAATGCATGAAATCCACGTGATCAGTGCATGATCAGTTACGTGAACAGTGTATGATCAGCAACGTGAGCAGTGCATGGTCAGACACGTGAACACTGTATGATCAAACACGTGATCAGTGCATGATATCCATGTCATCAGTGCATGATGAGTCTCGTGAACAGTGCATGATCAGTCACGTGATCAGTGCATAATCAGCCACGTGATCAGTGCATGATCAGTCACGTGATCTGTGCATGATAGCCACGTGATCACTGCATGATAGCCACGTGATCAGTGCATGATCAGTCACGTGATCAGTGCATGATCAGCCACGTGATCAGTGCATGACGAGGCACGTGATCAGTATGGCCAGCCAAGTGATCAGTGCATGATAGCCACGTGATCAGTGCATGGTCAGTCACGTGATCAGTGCATGATTAGTCACGTGATCAGTGTTTGATCAGCCGCGTGATCAGTGCATGATCAGCCACATGACCAGGGCATGATCAATTACGTGATCAGTGCATGATCAGTCACGTGACCAGTACATGGTAGCTACGTGATCATTGCATGATCAGCCACGTGAGCAGTGCATGTTAGCCACGTGATCAGTTCATGATCAGCCACGTGATCAGTGCATGATCAGTCACGTGATCAGTGCATGATCAGCCACGTGATCAGTGCATGATCAGCCACGTGATCTGTGCATGATCATTCACGTGACCAGTACATG
This sequence comes from Bos javanicus, assembly GCF_032452875.1. Taxonomy (NCBI): domain Eukaryota; kingdom Metazoa; phylum Chordata; class Mammalia; order Artiodactyla; family Bovidae; genus Bos; species Bos javanicus. The sequence continues at coordinate 631,490 of NW_026893625.1, forward strand.
GTAGCTACGTGATCATTGCATGATCAGCCACGTTATCTGTGAATGATAGCCACGTGATCAGTGCATGATAGACACGTGATCAGTGCATGATCAGTCACGTGATCAGTGCATGATCAGCCACATGATCAGTGCATGACCAGGCACATGATCAGTGTATGACCATCCAAATGATCAGTGCATGATAGCCACGTGATCAGTGCATGATCATGCACGTGATCAGTGCATGTGGAGTCATGTAGTCAATGCATTATAGCGCCGCAATCAGTACACGATCAGTCCCATGATGAGTGTATGATCAGCCAAGTGACCAGTGAAAGATAGCTACGTGATCAGTGCATGATCAGTCACATGATCAGTGCATGATCAGCCACGTGATCAGTGCATGATCAGTCACGTGATCAGTGTATGACCAGCCAAGTGATCAGTGCATGATAGCCACGTGATCATTGCATGATCAGTCACGTGATCAGTGCATGATCAATTACATGATCAGTGCGTGATCAGTCACGTGACCAGTATATGGTAGCTAGGTGATCATTGCATGATTAGCCACATGAGCCGTGCATGATAGCCACGAGATCAGTGCATGATCAGTCACGTGATCAGTGCATGACCACTCACGTGAACAGTGCATGATAAGTCAACTGATCAGTGCATGATCAATAACGTGATCAGTGCATGATCACTCACGTGACCAGTACATGGTAGCTACGTGATCATTGCATGGACAGCCGCGTGAGCAGTGCATGATAGCCACGTGATCAGTGCATGATGAGCTACGTGATCAGTGCAGTATCAATTACGTGATCAATGCATGATCAGTCACGTGACCAGTACATGGTAGCTACGTGATCATTGCATGATCAGCCACGTGATCAGTGCATGATCGGTCACGTGATCAGTGCACGGTCAGTCACGTAATCAGTGCATGATCAGCCAGGTGAGCAGTGCATGATAGCCACGTGATCAGTGCATGATCAGCCACGTGATTAGTGCATGATCAATTATGTGATCAGTGCATGGTCAGACACGTGAACAGTGTATGATCAGCCACGTGATCAGTGCTGAGTTCTATGATTTTGCCTGCTGACTGTTTGATTCGTGCCTACTCAGCTCTTTGTTTATTGCCTCCAGAGGCACATGATCAGTGTATGATAGCAAACATGCTCAGCGCATGATCATTCACATGGTCAGCGCCATTAAGTCACGTGATCACTACATGATAGTTATGTGATCAGTCCATGCTCAGTCACGGTATCAGTGCATGATCAGACACGAGATCAGTGCATGATCAGTCACGTGATCAGTGCATGATCAGCCACGTGATCAGTGCATGACCAGGCACGTGATCAGTGTATGTCCAGCCAAGTGATCAGTGCATGATAGCCACGTGATCAGTGCATGATCAGTCATGTGATCAGTGTATGATCAGCCACGTGATCAGTGCATGATCAGCCACATGATCAGTGCATGATCAGTCACGTGATCAGTGCATGGTCAGTCCCGTGATCAGTGCATAATCATCCATGTGATCAGTGCATTTGGAGTCATGTAGTCAATGCATGATAGCGCCGTGATCAGTGCACGATCAGTTCCGTGATGAGTGTATGATCAGCCAAGTGATCAGTGCAAGATAGCTATGTGATCAGTGCATGATCAGTCACATGATCAGTGCATGATCAGTCACGTGATAGGTGTGTGATCAGCCATGTGAACAGTGAATGCTCAGGCACGTGATCAGGGCCTGCTGAGCTGCGTGATTACTGTCTGCTCATCTGCTTTACAATTTCCAGCTGAGCTGCACGATCCTGCCTGTAATCTGCTTGACAATTGCCACCTGTGCTGCGTAATTCCTGCCTGCTCTTCTACTTGATTATTGCCAGCTGAGCAGCATGATTTCTCAGAGGTGAGTTCCATGATTATAGCCTGCTGACTGATTCCTGCCTACTCAGCTCTATGCTCATTGCCTCCAGAGGCACATGATCAGTGTGTGACACCAAACATGATCAGCACATGATCAGTCACATGATCAATGCATGATAAGCCAGGTGATCAGTGCATGATCAATTATGTGATCAGTGCATGATCAGTCATGTGACCAGTACATGGTAGCTGCGTGATCATTGCATGATCAGCCACGTGAGCAGTGCATGATAGCCACATGATCAGTGCATGATAGCCACGTGATCAGTGCATGAACAGTCACGTGATCTGTGCATGATCAGTCACGTGACTGTGCATGATCAGTCACGTGATCAGTGCATGATCAATTACCTGATGAGTGCATGATCAGTCACGTGACCAGTGCATGGTAGCTACGTGATCATTGCATGATCAGCCCCGTGATCAGTGCATGATAGCCACGTGATCAGTGCATGATATCCACGTGATCATTGCAGGATAGCCACGTGATCACTTCATGATTAGTCACGTGATCTGTACATGATCAGTCAGCTGATACGTGTGTGATCAGCCACCGGATCAGTGCGTGATGAGCCATGTGATCAGTGCAGGATCAATTACGTAATCAGTGCATGATCAGTCAGGTGACCAGTACATGGTAGCTACGTGATCATTGCGTGATCAGCCACGTGATCAGTGCATGATAGCCACGTGATCAGTGCATGATCAGTCATGTGATGCGTGTGTGATCAGCCACGTGATCAGTGCATTATATCCACGTGATCAGTGCATGATAGCCACGTGATCAGTGCATGAGAGCCACGTGATCAGTGCATGATCAGTCACCTGATGGTTGTATGATCAGTCACGTGACCAGTACATGGTAGCTACATGATCATTGCATGATCAGCCACGTGAGTAGTGCATGATAGCCAGGTGATCAGTGCATAATCAGTCACGTGACCAGTGCATGATCAGTCATGTAATCTGTGCATGACCAGGCAAGTGATCAGTGTATGACCAGCCAAGTGATCAGTGCATGATAGCCAAGTGATCAGTGCATGATCAGTCACATGTTCAGTGCATGATCAGTAACGTAATCAGTGTATGATCAGCCACGTGATCAGTGCATGATCAGCCACATGATCACTGCATGATCAATTACGTCATCAGTGCATGATCAGTCATGTGACCACTACATGGTATCTAGGTGATCATTGCATGATCAGCCACGTGAGCTGTGCATGATAGCCACGAGATCAGTGCATGACCAGTTACGTGATCAGTGCATGATCAGTCAGGTGAACAGTGCATGATAAGTCACCTGATCAGTGCATGATCAATTACGTGATCAGTGCACGATCACTCAAGTGACTAGTATATGGTAGCTACATGATCATTGCATGATCAGCCACGTGAGCAGTGCATGATAGCCACGTGATGATTGCATGATCAGTTTCAGGAGCAGAGTATGATCAGCCACTTATCAGTCATGATAGCCACGTGATCACTGCATGATCTGTCACATGATCAGTGTATGATCATCCACGTGATCAGTGCATGGGCAGTCATGTGATCAGTGCAGGATATAGAAGTGATCAGTGCATGATCAGTCTTGTGATCAGTGTATGATCACTCTCGTGATCAGTGAATGATCAACCACGTGATCAGTGCACGATAGCCAGGTAATGAGTGCAGGATAGCCAGATGATCAGTGCATGATCAGTCACGTGATCAGTGTATGATCATCCACGTGATCAGTGCATGTGGAGTCATTTAGTCAATGCATGATAGCTCGGTGATCAGTGCATGATCAGTCCCGAAATGAGTGTATGATCAGCCAAGTGATCAGTGCAAGATAGCTACGTGATCAGGGCATGATCAGTCACATGATCAGTGCATGATCAGCCACTTCATCAGTGCATGATAACCACGTCATCAGTGCATACAATTACGTGATCAGTGCATGCGCAATCACGTGATCAGTGCATGAGAGCCACGTGATCAGTGCATGATCATTCACGTGATAGGTGTGTAATCAGCCACGTGATCAGTGCATGGTCAGACACGTGAACAGTGTATGATCAGCCACGTGAACAGTGCATGATATCCAAGTGATCAGTGCATGATCATCACGTGATCAGTGTATGATCAGCCAGGTGAATAGTGCATGCTCAGTCACGTGATAAGGGCCTGCTGAGCTGTGTGATTCCTGTCTGCTCATCTGCTTGAAAATTGCCAGCTGAGCTGCATGATTCCTGCCTGTCATCTGCTTGACAATTGCCAGCTGTGCTGCGTAATTCCTGCCTGCTCAGCTGCTTGATTATTGCCAGCTGAGCAGCATGATTCCTCACACCTGAGTTCCATGATTATTGCCTGCTGACTGTTTGATTCGTGCCTACTCAGCTCTTTGTTTATTGCCTCCAGAGGCAAATGATCAGTGTATGATAGCAAACGTGATCAGCGCGTGATCAGTCACATGATCAGAGCCATTAAGTCACGTGATCACTACATGATAGTCATGTGATCAGTCCATGCTCAGTCACGGTATCAGTGCATGATCAGCCAGGTGATCAGTTCATGATAGCTATGTGATCAGTTCATGATTTGTCACGTGATCTGTGCATGACCAGGCAGGTGATCAGTGTATGATCAGCGATGTGATCAGTGCATGATCTGTCACCTAATGGGTGTATGATCAGTCACCTGACCGGTACATGGTAGCTACATGATCATTGCATGTTCAGCCACGTGAGTAGTGCATGATAGCCACGTGATCAGTGCATGATCAGTCACGTGTTCAGTGCATGATCAGTCATGTAATCTCTGCATGACCAGGCACCTGATCAGTGTATGACCAGCCAAGTGATCAGTGCATGATAGCCACGTGATCAGTGCATGATCAGTCACGTGATCAGTGCATGATCAGTCACGGGATCAGTGGATGATCAACCACGTAATCAGTGTATGATCAGCCACATGATCAGTGCATGATCAGTTACGTGATCAGTGCATGATCAGTCACGTGACCAGTATATGGTAGCTACGTGATCATTGCATGACCAGCCACATGAGCCGTGCATGATAGCCACGAGATCATTGCATGATCACTCACGTGATCAGTGCATGATCACTCTCGTGAACAGTGCATGATAAATCAACTGATCAGTGCATGATCAATTACATGATCAGTGCATGATCACTCACGTGACCAGTACATGGTAGCTACATGATCATTGAATGAACAGCCACGTGAGCAGTGCATGATAGCCACGTGATCAGTGCGTGATCTGTCACATGATCAGTGTATGATCATCTGTGTGATCAGTGCATGGGCAGTCATGTGATCAGTGCATGATATAGACGTGATCAGTGCATGATCAGTCTCGTGATCAGTGTATGATGAACCACGTGATCAGTGCACGATAGCCAGGTAATCAGTGCATGATAGCCAGATGATCAGTGCATTATCAGTCACGTGATCAGTGTATGATCAGCCAAGTAATCAGTGCATGATAGCCAACTGATCAGTGGATGATCAGACACGTGATCAGTGCATGGTCAGTCACGTGATCATTACATGATCAGCCACGTGAATAGTGCATGATCAATTACGTGATCAGTGCATGATCAGTCACATGATCAGTAGATGATCAGTCACGTGAACAGTGCATGATTAGTCATGTGATCAGTGTATGACCAGCCAAGTGATCAGTGCATGATAGCCATGTGATCAGTGCATGATCAGTCACGTGATCAGTGTATGATCAGCCACGTGATCAGTGCATGATCAGCCAAATTATCAGTGCATGATCAATTACGTGATCAGTGCTTGATCAGCCAGGTGATCAGTGAATGATCAGTCATGTGATCAGTGCATGGTCAGTCACGTGATCAGTGCATGATCATCCACGTGATCAGTGCATGTGGAGTCATGTAGACAATGCATGATAGCGCCGTGATCAGTGCACGATAAGTCCTGTGATTAGTGTATGATCAGCGAAGTGATCAGTGCAAGATAGCTACGTGATCAGTGCATGATCAGCCACGTCATCAGTGCATGATAGCCACGTGAGCAGTGCATACAATTACGTGATCAGTGCATGCGCAATCACGTGATCAGTGCATGAGAGCCACGTAATCAGTGCATGATCATTCATGTGTTAGGTGTGTGATCAGCGACTTGAACAGTGCATGCTCAGTCACGTGATCAGGGCCTGCTGAGCTGTGTGATTACTGTCTGCTCATCTGCTTGAAAAATAACAGCTGAGCTGTACGATTCCTGCCTGTCATCTTCTTAACAATTGCCACCTGTGCTGCATAATTCCTGCTTGCTCATCTACTTGATTATTGCCAGGTGAGCAGCATGATTTCTCAAAGCTGAGTTCCATGATTATATCCTGCTGACTGATTCCTGCCTACTCAGCTCATTGTTCATTGCCTCCAGATGCACATGATCAGTGTGTGACACCAAACATGATCAGCACATGATCAGTCACATAATCAATGCATGATAAGCCAGGTGATCAGTGCTTGATCAATTACGTGATCAGTGCATGATCAGTCATGTGACCAATACATGGTGGCTGCGTGATCAGTGCATGATCAGCCACGTGAGCAGTGCATGATAGCCACGTGATCAGTGCATGATCAGTCACGTGATCAGTGCATGATCAGTCACGTGTTCAGTGCATGATCAGCCACGTGATCAGTGCACGATCAAATACGTGATCAGTGCATGATCACTCACGGGACCAGTACATGGTAGCTACATGATCATTGCATGATCAGCCACGTGATCAGTGCATGATCCATTACGTGATCAGTGCATGAAGAGCCACGTGAGCAGTGCATGATAGCCACTTGATCAGGGCATGATCAGTTACGTGAGCAGTGTATGATCAGCCACGTGATCAGTGCATGGTCAGACACGTGAACAGTGTATGATCAGACACGTGATCAGTGCATGATATCCAAGTGATCAGTGCATGATCAGTTACGTGAGCAGTGTATGATCAGCCACGTGATCAGTGCATGGTCAGACACGTGAACAGTGTATGATCAGACACGTGATCAGTGCATGATATCCAAGTGATCAGTGCATGATCAATCACGTGATCAGTGTATGATCAGCCAGGTGAACAGTGCATGCTCAGTCACGTGATCAGGGCATGTTGAGCTGCGTGATTACTGTCTGCTCATCTGCTTGACAATTGCCAGCTGAGCTTCACGATTCCTGCCTGTCATCTGCTTGACAATTGCCAGCTGTGCTGCGTAATTCCTGCCTGCTCAGCTGCTTGATTATTCACAGCTGAGCAGCATGATTCCTCACAGCTGAGTTCCATGATTATTGCCTGCTGACTGTTTGATTCGTGCCTACTCAGCTCTTTGTTTATTGCCTCCAGAGGCACATGATCAGTGTATGATAGCAAACATGATCAGCGCATGATCAGTCACATGATCAGCGCCATTAACTCACGTGATCACTATATGATAGTCATGTGATCAGTCCATGCTCAGTCACGGTATCAGTGCATGGTCAGCCACGTGATCAGTGCATGATCTGTCACATGATTAGTGTATGATCATCCACATGATCAGTGCATGGGAAGTCATGTGATCAGTGTATGTTTAAACATGATCAGTGCATTTTCAGTCTCGCGGTCAGTGCATGATAGCCACGTGATCAGTGCATGATCAGTCACCTGATGGGTGTATGATCATTCACGTGACCGGTATTTGGTAGCTATATGATCAGTGTATGACCAGCCATGTGATAAGTGCATGATAGCCACGTGATCAGTGCATGATCAGCCACGTAATCAGCGCATGATCAGCCACGTAATCAGTGCATGATCAGCCACATGATCAGTGCATGATCAATTACATCATCAGTGCATGATCAGTCACGTGACCAGTACATGGTAGCTGCGTGAACATTGCATGATCAGCCAAGTTAACAGTGCATAATAGCCACGTGATCAGTGCATGATCAGTCACGTGATCAGTGCATGATTATTCACGTGTTCAGTGCATGATCAGCCACGTGATCATTGCATGATCAATTACGTGATCAGTGCATGATAGCCACGTGATCAGTGCATGATCAGTCATGTGATACGTGTGTGATCAGCCACGTGATCAGTGCATGATATCCACGTGATCAGTGAATGATAAGTCACGTGATAAGTGCATGATCAGTCACGTGATCAGTGCATGATCTGCCACATGATCAGTGCGTGATCAATTACGTCATCAGTGCATAATCAGTCACGTGACCAGTACATGGTAGCTGCGTGAACATTGCATGATCAGCCAAGTTAACAGTGCATAATAGCCACGTGATCAGTGCATGATCAGTCACGTGATCAGTGCATGATTATTCACGTGTTCAGTGCATGATCAGCCACGTGATCATTGCATGATCAATTACGTGATCAGTGCATGATAGCCACGTGATCAGTGCATGATCAGTCATGTGATACGTGTGTGATCAGCCACGTGATCAGTGCATGATATCCACGTGATCAGTGAATGATAGCCACGTGATTAGTGCATGATAGCCACGTGATCAGTGCATGATCAGTCACGTGATACGTGTGTGATCAGCCACGTGATCAGTGCATGATCAGTCACGTGACCAGTACATGGTAGCTACGGGATCATTGCATGATCAGCCACGTGATGTGTGCATGATCAGTTACGTGAGCAGAGTATGATCAGCCACGTGATCAGTGCATGAGAGCCACGTGATCAGTGCATGATCAGTCACGTGACAGGTGTGTGGTAAGCCACGTGAACAGTGCATGTTGAGCCACGTGATCAATGCATGAAATCCACGTGATCAGTGCATGATCAGCTACGTGAACAGTGTATGATCAGCAACGTGAGCAGTGCATGGTCAGACACGTGAACACTGTATGATCAAACACGTGATCAGTGCATGATATCCATGTCATCAGTGCATGATGAGTCTCGTGAACAGTGCATGATCAGTCACGTGATCAGTGCATAATCAGCCACGTGATCAGTGCATGATCAGTCACGTGATCTGTGCATGATAGCCACGTGATCACTGCATGATAGCCACGTGATCAGTGCATGATCAGTCACGTGATCAGTGCATGATCAGCCACGTGATCAGTGCATGACGAGGCACGTGATCAGTATGGCCAGCCAAGTGATCAGTGCATGATAGCCACGTGATCAGTGCATGATAAGTCACGTGATAAGTGCATGATCAGTCACGTGATCAGTGCATGATCTGCCACATGATCAGTGCGTGATCAATTACGTCATCAGTGCATAATCAGTCACGTGACCAGTACATGGTAGCTGCGTGAACATTGCATGATCAGCCAAGTTAACAGTGCATAATAGCCACGTGATCAGTGCATGATCAGTCACGTGATCAGTGCATGATTATTCACGTGTTCAGTGCATGATCAGCCACGTGATCATTGCATGATCAATTACGTGATCAGTGCATGATAGCCACGTGATCAGTGCATGATCAGTCATGTGATACGTGTGTGATCAGCCACGTGATCAGTGCATGATATCCACGTGATCAGTGAATGATAGCCACGTGATTAGTGCATGATAGCCACGTGATCAGTGCATGATCAGTCACGTGATACGTGTGTGATCAGCCACGTGATCAGTGCATGATCAGTCACGTGACCAGTACATGGTAGCTACGGGATCATTGCATGATCAGCCACGTGATGTGTGCATGATCAGTTACGTGAGCAGAGTATGATCAGCCACGTGATCAGTGCATGAGAGCCACGTGATCAGTGCATGATCAGTCACGTGACAGGTGTGTGGTAAGCCACGTGAACAGTGCATGTTGAGCCACGTGATCAATGCATGATCATCCACGTGATCAGTGCATGATCAGTTACGTGAACAGTGTATGATCAGCAACGTGAGTAGTGCATGGTCAGACACGTGAACACTGTATGATCAAACACGTGATCAGTGCATGATATCCATGTCATCAGTGCATGATGAGTCTCGTGAACAGTGCATGATCAGTCACGTGATCAGTGCATAATCAGCCACGTGATCAGTGCATGATCAGTCACGTGATCTGTGCATGATAGCCACGTGATCACTGCATGATAGCCACGTGATCAGTGCATGATCAGTCACGTGATCAGTGCATGATCAGCCACGTGATCAGTGCATGACGAGGCACGTGATCAGTATGGCCAGCCAAGTGATCAGTGCATGATAGCCACGTGATCAGTGCATGGTCAGTCACGTGATCAGTGCATGATCAGTCACGTGATCAGTGTTTGATCAGCCGCGTGATCAGTGCATGATCAGCCACATGACCAGGGCATGATCAATTACGTGATCAGTGCATGATCAGTCACGTGACCAGTACATGGTAGCTACGTGATCATTGCATGATCAGCCACGTGAGCAGTGCATGATAGCCACGTGATCAGTTCATGATCAGCCAAGTGATCAGTGCATGATCAGTCACGTGATCAGTGCATGATCAACCACGTGATCAGTGCATGATCAGCCACGTGATCTGTGCATGATCATTCACGTGACCAGTACATGGTAGCTACGTGATCATTGCATGATCAGCCACGTTATCTGTGAATGATAGCCACGTGATCAGTGCATGATAGCCACGTGATCAGTGCATGATCATGCACGTGATCAGTGCATGTGGAGTCATGTAGTCAATGCATTATAGCGCCGCAATCAGTGCACGATCAGTCCCATGATGAGTGTATGATCAGCCAAGTGACCAGTGCAAGATAGCTACGTGATCAGTGCATGATCAGTCACATGATCAGTGCATGATCAGCCACGTGATCAGTGCATGATCAGTCACGTGATCAGTGTATGACCAGCCAAGTGATCAGTGCATGATAGCCACGTGATCATTGCATGATCAGTCACGTGATCAGTGCATGATCAATTACATGATCAGTGCGTGATCAGTCACGTGACCAGTATATGGTAGCTAGGTGATCATTGCATGATTAGCCACATGAGCCGTGCATGATAGCCACGAGATCAGTGCATGATCAGTCACGTGATCAGTGCATGACCACTCACGTGAACAGTGCATGATAAGTCAACTGATCAGTGCATGATCAATAACGTGATCAGTGCATGATCACTCACGTGACCAGTACATGGTAGCTACGTGATCATTGCATGGACAGCCGAGTGAGCAGTGCATGATAGCCACGTGATCAGTGCATGATGAGCTACGTGATCAGTGCATGATCAATTACGTGATCAGTGCATGATCAGTCACGTGACCAGTACATGGTAGCTACGTGATCATTGCATGATCAGCCACGTGATCAGTGCATGATCGGTCACGTGATCAGTGCACGGTCAGTCACGTAATCAGTGCATGATCAGCCACGTGAGCAGTGCATGATAGCCACGTGATCAGTGCATGATCAGCCACGTGATTAGTGCATGATCAATTATGTGATCAGTGCATGATCAGTTACGTGAACAGTGTATGATCAGCCACGTGATCAGTGCATGGTCAGACACGTGAACAGTGTATGATCAGCCACGTGATCAGTGCTGAGTTCCATGATTTTTGCCTGCTGACTGTTTGATTCGTGCCTACTCAGCTCTTTGTTTATTGCCTCCAGAGGCACATGATCAGTGTATGATAGCAAACATGCTCAGCGCATGATCATTCACGTGGTCAGCGCCATTAAGTCACGTGATCACTACATGATAGTTATGTGATCAGTCCATGCTCAGTCACGTAATCAGTGCATGATCAGCCACGTGAGCAGTGCATGATAGTCACGTGTTCAGTGCATGATCAGCCACATGATCATTGCATGATCAATTACGTGATCAGTGCATGATAGCCACGTGATCAGTGCATGATCAGTCATGTGATACGTGTGTGATCAGCCACGTGATCAGTGCATGATATCCACGTGATCAGTGAATGATAGCCACGTGATTAGTGCATGATAGCCACGTGATCAGTGCATGATCAGTCACGTGATACGTGTGTGATCAGCCACGTGATCAGTGCATGATCAGTCACGTGACCAGTACATGGTAGCTACGGGATCATTGCATGATCAGCCACGTGATGTGTGCATGATCAGTTACGTGAGCAGAGTATGATCAGCCACGTGATCAGTGCATGAGAGCCACGTGATCAGTGCATGATCAGTCACGTGACAGGTGTGTGGTAAGCCACGTGAACAGTGCATGTTCAGCCACGTGATCAATGCATGAAATCCACGTGATCAGTGCATGATCAGTTACGTGAACAGTGTATGATCAGCAACGTGAGCAGTGCATGGTCAGACACGTGAACACTGTATGATCAAACACGTGATCAGTGCATGATATCCATGTCATCAGTGCATGATGAGTCTCGTGAACAGTGCATGATCAGTCACGTGATCAGTGCATAATCAGCCACGTGATCAGTGCATGATCAGTCACGTGATCTGTGCATGATAGCCACGTGATCACTGCATGATAGCCACGTGATCAGTGCATGATCAGTCACGTGATCAGTGCATGATCAGCCACGTGATCAGTGCATGACGAGGCACGTGATCAGTATGGCCAGCCAAGTGATCAGTGCATGATAGCCACGTGATCAGTGCATGGTCAGTCACGTGATCAGTGCATGATTAGTCACGTGATCAGTGTTTGATCAGCCGCGTGATCAGTGCATGATCAGCCACATGACCAGGGCATGATCAATTACGTGATCAGTGCATGATCAGTCACGTGACCAGTACATGGTAGCTACGTGATCATTGCATGATCAGCCACGTGAGCAGTGCATGTTAGCCACGTGATCAGTTCATGATCAGCCACGTGATCAGTGCATGATCAGTCACGTGATCAGTGCATGATCAGCCACGTGATCAGTGCATGATCAGCCACGTGATCTGTGCATGATCATTCACGTGACCAGTACATGGTAGCTACGTGATCATTGCATGATCAGCCACGTTATCTGTGAATGATAGCCACGTGATCAGTGCATGATAGACACGTGATCAGTGCATGATCAGTCACGTGATCAGTGCATGATCAGCCACATGATCAGTGCATGACCAGGCACATGATCAGTGTATGACCATCCAAATGATCAGTGCATGATAGCCACGTGATCAGTGCATGATCATGCACGTGATCAGTGCATGTGGAGTCATGTAGTCAATGCATTATAGCGCCGCAATCAGTGCACGATCAGTCCCATGATGAGTGTATGATCAGCCAAGTGACCAGTGAAAGATAGCTACGTGATCAGTGCATGATCAGTCACATGATCAGTGCATGATCAGCCACGTGATCAGTGCATGATCAGTCACGTGATCAGTGTATGACCAGCCAAGTGATCAGTGCATGATAGCCACGTGATCATTGCATGATCAGTCACGTGATCAGTGCATGATCAATTACATGATCAGTGCGTGATCAGTCACGTGACCAGTATATGGTAGCTAGGTGATCATTGCATGATTAGCCACATGAGCCGTGCATGATAGCCACGAGATCAGTGCATGATCAGTCACGTGATCAGTGCATGACCACTCACGTGAACAGTGCATGATAAGTCAACTGATCAGTGCATGATCAATAACGTGATCAGTGCATGATCACTCACGTGACCAGTACATGGTAGCTACGTGATCATTGCATGGACAGCCGCGTGAGCAGTGTATGATAGCCACGTGATCCGTGCATGATGAGCTACGTGATCAGTGCAGTATCAATTACGTGATCAATGCATGATCAGTCACGTGACCAGTACATGGTAGCTACGTGATCATTGCATGATCAGCCACGTGATCAGTGCATGATCGGTCACGTGATCAGTGCACGGTCAGTCACGTAATCAGTGCATGATCAGCCAGGTGAGCAGTGCATGATAGCCACGTGATCAGTGCATGATCAGCCACGTGATTAGTGCATGATCAATTATGTGATCAGTGCATGGTCAGACACGTGAACAGTGTATGATCAGCCACGTGATCAGTGCTGAGTTCTATGATTTTGCCTGCTGACTGTTTGATTCGTGCCTACTCAGCTCTTTGTTTATTGCCTCCAGAGGCACATGATCAGTGTATGATAGCAAACATGCTCAGCGCATGATCATTCACATGGTCAGCGCCATTAAGTCACGTGATCACTACATGATAGTTATGTGATCAGTCCATGCTCAGTCACGGTATCAGTGCATGATCAGACACGAGATCAGTGCATGATCAGTCACGTGATCAGTGCATGATCAGCCACGTGATCAGTGCATGACCAGGCACGTGATCAGTGTATGTCCAGCCAAGTGATCAGTGCATGATAGCCACGTGATCAGTGCATGATCAGTCATGTGATCAGTGTATGATCAGCCACGTGATCAGTGCATGATCAGCCACATGATCAGTGCATGATCAGTCACGTGATCAGTGCATGGTCAGTCCCGTGATCAGTGCATAATCATCCATGTGATCAGTGCATTTGGAGTCATGTAGTCAATGCATGATAGCGCCGTGATCAGTGCACGATCAGTTCCGTGATGAGTGTATGATCAGCCAAGTGATCAGTGCAAGATAGCTATGTGATCAGTGCATGATCAGTCACATGATCAGTGCATGATCAGTCACGTGATAGGTGTGTGATCAGCCATGTGAACAGTGAATGCTCAGGCACGTGATCAGGGCCTGCTGAGCTGCGTGATTACTGTCTGCTCATCTGCTTTACAATTTCCAGCTGAGCTGCACGATCCTGCCTGTAATCTGCTTGACAATTGCCACCTGTGCTGCGTAATTCCTGCCTGCTCTTCTACTTGATTATTGCCAGCTGAGCAGCATGATTTCTCAGAGGTGAGTTCCATGATTATAGCCTGCTGACTGATTCCTGCCTACTCAGCTCTATGCTCATTGCCTCCAGAGGCACATGATCAGTGTGTGACACCAAACATGATCAGCACATGATCAGTCACATGATCAATGCATGATAAGCCAGGTGATCAGTGCATGATCAATTATGTGATCAGTGCATGATCAGTCATGTGACCAGTACATGGTAGCTGCGTGATCATTGCATGATCAGCCACGTGAGCAGTGCATGATAGCCACATGATCAGTGCATGATAGCCACGTGATCAGTGCATGAACAGTCACGTGATCTGTGCATGATCAGTCACGTGACTGTGCATGATCAGTCACGTGATCAGTGCATGATCAATTACCTGATCAGTGCATGATCAGTCACGTGACCAGTGCATGGTAGCTACGTGATCATTGCATGATCAGCCCCGTGATCAGTGCATGATAGCCACGTGATCAGTGCATGATATCCACGTGATCATTGCAGGATAGCCACGTGATCACTTCATGATTAGTCACGTGATCTGTACATGATCAGTCAGCTGATACGTGTGTGATCAGCCACCGGATCAGTGCGTGATGAGCCATGTGATCAGTGCAGGATCAATTACGTAATCAGTGCATGATCAGTCAGGTGACCAGTACATGGTAGCTACGTGATCATTGCGTGATCAGCCACGTGATCAGTGCATGATAGCCACGTGATCAGTGCATGATCAGTCATGTGATGCGTGTGTGATCAGCCACATGATCAGTGCATTATATCCACGTGATCAGTGCATGATAGCCACGTGATCAGTGCATGAGAGCCACGTGATCAGTGCATGATCAGTCACCTGATGGTTGTATGATCAGTCACGTGACCAGTACATGGTAGCTACATGATCATTGCATGATCAGCCACGTGAGTAGTGCATGATAGCCAGGTGATCAGTGCATAATCAGTCACGTGACCAGTGCATGATCAGTCATGTAATCTGTGCATGACCAGGCAAGTGATCAGTGTATGACCAGCCAAGTGATCAGTGCATGATAGCCAAGTGATCAGTGCATGATCAGTCACATGTTCAGTGCATGATCAGTAACGTAATCAGTGTATGATCAGCCACGTGATCAGTGCATGATCAGCCACATGATCACTGCATGATCAATTACGTCATCAGTGCATGATCAGTCATGTGACCACTACATGGTATCTAGGTGATCATTGCATGATCAGCCACGTGAGCTGTGCATGATAGCCACGAGATCAGTGCATGATCAGTTACGTGATCAGTGCATGATCAGTCAGGTGAACAGTGCATGATAAGTCACCTGATCAGTGCATGATCAATTACGTGATCAGTGCACGATCACTCAAGTGACTAGTATATGGTAGCTACATGATCATTGCATGATCAGCCACGTGAGCAGTGCATGATAGCCACGTGATGATTGCATGATCAGTTTCAGGAGCAGAGTATGATCAGCCACTTATCAGTCATGATAGCCACGTGATCACTGCATGATCTGTCACATGATCAGTGTATGATCATCCACGTGATCAGTGCATGGGCAGTCATGTGATCAGTGCAGGATATAGAAGTGATCAGTGCATGATCAGTCTTGTGATCAGTGTATGATCACTCTCGTGATCAGTGAATGATCAACCACGTGATCAGTGCACGATAGCCAGGTAATGAGTGCAGGATAGCCAGATGATCAGTGCATGATCAGTCACGTGATCAGTGTATGATCATCCACGTGATCAGTGCATGTGGAGTCATTTAGTCAATGCATGATAGCTCGGTGATCAGTGCATGATCAGTCCCGAAATGAGTGTATGATCAGCCAAGTGATCAGTGCAAGATAGCTACGTGATCAGGGCATGATCAGTCACATGATCAGTGCATGATCAGCCACTTCATCAGTGCATGATAACCACGTCATCAGTGCATACAATTACGTGATCAGTGCATGCGCAATCACGTGATCAGTGCATGAGAGCCACGTGATCAGTGCATGATCATTCACGTGATAGGTGTGTAATCAGCCACGTGATCAGTGCATGGTCAGACACGTGAACAGTGTATGATCAGCCACGTGAACAGTGCATGATATCCAAGTGATCAGTGCATGATCATCACGTGATCAGTGTATGATCAGCCAGGTGAATAGTGCATGCTCAGTCACGTGATAAGGGCCTGCTGAGCTGTGTGATTCCTGTCTGCTCATCTGCTTGAAAATTGCCAGCTGAGCTGCATGATTCCTGCCTGTCATCTGCTTGACAATTGCCAGCTGTGCTGCGTAATTCCTGCCTGCTCAGCTGCTTGATTATTGCCAGCTGAGCAGCATGATTCCTCACACCTGAGTTCCATGATTATTGCCTGCTGACTGTTTGATTCGTGCCTACTCAGCTCTTTGTTTATTGCCTCCAGAGGCAAATGATCAGTGTATGATAGCAAACGTGATCAGCGCGTGATCAGTCACATGATCAGAGCCATTAAGTCACGTGATCACTACATGATAGTCATGTGATCAGTCCATGCTCAGTCACGGTATCAGTGCATGATCAGCCAGGTGATCAGTTCATGATAGCTATGTGATCAGTTCATGATTTGTCACGTGATCTGTGCATGACCAGGCAGGTGATCAGTGTATGATCAGCGACGTGATCAGTGCATGATCTGTCACCTAATGGGTGTATGATCAGTCACCTGACCGGTACATGGTAGCTACATGATCATTGCATGTTCAGCCACGTGAGTAGTGCATGATAGCCACGTGATCAGTGCATGATCAGTCACGTGTTCAGTGCATGATCAGTCATGTAATCTCTGCATGACCAGGCACCTGATCAGTGTATGACCAGCCAAGTGATCAGTGCATGATAGCCACGTGATCAGTGCATGATCAGTCACGTGATCAGTGCATGATCAGTCACGGGATCAGTGGATGATCAACCACGTAATCAGTGTATGATCAGCCACATGATCAGTGCATGATCAGTTACGTGATCAGTGCATGATCAGTCACGTGACCAGTATATGGTAGCTACGTGATCATTGCATGACCAGCCACATGAGCCGTGCATGATAGCCACGAGATCATTGCATGATCACTCACGTGATCAGTGCATGATCACTCTCGTGAACAGTGCATGATAAATCAACTGATCAGTGCATGATCAATTACATGATCAGTGCATGATCACTCACGTGACCAGTACATGGTAGCTACATGATCATTGAATGAACAGCCACGTGAGCAGTGCATGATAGCCACGTGATCAGTGCGTGATCTGTCACATGATCAGTGTATGATCATCTGTGTGATCAGTGCATGGGCAGTCATGTGATCAGTGCATGATATAGACGTGATCAGTGCATGATCAGTCTCGTGATCAGTGTATGATGAACCACGTGATCAGTGCACGATAGCCAGGTAATCAGTGCATGATAGCCAGATGATCAGTGCATTATCAGTCACGTGATCAGTGTATGATCAGCCAAGTAATCAGTGCATGATAGCCAACTGATCAGTGGATGATCAGACACGTGATCAGTGCATGGTCAGTCACGTGATCATTACATGATCAGCCACGTGAATAGTGCATGATCAATTACGTGATCAGTGCATGATCAGTCACATGATCAGTAGATGATCAGTCACGTGAACAGTGCATGATTAGTCATGTGATCAGTGTATGACCAGCCAAGTGATCAGTGCATGATAGCCATGTGATCAGTGCATGATCAGTCACGTGATCAGTGTATGATCAGCCACGTGATCAGTGCATGATCAGCCAAATTATCAGTGCATGATCAATTACGTGATCAGTGCTTGATCAGCCAGGTGATCAGTGAATGATCAGTCATGTGATCAGTGCATGGTCAGTCACGTGATCAGTGCATGATCATCCACGTGATCAGTGCATGTGGAGTCATGTAGACAATGCATGATAGCGCCGTGATCAGTGCACGATAAGTCCTGTGATTAGTGTATGATCAGCGAAGTGATCAGTGCAAGATAGCTACGTGATCAGTGCATGATCAGCCACGTCATCAGTGCATGATAGCCACGTGAGCAGTGCATACAATTACGTGATCAGTGCATGCGCAATCACGTGATCAGTGCATGAGAGCCACGTAATCAGTGCATGATCATTCATGTGTTAGGTGTGTGATCAGCGACTTGAACAGTGCATGCTCAGTCACGTGATCAGGGCCTGCTGAGCTGTGTGATTACTGTCTGCTCATCTGCTTGAAAAATAACAGCTGAGCTGTACGATTCCTGCCTGTCATCTTCTTAACAATTGCCACCTGTGCTGCATAATTCCTGCTTGCTCATCTACTTGATTATTGCCAGGTGAGCAGCATGATTTCTCAAAGCTGAGTTCCATGATTATATCCTGCTGACTGATTCCTGCCTACTCAGCTCATTGTTCATTGCCTCCAGATGCACATGATCAGTGTGTGACACCAAACATGATCAGCACATGATCAGTCACATAATCAATGCATGATAAGCCAGGTGATCAGTGCTTGATCAATTACGTGATCAGTGCATGATCAGTCATGTGACCAATACATGGTGGCTGCGTGATCAGTGCATGATCAGCCACGTGAGCAGTGCATGATAGCCACGTGATCAGTGCATGATCAGTCACGTGATCAGTGCATGATCAGTCACGTGTTCAGTGCATGATCAGCCACGTGATCAGTGCACGATCAAATACGTGATCAGTGCATGATCACTCACGGGACCAGTACATGGTAGCTACATGATCATTGCATGATCAGCCACGTGATCAGTGCATGATCCATTACGTGATCAGTGCATGAAGAGCCACGTGAGCAGTGCATGATAGCCACTTGATCAGGGCATGATCAGTTACGTGAGCAGTGTATGATCAGCCACGTGATCAGTGCATGGTCAGACACGTGAACAGTGTATGATCAGACACGTGATCAGTGCATGATATCCAAGTGATCAGTGCATGATAGTTACGTGAGCAGTGTATGATCAGCCACGTGATCAGTGCATGGTCAGACACGTGAACAGTGTATGATCAGACACGTGATCAGTGCATGATATCCAAGTGATCAGTGCATGATCAATCACGTGATCAGTGTATGATCAGCCAGGTGAACAGTGCATGCTCAGTCACGTGATCAGGGCATGTTGAGCTGCGTGATTACTGTCTGCTCATCTGCTTGACAATTGCCAGCTGAGCTTCACGATTCCTGCCTGTCATCTGCTTGACAATTGCCAGCTGTGCTGCGTAATTCCTGCCTGCTCAGCTGCTTGATTATTCACAGCTGAGCAGCATGATTCCTCACAGCTGAGTTCCATGATTATTGCCTGCTGACTGTTTGATTCGTGCCTACTCAGCTCTTTGTTTATTGCCTCCAGAGGCACATGATCAGTGTATGATAGCAAACATGATCAGCGCATGATCAGTCACATGATCAGCGCCATTAACTCACGTGATCACTATATGATAGTCATGTGATCAGTCCATGCTCAGTCACGGTATCAGTGCATGGTCAGCCACGTGATCAGTGCATGATCTGTCACATGATTAGTGTATGATCATCCACATGATCAGTGCATGGGAAGTCATGTGATCAGTGTATGTTTAAACATGATCAGTGCATTTTCAGTCTCGCGGTCAGTGCATGATAGCCACGTGATCAGTGCATGATCAGTCACCTGATGGGTGTATGATCATTCACGTGACCGGTATTTGGTAGCTATATGATCAGTGTATGACCAGCCATGTGATAAGTGCATGATAGCCACGTGATCAGTGCATGATCAGCCACGTAATCAGCGCATGATCAGCCACGTAATCAGTGCATGATCAGCCACATGATCAGTGCATGATCAATTACATCATCAGTGCATGATCAGTCACGTGACCAGTACATGGTAGCTGCGTGAACATTGCATGATCAGCCAAGTTAACAGTGCATGATCAGCCACGTGATCAGTGCATGATCAGTCACGTGATCAGTGCATGATTATTCACGTGTTCAGTGCATGATCAGCCACGTGATCATTGCATGATCAATTACGTGATCAGTGCATGATAGCCACGTGATCAGTGCATGATCAGTCATGTGATACGTGCGTGATCAGCCACGTGATCAGTGCATGATAGCCACGTGATCAGTGAATGATAAGTCACGTGATAAGTGCATGATCAGTCACGTGATCAGTGCATGATCTGCCACATGATCAGTGCGTGATCAATTACGTCATCAGTGCATAATCAGTCACGTGACCAGTACATGGTAGCTGCGTGAACATTGCATGATCAGCCAAGTTAACAGTGCATAATAGCCACGTGATCAGTGCATGATCAGTCACGTGATCAGTGCATGATTATTCACGTGTTCAGTGCATGATCAGCCACGTGATCATTGCATGATCAATTACGTGATCAGTGCATGATCAGCCACGTGATCAGTGCATGATCAGTCATGTGATACGTGTGTGATCAGCCACGTGATCAGTGCATGATATCCACGTGATCAGTGAATGATAGCCACGTGATTAGAGCATGATCAGCCACGTGATCAGTGCATGATCAGTCACGTGATACGTGTGTGATCAGCCACGTGATCAGTGCATGATCAGTCACGTGACCAGTACATGGTAGCTACGGGATCATTGCATGATCAGCCACGTGATGTGTGCATGATCAGTTACGTGAGCAGAGTATGATCAGCCACGTGATCAGTGCATGAGAGCCACGTGATCAGTGCATGATCAGTCACGTGACAGGTGTGTGGTAAGCCACGTGAACAGTGCATGTTGAGCCACGTGATCAGTGCATGAAAGCCACGTGATCAGTGCATGATCAGTTACGTGAACAGTGTGTGATCAGCCACGTGAGCAGTGCATGGTCAGACACGTGAACACTGTATGATCAAACACGTGATCAGTGCATGATATCCATGTCATCAGTGCATGATGAGTCTCGTGAACAGTGCATGATCAGTCACGTGATCAGTGCATAATCAGCCACGTGATCAGTGCATGATCAGTCACGTGATCTGTGCATGATAGCCACGTGATCACTGCATGATAGCCACGTGATCAGTGCATGATCAGTCACGTGATCAGTGCATGATCAGCCACGTGATCAGTGCATGACGAGGCACGTGATCAGTATGTCCAGCCAAGTGATCAGTGCATGATAGCCACGTGATCAGTGCATGATAAGTCACGTGATAAGTGCATGATCAGTCACGTGATCAGTGCATGATCTGCCACATGATCAGTGCGTGATCAATTACGTCATCAGTGCATAATCAGTCACGTGACCAGTACATGGTAGCTGCGTGAACATTGCATGATCAGCCAAGTTAACAGTGCATAATAGCCACGTGATCAGTGCATGATCAGTCACGTGATCAGTGCATGATTATTCACGTGTTCAGTGCATGATCAGCCACGTGATCATTGCATGATCAATTACGTGATCAGTGCATGATAGCCACGTGATCAGTGCATGATCAGTCATGTGATACGTGTGTGATCAGCCACGTGATCAGTGCATGATATCCACGTGATCAGTGAATGATAGCCACGTGATTAGTGCATGATAGCCACGTGATCAGTGCATGATCAGTCACGTGATACGTGTGTGATCAGCCACGTGATCAGTGCATGATCAGTCACGTGACCAGTACATGGTAGCTACGGGATCATTGCATGATCAGCCACGTGATGTGTGCATGATCAGTTACGTGAGCAGAGTATGATCAGCCACGTGATCAGTGCATGAGAGCCACGTGATCAGTGCATGATCAGTCACGTGACAGGTGTGTGGTAAGCCACGTGAACAGTGCATGTTGAGCCACGTGATCAATGCATGAAATCCACGTGATCAGTGCATGATCAGTTACGTGAACAGTGTATGATCAGCAACGTGAGTAGTGCATGGTCAGACACGTGAACACTGTATGATCAAACACGTGATCAGTGCATGATATCCATGTCATCAGTGCATGATGAGTCTCGTGAACAGTGCATGATCAGTCACGTGATCAGTGCATAATCAGCCACGTGATCAGTGCATGATCAGTCACGTGATCTGTGCATGATAGCCACGTGATCACTGCATGATAGCCACGTGATCAGTGCATGATCAGTCACGTGATCAGTGCATGATCAGCCACGTGATCAGTGCATGACGAGGCACGTGATCAGTATGGCCAGCCAAGTGATCAGTGCATGATAGCCACGTGATCAGTGCATGGTCAGTCACGTGATCAGTGCATGATTAGTCACGTGATCAGTGTTTGATCAGCCGCGTGATCAGTGCATGATCAGCCACATGACCAGGGCATGATCAATTACGTGATCAGTGCATGATCAGTCACGTGACCAGTACATGGTAGCTACGTGATCATTGCATGATCAGCCACGTGAGCAGTGCATGATAGCCACGTGATCAGTTCATGATCAGCCAAGTGATCAGTGCATGATCAGTCACGTGATCAGTGCATGATCAACCACGTGATCAGTGCATGATCAGCCACGTGATCTGTGCATGATCATTCACGTGACCAGTACATGGTAGCTACGTGATCATTGCATGATCAGCCACGTTATCTGTGAATGATAGCCACGTGATCAGTGCATGATAGACACGTGATCAGTGCATGATCAGTCACGTGATCAGTGCATGATCAGCCACATGATCAGTGCATGACCAGGCACATGATCAGTGTATGACCATCCAAATGATCAGTGCATGATAGCCACGTGATCAGTGCATGATCATGCACGTGATCAGTGCATGTGGAGTCATGTAGTCAATGCATTATAGCGCCGCAATCAGTGCACGATCAGTCCCATGATGAGTGTATGATCAGCCAAGTGACCAGTGCAAGATAGCTACGTGATCAGTGCATGATCAGTCACATGATCAGTGCATGATCAGCCACGTGATCAGTGCATGATCAGTCACGTGATCAGTGTATGACCAGCCAAGTGATCAGTGCATGATAGCCACGTGATCATTGCATGATCAGTCACGTGATCAGTGCATGATCAATTACATGATCAGTGCGTGATCAGTCACGTGACCAGTATATGGTAGCTAGGTGATCATTGCATGATTAGCCACATGAGCCGTGCATGATAGCCACGAGATCAGTGCATGATCAGTCACGTGATCAGTGCATGACCACTCACGTGAACAGTGCATGATAAGTCAACTGATCAGTGCATGATCAATAACGTGATCAGTGCATGATCACTCACGTGACCAGTACATGGTAGCTACGTGATCATTGCATGGACAGCCGAGTGAGCAGTGCATGATAGCCACGTGATCAGTGCATGATGAGCTACGTGATCAGTGCAGTATCAATTACGTGATCAATGCATGATCAGTCACGTGACCAGTACATGGTAGCTACGTGATCATTGCATGATCAGCCACGTGATCAGTGCATGATCGGTCACGTGATCAGTGCACGGTCAGTCACGTAATCAGTGCATGATCAGCCACGTGAGCAGTGCATGATAGCCACGTGATCAGTGCATGATCAGCCACGTGATTAGTGCATGATCAATTATGTGATCAGTGCATGATCAGTTATGTGAACAGTGTATGATCAGCCACGTGATCAGTGCATGGTCAGACACGTGAACAGTGTATGATCAGCCACGTGATCAGTGCTGAGTTCCATGATTTTTGCCTGCTGACTGTTTGATTCGTGCCTACTCAGCTCTTTGTTTATTGCCTCCAGAGGCACATGATCAGTGTATGATAGCAAACATGCTCAGCGCATGATCATTCACGTGGTCAGCGCCATTAAGTCACGTGATCACTACATGATAGTTATGTGATCAGTCCATGCTCAGTCACGTAATCAGTGCATGATCAGCCACGTGAGCAGTGCATGATCAGTCACGTGTTCAGTGCATGATCAGCCACATGATCATTGCATGATCAATTACGTGATCAGTGCATGATAGCCACGTGATCAGTGCATGATCAGTCACGTGATACGTGTGTGATCAGCCACGTGATCAGTGCATGATAGCCACGTGATCAGTGAATGATAGCCACGTGATTAGTGCATGATAGCCACGTGATCAGTGCATGATCAGTCACGTGATACGTGCGTGATCAGCCACGTGATCAGTGCATGATCAGTCACGTGACCAGTACATGGTAGCTACGGGATCATTGCATGATCAGCCACGTGATGTGTGCATGATCAGTTATGTGAGCAGAGTATGATCAGCCACGTGATCAGTGCATGAGAGCCACGTGATCAGTGCATGATCAGTCACGTGACAGGTGTGTGGTAAGCCACGTGAACAGTGCATGTTCAGCCACGTGAACAATGCATGAAATCCACGTGATCAGTGCATGCTCAGTTACGTGAACAGTGTATGATCAAACACGTGATCAGTGCATGATATCCATGTCATCAGTGCATGATGAGTCTCGTGAACAGTGCATGATCAGCCACGTGATCAGTGCATGATCAGTCACGTGATCTGTGCATGATAGCCACGTGATCACTGCATGATAGCCACGTGATCAGTGCATGATCAGTCACGTGATCAGTGCATGATCAGCCACGTGATCAGTGCATGACGAGGCACGTGATCAGTATGGCCAGCCAAGTGATCAGTGCATGATAGCCACGTGATCAGTGCATGGTCAGTCACGTGATCAGTGCATGATTAGTCACGTGATCAGTGTTTGATCAGCCGCGTGATCAGTGCATGATCAGCCACATGACCAGGGCATGATCAATTACGTGATCAGTGCATGATCAGTCACGTGACCAGTACATGGTAGCTACGTGATCATTGCATGATCAGCCACGTGAGCAGTGCATGATAGCCACGTGATCAGTTCATGATCAGCCACGTGATCAGTGCATGATCAGTCACGTGATCAGTGCATGATCAACCACGTGATCAGTGCATGATCAGCCACGTGATCTGTGCATGATCATTCACGTGACCAGTACATGGTAGCTACGTGATCATTGCATGATCAGCCACGTTATCTGTGAATGATAGCCACGTGATCAGTGCATGATAGACACGTGATCAGTGCATGATCAGCCACGTGATCATTGCATGATCAGCCACGTGAGCAGTGCATGTTAGCCACGTGATCAGTTCATGATCAGCCACGTGATCAGTGCATGATCAGTCACGTGATCAGTGCATGATCAGCCACGTGATCAGTGCATGATCAGCCACGTGATCTGTGCATGATCATTCACGTGACCAGTACATGGTAGCTACGTGATCATTGCATGATCAGCCACGTTATCTGTGAATGATAGCCACGTGATCAGTGCATGATAGACACGTGATCAGTGCATGATCAGTCACGTGATCAGTGCATGATCAGCCACATGATCAGTGCATGACCAGGCACATGATCAGTGTATGACCATCCAAATGATCAGTGCATGATAGCCACGTGATCAGTGCATGATCATGCACGTGATCAGTGCATGTGGAGTCATGTAGTCAATGCATTATAGCGCCGCAATCAGTGCACGATCAGTCCCATGATGAGTGTATGATCAGCCAAGTGACCAGTGAAAGATAGCTACGTGATCAGTGCATGATCAGTCACATGATCAGTGCATGATCAGCCACGTGATCAGTGCATGATCAGTCACGTGATCAGTGTATGACCAGCCAAGTGATCAGTGCATGATAGCCACGTGATCATTGCATGATCAGTCACGTGATCAGTGCATGATCAATTACATGATCAGTGCGTGATCAGTCACGTGACCAGTATATGGTAGCTAGGTGATCATTGCATGATTAGCCACATGAGCCGTGCATGATAGCCACGAGATCAGTGCATGATCAGTCACGTGATCAGTGCATGACCACTCACGTGAACAGTGCATGATAAGTCAACTGATCAGTGCATGATCAATAACGTGATCAGTGCATGATCACTCACGTGACCAGTACATGGTAGCTACGTGATCATTGCATGGACAGCCGCGTGAGCAGTGCATGATAGCCACGTGATCCGTGCATGATGAGCTACGTGATCAGTGCAGTATCAATTACGTGATCAATGCATGATCAGTCACGTGACCAGTACATGGTAGCTACGTGATCATTGCATGATCAGCCACGTGATCAGTGCATGATCGGTCACGTGATCAGTGCACGGTCAGTCACGTAATCAGTGCATGATCAGCCAGGTGAGCAGTGCATGATAGCCACGTGATCAGTGCATGATCAGCCACGTGATTAGTGCATGATCAATTATGTGATCAGTGCATGGTCAGACACGTGAACAGTGTATGATCAGCCACGTGATCAGTGCTGAGTTCTATGATTTTGCCTGCTGACTGTTTGATTCGTGCCTACTCAGCTCTTTGTTTATTGCCTCCAGAGGCACATGATCAGTGTATGATAGCAAACATGCTCAGCGCATGATCATTCACATGGTCAGCGCCATTAAGTCACGTGATCACTACATGATAGTTATGTGATCAGTCCATGCTCAGTCACGGTATCAGTGCATGATCAGACACGAGATCAGTGCATGATCAGTCACGTGATCAGTGCATGATCAGCCACGTGATCAGTGCATGACCAGGCACGTGATCAGTGTATGTCCAGCCAAGTGATCAGTGCATGATAGCCACGTGATCAGTGCATGATCAGTCATGTGATCAGTGTATGATCAGCCACGTGATCAGTGCATGATCAGCCACATGATCAGTGCATGATCAGTCACGTGATCAGTGCATGGTCAGTCCCGTGATCAGTGCATAATCATCCATGTGATCAGTGCATTTGGAGTCATGTAGTCAATGCATGATAGCGCCGTGATCAGTGCACGATCAGTCCGTGATGAGTGTATGATCAGCCAAGTGATCAGTGCAAGATAGCTATGTGATCAGTGCATGATCAGTCACATGATCAGTGCATGATCAGTCACGTGATAGGTGTGTGATCAGCCATGTGAACAGTGAATGCTCAGGCACGTGATCAGGGCCTGCTGAGCTGCGTGATTACTGTCTGCTCATCTGCTTTACAATTTCCAGCTGAGCTGCACGATCCTGCCTGTCATCTGCTTGACAATTGCCACCTGTGCTGCGTAATTCCTGCCTGCTCTTCTACTTGATTATTGCCAGCTGAGCAGCATGATTTCTCAGAGGTGAGTTCCATGATTATAGCCTGCTGACTGATTCCTGCCTACTCAGCTCTATGCTCATTGCCTCCAGAGGCACATGATCAGTGTGTGACACCAAACATGATCAGCACATGATCAGTCACATGATCAATGCATGATAAGCCAGGTGATCAGTGCATGATCAATTATGTGATCAGTGCATGATCAGTCATGTGACCAGTACATGGTAGCTGCGTGATCATTGCATGATCAGCCACGTGAGCAGTGCATGATAGCCACATGATCAGTGCATGATAGCCACGTGATCAGTGCATGAACAGTCACGTGATCTGTGCATGATCAGTCACGTGACTGTGCATGATCAGTCACGTGATCAGTGCATGATCAATTACCTGATCAGTGCATGATCAGTCACGTGACCAGTGCATGGTAGCTACGTGATCATTGCATGATCAGCCCCGTGATCAGTGCATGATAGCCACGTGATCAGTGCATGATATCCACGTGATCATTGCAGGATAGCCACGTGATCACTTCATGATTAGTCACGTGATCTGTACATGATCAGTCAGCTGATACGTGTGTGATCAGCCACCGGATCAGTGCGTGATGAGCCATGTGATCAGTGCAGGATCAATTACGTAATCAGTGCATGATCAGTCAGGTGACCAGTACATGGTAGCTACGTGATCATTGCGTGATCAGCCACTTATCAGTCATGATAGCCACGTGATCACTGCATGATCTGTCACATGATCAGTGTATGATCATCCACGTGATCAGTGCATGGGCAGTCATGTGATCAGTGCAGGATATAGAAGTGATCAGTGCATGATCAGTCTTGTGATCAGTGTATGATCACTCTCGTGATCAGTGAATGATCAACCACGTGATCAGTGCACGATAGCCAGGTAATGAGTGCAGGATAGCCAGATGATCAGTGCATGATCAGTCACGTGATCAGTGTATGATCATCCACGTGATCAGTGCATGTGGAGTCATTTAGTCAATGCATGATAGCTCGGTGATCAGTGCATGATCAGTCCCGAAATGAGTGTATGATCAGCCAAGTGATCAGTGCAAGATAGCTACGTGATCAGGGCATGATCAGTCACATGATCAGTGCATGATCAGCCACTTCATCAGTGCATGATAACCACGTCATCAGTGCATACAATTACGTGATCAGTGCATGCGCAATCACGTGATCAGTGCATGAGAGCCACGTGATCAGTGCATGATCATTCACGTGATAGGTGTGTAATCAGCCACGTGATCAGTGCATGGTCAGACACGTGAACAGTGTATGATCAGCCACGTGAACAGTGCATGATATCCAAGTGATCAGTGCATGATCATCACGTGATCAGTGTATGATCAGCCAGGTGAATAGTGCATGCTCAGTCACGTGATAAGGGCCTGCTGAGCTGTGTGATTCCTGTCTGCTCATCTGCTTGAAAATTGCCAGCTGAGCTGCATGATTCCTGCCTGTCATCTGCTTGACAATTGCCAGCTGTGCTGCGTAATTCCTGCCTGCTCAGCTGCTTGATTATTGCCAGCTGAGCAGCATGATTCCTCACACCTGAGTTCCATGATTATTGCCTGCTGACTGTTTGATTCGTGCCTACTCAGCTCTTTGTTTATTGCCTCCAGAGGCAAATGATCAGTGTATGATAGCAAACGTGATCAGCGCGTGATCAGTCACATGATCAGAGCCATTAAGTCACGTGATCACTACATGATAGTCATGTGATCAGTCCATGCTCAGTCACGGTATCAGTGCATGATCAGCCAGGTGATCAGTTCATGATAGCTATGTGATCAGTTCATGATTTGTCACGTGATCTGTGCATGACCAGGCAGGTGATCAGTGTATGATCAGCGACGTGATCAGTGCATGATCTGTCACCTAATGGGTGTATGATCAGTCACCTGACCGGTACATGGTAGCTACATGATCATTGCATGTTCAGCCACGTGAGTAGTGCATGATAGCCACGTGATCAGTGCATGATCAGTCACGTGTTCAGTGCATGATCAGTCAAGTAATCTCTGCATGACCAGGCACCTGATCAGTGTATGAACAGCCAAGTGATCAGTGCATGATAGCCACGTGATCAGTGCATGATCAGTCACGTGATCAGTGCATGATCAGTCACGGGATCAGTGGATGATCAACCACGTAATCAGTGTATGATCAGCCACATGATCAGTGCATGATCAGTTACGTGATCAGTGCATGATCAGTCAAGTGACCAGTATATGGTAGCTACGTGATCATTGCATGACCAGCCACATGAGCCGTGCATGATAGCCACGAGATCATTGCATGATCACTCACGTGATCAGTGCATGATCACTCTCGTGAACAGTGCATGATAAATCAACTGATCAGTGCATGATCAATTACATGATCAGTGCATGATCACTCACGTGACCAGTACATGGTAGCTACATGATCATTGAATGAACAGCCACGTGAGCAGTGCATGATAGCCACGTGATCAGTGCGTGATCTGTCACATGATCAGTGTATGATCATCTGTGTGATCAGTGCATGGGCAGTCATGTGATCAGTGCATGATATAGATGTGATCAGTGCATGATCAGTCTCGTGATCAGTGTATGATGAACCACGTGATCAGTGCACGATAGCCAGGTAATCAGTGCATGATAGCCAGATGATCAGTGCATTATCAGTCACGTGATCAGTGTATGATCAGCCAAGTAATCAGTGCATGATAGCCAACTGATCAGTGGATGATCAGACACGTGATCAGTGCATGGTCAGTCACGTGATCATTACATGATCAGCCACGTGAATAGTGCATGATCAATTACGTGATCAGTGCATGATCAGTCACATGATCAGTAGATGATCAGTCACGTGAACATTGCATGATTAGTCATGTGATCAGTGTATGACCAGCCAAGTGATCAGTGCATGATAGCCATGTGATCAGTGCATGATCAGTCACGTGATCAGTGTATGATCAGCCACGTGATCAGTGCATGATCAGCCAAATTATCAGTGCATGATCAATTACGTGATCAGTGCTTGATCAGCCAGGTGATCAGTGAATGATCAGTCATGTGATCAGTGCATGGTCAGTCACGTGATCAGTGCATGATCATCCACGTGATCAGTGCATGTGGAGTCATGTAGACAATGCATGATAGCGCCGTGATCAGTGCACGATAAGTCCTGTGATTAGTGTATGATCAGCGAAGTGATCAGTGCAAGATAGCTACGTGATCAGTGCATGATCAGCCACGTCATCAGTGCATGATAGCCACGTGAGCAGTGCATACAATTACGTGATCAGTGCATGCGCAATCACGTGATCAGTGCATGAGAGCCACGTAATCAGTGCATGATCATTCATGTGTTAGGTGTGTGATCAGCGACTTGAACAGTGCATGCTCAGTCACGTGATCAGGGCCTGCTGAGCTGTGTGATTACTGTCTGCTCATCTGCTTGAAAAATAACAGCTGAGCTGTACGATTCCTGCCTGTCATCTTCTTAACAATTGCCACCTGTGCTGCATAATTCCTGCTTGCTCATCTACTTGATTATTGCCAGGTGAGCAGCATGATTTCTCAAAGCTGAGTTCCATGATTATATCCTGCTGACTGATTCCTGCCTACTCAGCTCATTGTTCATTGCCTCCAGATGCACATGATCAGTGTGTGACACCAAACATGATCAGCACATGATCAGTCACATAATCAATGCATGATAAGCCAGGTGATCAGTGCTTGATCAATTACGTGATCAGTGCATGATCAGTCATGTGACCAATACATGGTGGCTGCGTGATCAGTGCATGATCAGCCACGTGAGCAGTGCATGATAGCCACGTGATCAGTGCATAATCAGTCACGTGATCAGTGCATGATCAGTCACGTGTTCAGTGCATGATCAGCCACGTGATCAGTGCACGATCAAATACGTGATCAGTGCATGATCACTCACGGGACCAGTACATGGTAGCTACATGATCATTGCATGATCAGCCACGTGATCAGTGCATGATCCATTACGTGATCAGTGCATGAAGAGCCACGTGAGCAGTGCATGATAGCCACTTGATCAGGGCATGATCAGTTACGTGAGCAGTGTATGATCAGCCACGTGATCAGTGCATGGTCAGACACGTGAACAGTGTATGATCAGACACGTGATCAGTGCATGATATCCAAGTGATCAGTGCATGATCAGTTACGTGAGCAGTGTATGATCAGCCACGTGATCAGTGCATGGTCAGACACGTGAACAGTGTATGATCAGACATGTGATCAGTGCATGATATCCAAGTGATCAGTGCATGATCAATCACGTGATCAGTGTATGATCAGCCAGGTGAACAGTGGATGCTCAGTCACGTGATCAGGGCATGTTGAGCTGCGTGATTACTGTCTGCTCATCTGCTTGACAATTGCCAGCTGAGCTTCACGATTCCTGCCTGTCATCTGCTTGACAATTGCCAGCTGTGCTGCGTAATTCCTGCCTGCTCAGCTGCTTGATTATTCCCAGCTGAGCAGCATGATTCCTCACAGCTGAGTTCCATGATTATTGCCTGCTGACTGTTTGATTCGTGCCTACTCAGCTCTTTGTTTATTGCCTCCAGAGGCACATGATCAGTGTATGATAGCAAACATGATCAGCGCATGATCAGTCACATGATCAGCGCCATTAACTCACGTGATCACTATATGATAGTCATGTGATCAGTCCATGCTCAGTCACGGTATCAGTGCATGGTCAGCCACGTGATCAGTGCATGATCTGTCACATGATTAGTGTATGATCATCCACATGATCAGTGCATGGGAAGTCATGTGATCAGTGTATGTTTAAACATGATCAGTGCATTTTCAGTCTCGCGGTCAGTGCATGATAGCCACGTGATCAGTGCATGATCAGTCACCTGATGGGTGTATGATCATTCACGTGACCGGTATTTGGTAGCTATATGATCAGTGTATGACCAGCCATGTGATAAGTGCATGATAGCCACGTGATCAGTGCATGATCAGCCACGTAATCAGCGCATGATCAGCCACGTAATCAGTGCATGATCAGCCACATGATCAGTGCATGATCAATTACATCATCAGTGCATGATCAGTCACGTGACCAGTACATGGTAGCTGCGTGAACATTGCATGATCAGCCAAGTTAACAGTGCATAATAGCCACGTGATCAGTGCATGATCAGTCACGTGATCAGTGCATGATTATTCACGTGTTCAGTGCATGATCAGCCACGTGATCATTGCATGATCAATTACGTGATCAGTGCATGATAGCCACGTGATCAGTGCATGATCAGTCATGTGATACGTGTGTGATCAGCCACGTGATCAGTGCATGATATCCACGTGATCAGTGAATGATAAGTCACGTGATAAGTGCATGATCAGTCACGTGATCAGTGCATGATCTGCCACATGATCAGTGCGTGATCAATTACGTCATCAGTGCATAATCAGTCACGTGACCAGGACATGGTAGCTGCGTGAACATTGCATGATCAGCCAAGTTAACAGTGCATAATAGCCACGTGATCAGTGCATGATCAGTCACGTGATCAGTGCATGATTATTCACGTGTTCAGTGCATGATCAGCCACGTGATCATTGCATGATCAATTACGTGATCAGTGCATGATAGCCACGTGATCAGTGCATGATCAGTCATGTGATACGTGTGTGATCAGCCACGTGATCAGTGCATGATATCCACGTGATCAGTGAATGATAGCCACGTGATTAGTGCATGATAGCCACGTGATCAGTGCATGATCAGTCACGTGATACGTGTGTGATCAGCCACGTGATCAGTGCATGATCAGTCACGTGACCAGTACATGGTAGCTACGGGATCATTGCATGATCAGCCACGTGATGTGTGCATGATCAGTTACGTGAGCAGAGTATGATCAGCCACGTGATCAGTGCATGAGAGCCACGTGATCAGTGCATGATCAGTCACGTGACAGGTGTGTGGTAAGCCACGTGAACAGTGCATGTTCAGCCACGTGATCAATGCATGAAATCCACGTGATCAGTGCATGATCAGTTACGTGAACAGTGTATGATCAGCAACGTGAGCAGTGCATGCTCAGACACGTGAACACTGTATGATCAAACACGTGATCAGTGCATGATATCCATGTCATCAGTGCATGATGAGTCTCGTGAACAGTGCATGATCAGTCACGTGATCAGTGCATAATCAGCCACGTGATCAGTGCATGATCAGTCACGTGATCTGTGCATGATAGCCACGTGATCACTGCATGATAGCCACGTGATCAGTGCATGATCAGTCACGTGATCAGTGCATGATCAGCCACGTGATCAGTGCATGACGAGGCACGTGATCAGTATGGCCAGCCAAGTGATCAGTGCATGATAGCCACGTTATCAGTGCATGATAAGTCACGTGATAAGTGCATGATCAGTCACGTGATCAGTGCATGATCTGCCACATGATCAGTGCGTGATCAATTACGTCATCAGTGCATAATCAGTCACGTGACCAGTACATGGTAGCTGCGTGAACATTGCATGATCAGCCAAGTTAACAGTGCATAATAGCCACGTGATCAGTGCATGATCAGTCACGTGATCAGTGCATGATTATTCACGTGTTCAGTGCATGATCAGCCACGTGATCATTGCATGATCAATTACGTGATCAGTGCATGATAGCCACGTGATCAGTGCATGATCAGTCATGTGATACGTGTGTGATCAGCCACGTGATCAGTGCATGATATCCACGTGATCAGTGAATGATAGCCACGTGATTAGTGCATGATAGCCACGTGATCAGTGCATGATCAGTCACGTGATACGTGTGTGATCAGCCACGTGATCAGTGCATGATCAGTCACGTGACCAGTACATGGTAGCTACGGGATCATTGCATGATCAGCCACGTGATGTGTGCATGATCAGTTACGTGAGCAGAGTATGATCAGCCACGTGATCAGTGCATGAGAGCCACGTGATCAGTGCATGATCAGTCACGTGACAGGTGTGTGGTAAGCCACGTGAACAGTGCATGTTGAGCCACGTGATCAATGCATGAAATCCACGTGATCAGTGCATGATCAGTTACGTGAACAGTGTATGATCAGCAACGTGAGTAGTGCATGGTCAGACACGTGAACACTGTATGATCAAACACGTGATCAGTGCATGATATCCATGTCATCAGTGCATGATGAGTCTCGTGAACAGTGCATGATCAGTCACGTGATCAGTGCATAATCAGCCACGTGATCAGTGCATGATCAGTCACGTGATCTGTGCATGATAGCCACGTGATCACTGCATGATAGCCACGTGATCAGTGCATGATCAGTCACGTGATCAGTGCATGATCAGCCACGTGATCAGTGCATGACGAGGCACGTGATCAGTATGGCCAGCCAAGTGATCAGTGCATGATAGCCACGTGATCAGTGCATGGTCAGTCACGTGATCAGTGCATGATCAGTCACGTGATCAGTGTTTGATCAGCTGCGTGATCAGTGCATGATCAGCCACATGACCAGGGCATGATCAATTACGTGATCAGTGCATGATCAGTCACGTGACCAGTACATGGTAGCTACGTGATCATTGCATGATCAGCCACGTGAGCAGTGCATGATAGCCACGTGTTCAGTTCATGATCAGCCAAGTGATCAGTGCATGATCAGTCACGTGATCAGTGCATGATCAACCACGTGATCAGTGCATGATCAGCCACGTGATCTGTGCATGATCATTCACGTGACCAGTACATGGTAGCTACGTGATCATTGCATGATCAGCCACGTTATCTGTGAATGATAGCCACGTGATCAGTGCATGATAGACACGTGATCAGTGCATGATCAGTCACGTGATCAGTGCATGATCAGCCACATGATCAGTGCATGACCAGGCACATGATCAGTGTATGACCATCCAAATGATCAGTGCATGATAGCCACGTGATCAGTGCATGATCATGCACGTGATCAGTGCATGTGGAGTCATGTAGTCAATGCATTATAGCGCCGCAATCAGTGCACGATCAGTCCCATGATGAGTGTATGATCAGCCAAGTGACCAGTGCAAGATAGCTACGTGATCAGTGCATGATCAGTCACATGATCAGTGCATGATCAGCCACGTGATCAGTGCATGATCAGTCACGTGATCAGTGTATGACCAGCCAAGTGATCAGTGCATGATAGCCACGTGATCATTGCATGATCAGTCACGTGATCAGTGCATGATCAATTACATGATCAGTGCGTGATCAGTCACGTGACCAGTATATGGTAGCTAGGTGATCATTGCATGATTAGCCACATGAGCCGTGCATGATAGCCACGAGATCAGTGCATGATCAGTCACGTGATCAGTGCATGACCACTCACGTGAACAGTGCATGATAAGTCAACTGATCAGTGCATGATCAATAACGTGATCAGTGCATGATCACTCACGTGACCAGTACATGGTAGCTACGTGATCATTGCATGGACAGCCGCGTGAGCAGTGCATGATAGCCACGTGATCAGTGCATGATGAGCTACGTGATCAGTGCAGTATCAATTACGTGATCAATGCATGATCAGTCACGTGACCAGTACATGGTAGCTACGTGATCATTGCATGATCAGCCACGTGATCAGTGCATGATCGGTCACGTGATCAGTGCACGGTCAGTCACGTAATCAGTGCATGATCAGCCACGTGAGCAGTGCATGATAGCCACGTGATCAGTGCATGATCAGCCACGTGATTAGTGCATGATCAATTATGTGATCAGTGCATGATCAGTTACGTGAACAGTGTATGATCAGCCACGTGATCAGTGCATGGTCAGACACGTGAACAGTGTATGATCAGCCACGTGATCAGTGCTGAGTTCCATGATTTTTGCCTGCTGACTGTTTGATTCGTGCCTACTCAGCTCTTTGTTTATTGCCTCCAGAGGCACATGATCAGTGTATGATAGCAAACATGCTCAGCGCATGATCATTCACGTGGTCAGCGCCATTAAGTCACGTGATCACTACATGATAGTTATGTGATCAGTCCATGCTCAGTCACGTAATCAGTGCATGATCAGCCACGTGAGCAGTGCATGATAGTCACGTGTTCAGTGCATGATCAGCCACATGATCATTGCATGATCAATTACGTGATCAGTGCATGATAGCCACGTGATCAGTGCATGATCAGTCATGTGATACGTGTGTGATCAGCCACGTGATCAGTGCATGATATCCACGTGATCAGTGAATGATAGCCACGTGATTAGTGCATGATAGCCACGTGATCAGTGCATGATCAGTCACGTGATACGTGTGTGATCAGCCACGTGATCAGTGCATGATCAGTCACGTGACCAGTACATGGTAGCTACGGGATCATTGCATGATCAGCCACGTGATGTGTGCATGATCAGTTACGTGAGCAGAGTATGATCAGCCACGTGATCAGTGCATGAGAGCCACGTGATCAGTGCATGATCAGTCACGTGACAGGTGTGTGGTAAGCCACGTGAACAGTGCATGTTCAGCCACGTGATCAATGCATGAAATCCACGTGATCAGTGCATGATCAGTTACGTGAACAGTGTATGATCAGCAACGTGAGCAGTGCATGGTCAGACACGTGAACACTGTATGATCAAACACGTGATCAGTGCATGATATCCATGTCATCAGTGCATGATGAGTCTCGTGAACAGTGCATGATCAGTCACGTGATCAGTGCATAATCAGCCACGTGATCAGTGCATGATCAGTCACGTGATCTGTGCATGATAGCCACGTGATCACTGCATGATAGCCACGTGATCAGTGCATGATCAGTCACGTGATCAGTGCATGATCAGCCACGTGATCAGTGCATGACGAGGCACGTGATCAGTATGGCCAGCCAAGTGATCAGTGCATGATAGCCACGTGATCAGTGCATGGTCAGTCACGTGATCAGTGCATGATTAGTCACGTGATCAGTGTTTGATCAGCCGCGTGATCAGTGCATGATCAGCCACATGACCAGGGCATGATCAATTACGTGATCAGTGCATGATCAGTCACGTGACCAGTACATGGTAGCTACGTGATCATTGCATGATCAGCCACGTGAGCAGTGCATGTTAGCCACGTGATCAGTTCATGATCAGCCACGTGATCAGTGCATGATCAGTCACGTGATCAGTGCATGATCAGCCACGTGATCAGTGCATGATCAGCCACGTGATCTGTGCATGATCATTCACGTGACCAGTACATGGTAGCTACGTGATCATTGCATGATCAGCCACGTTATCTGTGAATGATAGCCACGTGATCAGTGCATGATAGACACGTGATCAGTGCATGATCAGTCACGTGATCAGTGCATGATCAGCCACATGATCAGTGCATGACCAGGCACATGATCAGTGTATGACCATCCAAATGATCAGTGCATGATAGCCACGTGATCAGTGCATGATCATGCACGTGATCAGTGCATGTGGAGTCATGTAGTCAATGCATTATAGCGCCGCAATCAGTACACGATCAGTCCCATGATGAGTGTATGATCAGCCAAGTGACCAGTGCAAGATAGCTACGTGATCAGTGCATGATCAGTCACATGATCAGTGCATGATCAGCCACGTGATCAGTGCATGATCAGTCACGTGATCAGTGTATGACCAGCCAAGTGATCAGTGCATGATAGCCACGTGATCATTGCATGATCAGTCACGTGATCAGTGCATGATCAATTACATGATCAGTGCGTGATCAGTCACGTGACCAGTATATGGTAGCTAGGTGATCATTGCATGATTAGCCACATGAGCCGTGCATGATAGCCACGAGATCAGTGCATGATCAGTCACGTGATCAGTGCATGACCACTCACGTGAACAGTGCATGATAAGTCAACTGATCAGTGCATGATCAATAACGTGATCAGTGCATGATCACTCACGTGACCAGTACATGGTAGCTACGTGATCATTGCATGGACAGCCGCGTGAGCAGTGCATGATAGCCACGTGATCAGTGCATGATGAGCTACGTGATCAGTGCAGTATCAATTACGTGATCAATGCATGATCAGTCACGTGACCAGTACATGGTAGCTACGTGATCATTGCATGATCAGCCACGTGATCAGTGCATGATCGGTCACGTGATCAGTGCACGGTCAGTCACGTAATCAGTGCATGATCAGCCACGTGAGCAGTGCATGATAGCCACGTGATCAGTGCATGATCAGCCACGTGATTAGTGCATGATCAATTATGTGATCAGTGCATGATCAGTTACGTGAACAGTGTATGATCAGCCACGTGATCAGTGCATGGTCAGACACGTGAACAGTGTATGATCAGCCACGTGATCAGTGCTGAGTTCCATGATTTTTGCCTGCTGACTGTTTGATTCGTGCCTACTCAGCTCTTTGTTTATTGCCTCCAGAGGCACATGATCAGTGTATGATAGCAAACATGCTCAGCGCATGATCATTCACGTGGTCAGCGCCATTAAGTCACGTGATCACTACATGATAGTTATGTGATCAGTCCATGCTCAGTCACGTAATCAGTGCATGATCAGCCACGTGAGCAGTGCATGATAGTCACGTGTTCAGTGCATGATCAGCCACATGATCATTGCATGATCAATTACGTGATCAGTGCATGATAGCCACGTGATCAGTGCATGATCAGTCATGTGATACGTGTGTGATCAGCCACGTGATCAGTGCATGATATCCACGTGATCAGTGAATGATAGCCACGTGATTAGTGCATGATAGCCACGTGATCAGTGCATGATCAGTCACGTGATACGTGTGTGATCAGCCACGTGATCAGTGCATGATCAGTCACGTGACCAGTACATGGTAGCTACGGGATCATTGCATGATCAGCCACGTGATGTGTGCATGATCAGTTACGTGAGCAGAGTATGATCAGCCACGTGATCAGTGCATGAGAGCCACGTGATCAGTGCATGATCAGTCACGTGACAGGTGTGTGGTAAGCCACGTGAACAGTGCATGTTCAGCCACGTGATCAATGCATGAAATCCACGTGATCAGTGCATGATCAGTTACGTGAACAGTGTATGATCAGCAACGTGAGCAGTGCATGGTCAGACACGTGAACACTGTATGATCAAACACGTGATCAGTGCATGATATCCATGTCATCAGTGCATGATGAGTCTCGTGAACAGTGCATGATCAGTCACGTGATCAGTGCATAATCAGCCACGTGATCAGTGCATGATCAGTCACGTGATCTGTGCATGATAGCCACGTGATCACTGCATGATAGCCACGTGATCAGTGCATGATCAGTCACGTGATCAGTGCATGATCAGCCACGTGATCAGTGCATGACGAGGCACGTGATCAGTATGGCCAGCCAAGTGATCAGTGCATGATAGCCACGTGATCAGTGCATGGTCAGTCACGTGATCAGTGCATGATTAGTCACGTGATCAGTGTTTGATCAGCCGCGTGATCAGTGCATGATCAGCCACATGACCAGGGCATGATCAATTACGTGATCAGTGCATGATCAGTCACGTGACCAGTACATGGTAGCTACGTGATCATTGCATGATCAGCCACGTGAGCAGTGCATGTTAGCCACGTGATCAGTTCATGATCAGCCACGTGATCAGTGCATGATCAGTCACGTGATCAGTGCATGATCAGCCACGTGATCAGTGCATGATCAGCCACGTGATCTGTGCATGATCATTCACGTGACCAGTACATGGTAGCTACGTGATCATTGCATGATCAGCCACGTTATCTGTGAATGATAGCCACGTGATCAGTGCATGATAGACACGTGATCAGTGCATGATCAGTCACGTGATCAGTGCATGATCAGCCACATGATCAGTGCATGACCAGGCACATGATCAGTGTATGACCATCCAAATGATCAGTGCATGATAGCCACGTGATCAGTGCATGATCATGCACGTGATCAGTGCATGTGGAGTCATGTAGTCAATGCATTATAGCGCCGCAATCAGTACACGATCAGTCCCATGATGAGTGTATGATCAGCCAAGTGACCAGTGAAAGATAGCTACGTGATCAGTGCATGATCAGTCACATGATCAGTGCATGATCAGCCACGTGATCAGTGCATGATCAGTCACGTGATCAGTGTATGACCAGCCAAGTGATCAGTGCATGATAGCCACGTGATCATTGCATGATCAGTCACGTGATCAGTGCATGATCAATTACATGATCAGTGCGTGATCAGTCACGTGACCAGTATATGGTAGCTAGGTGATCATTGCATGATTAGCCACATGAGCCGTGCATGATAGCCACGAGATCAGTGCATGATCAGTCACGTGATCAGTGCATGACCACTCACGTGAACAGTGCATGATAAGTCAACTGATCAGTGCATGATCAATAACGTGATCAGTGCATGATCACTCACGTGACCAGTACATGGTAGCTACGTGATCATTGCATGGACAGCCGCGTGAGCAGTGCATGATAGCCACGTGATCAGTGCATGATGAGCTACGTGATCAGTGCAGTATCAATTACGTGATCAATGCATGATCAGTCACGTGACCAGTACATGGTAGCTACGTGATCATTGCATGATCAGCCACGTGATCAGTGCATGATCGGTCACGTGATCAGTGCACGGTCAGTCACGTAATCAGTGCATGATCAGCCAGGTGAGCAGTGCATGATAGCCACGTGATCAGTGCATGATCAGCCACGTGATTAGTGCATGATCAATTATGTGATCAGTGCATGGTCAGACACGTGAACAGTGTATGATCAGCCACGTGATCAGTGCTGAGTTCTATGATTTTGCCTGCTGACTGTTTGATTCGTGCCTACTCAGCTCTTTGTTTATTGCCTCCAGAGGCACATGATCAGTGTATGATAGCAAACATGCTCAGCGCATGATCATTCACATGGTCAGCGCCATTAAGTCACGTGATCACTACATGATAGTTATGTGATCAGTCCATGCTCAGTCACGGTATCAGTGCATGATCAGACACGAGATCAGTGCATGATCAGTCACGTGATCAGTGCATGATCAGCCACGTGATCAGTGCATGACCAGGCACGTGATCAGTGTATGTCCAGCCAAGTGATCAGTGCATGATAGCCACGTGATCAGTGCATGATCAGTCATGTGATCAGTGTATGATCAGCCACGTGATCAGTGCATGATCAGCCACATGATCAGTGCATGATCAGTCCCGTGATCAGTGCATGGTCAGTCCCGTGATCAGTGCATAATCATCCATGTGATCAGTGCATTTGGAGTCATGTAGTCAATGCATGATAGCGCCGTGATCAGTGCACGATCAGTTCCGTGATGAGTGTATGATCAGCCAAGTGATCAGTGCAAGATAGCTATGTGATCAGTGCATGATCAGTCACATGATCAGTGCATGATCAGTCACGTGATAGGTGTGTGATCAGCCATGTGAACAGTGAATGCTCAGGCAC
Organism: Bos javanicus; assembly: GCF_032452875.1. Classification (NCBI taxonomy): domain Eukaryota; kingdom Metazoa; phylum Chordata; class Mammalia; order Artiodactyla; family Bovidae; genus Bos; species Bos javanicus. The sequence goes on from NW_026893625.1 coordinate 673,940, forward strand.
GTGATCAGGGCCTGCTGAGCTGCGTGATTACTGTCTGCTCATCTGCTTTACAATTTCCAGCTGAGCTGCACGATCCTGCCTGTAATCTGCTTGACAATTGCCACCTGTGCTGCGTAATTCCTGCCTGCTCTTCTACTTGATTATTGCCAGCTGAGCAGCATGATTTCTCAGAGGTGAGTTCCATGATTATAGCCTGCTGACTGATTCCTGCCTACTCAGCTCTATGCTCATTGCCTCCAGAGGCACATGATCAGTGTGTGACACCAAACATGATCAGCACATGATCAGTCACATGATCAATGCATGATAAGCCAGGTGATCAGTGCATGATCAATTATGTGATCAGTGCATGATCAGTCATGTGACCAGTACATGGTAGCTGCGTGATCATTGCATGATCAGCCACGTGAGCAGTGCATGATAGCCACATGATCAGTGCATGATAGCCACGTGATCAGTGCATGAACAGTCACGTGATCTGTGCATGATCAGTCACGTGACTGTGCATGATCAGTCACGTGATCAGTGCATGATCAATTACCTGATGAGTGCATGATCAGTCACGTGACCAGTGCATGGTAGCTACGTGATCATTGCATGATCAGCCCCGTGATCAGTGCATGATAGCCACGTGATCAGTGCATGATATCCACGTGATCATTGCAGGATAGCCACGTGATCACTTCATGATTAGTCACGTGATCTGTACATGATCAGTCAGCTGATACGTGTGTGATCAGCCACCGGATCAGTGCGTGATGAGCCATGTGATCAGTGCAGGATCAATTACGTAATCAGTGCATGATCAGTCAGGTGACCAGTACATGGTAGCTACGTGATCATTGCGTGATCAGCCACGTGATCAGTGCATGATAGCCACGTGATCAGTGCATGATCAGTCATGTGATGCGTGTGTGATCAGCCACGTGATCAGTGCATTATATCCACGTGATCAGTGCATGATAGCCACGTGATCAGTGCATGAGAGCCACGTGATCAGTGCATGATCAGTCACCTGATGGTTGTATGATCAGTCACGTGACCAGTACATGGTAGCTACATGATCATTGCATGATCAGCCACGTGAGTAGTGCATGATAGCCAGGTGATCAGTGCATAATCAGTCACGTGACCAGTGCATGATCAGTCATGTAATCTGTGCATGACCAGGCAAGTGATCAGTGTATGACCAGCCAAGTGATCAGTGCATGATAGCCAAGTGATCAGTGCATGATCAGTCACATGTTCAGTGCATGATCAGTAACGTAATCAGTGTATGATCAGCCACGTGATCAGTGCATGATCAGCCACATGATCACTGCATGATCAATTACGTCATCAGTGCATGATCAGTCATGTGACCACTACATGGTATCTAGGTGATCATTGCATGATCAGCCACGTGAGCTGTGCATGATAGCCACGAGATCAGTGCATGACCAGTTACGTGATCAGTGCATGATCAGTCAGGTGAACAGTGCATGATAAGTCACCTGATCAGTGCATGATCAATTACGTGATCAGTGCACGATCACTCAAGTGACTAGTATATGGTAGCTACATGATCATTGCATGATCAGCCACGTGAGCAGTGCATGATAGCCACGTGATGATTGCATGATCAGTTTCAGGAGCAGAGTATGATCAGCCACTTATCAGTCATGATAGCCACGTGATCACTGCATGATCTGTCACATGATCAGTGTATGATCATCCACGTGATCAGTGCATGGGCAGTCATGTGATCAGTGCAGGATATAGAAGTGATCAGTGCATGATCAGTCTTGTGATCAGTGTATGATCACTCTCGTGATCAGTGAATGATCAACCACGTGATCAGTGCACGATAGCCAGGTAATGAGTGCAGGATAGCCAGATGATCAGTGCATGATCAGTCACGTGATCAGTGTATGATCATCCACGTGATCAGTGCATGTGGAGTCATTTAGTCAATGCATGATAGCTCGGTGATCAGTGCATGATCAGTCCCGAAATGAGTGTATGATCAGCCAAGTGATCAGTGCAAGATAGCTACGTGATCAGGGCATGATCAGTCACATGATCAGTGCATGATCAGCCACTTCATCAGTGCATGATAACCACGTCATCAGTGCATACAATTACGTGATCAGTGCATGCGCAATCACGTGATCAGTGCATGAGAGCCACGTGATCAGTGCATGATCATTCACGTGATAGGTGTGTAATCAGCCACGTGATCAGTGCATGGTCAGACACGTGAACAGTGTATGATCAGCCACGTGAACAGTGCATGATATCCAAGTGATCAGTGCATGATCATCACGTGATCAGTGTATGATCAGCCAGGTGAATAGTGCATGCTCAGTCACGTGATAAGGGCCTGCTGAGCTGTGTGATTCCTGTCTGCTCATCTGCTTGAAAATTGCCAGCTGAGCTGCATGATTCCTGCCTGTCATCTGCTTGACAATTGCCAGCTGTGCTGCGTAATTCCTGCCTGCTCAGCTGCTTGATTATTGCCAGCTGAGCAGCATGATTCCTCACACCTGAGTTCCATGATTATTGCCTGCTGACTGTTTGATTCGTGCCTACTCAGCTCTTTGTTTATTGCCTCCAGAGGCAAATGATCAGTGTATGATAGCAAACGTGATCAGCGCGTGATCAGTCACATGATCAGAGCCATTAAGTCACGTGATCACTACATGATAGTCATGTGATCAGTCCATGCTCAGTCACGGTATCAGTGCATGATCAGCCAGGTGATCAGTTCATGATAGCTATGTGATCAGTTCATGATTTGTCACGTGATCTGTGCATGACCAGGCAGGTGATCAGTGTATGATCAGCGATGTGATCAGTGCATGATCTGTCACCTAATGGGTGTATGATCAGTCACCTGACCGGTACATGGTAGCTACATGATCATTGCATGTTCAGCCACGTGAGTAGTGCATGATAGCCACGTGATCAGTGCATGATCAGTCACGTGTTCAGTGCATGATCAGTCATGTAATCTCTGCATGACCAGGCACCTGATCAGTGTATGACCAGCCAAGTGATCAGTGCATGATAGCCACGTGATCAGTGCATGATCAGTCACGTGATCAGTGCATGATCAGTCACGGGATCAGTGGATGATCAACCACGTAATCAGTGTATGATCAGCCACATGATCAGTGCATGATCAGTTACGTGATCAGTGCATGATCAGTCACGTGACCAGTATATGGTAGCTACGTGATCATTGCATGACCAGCCACATGAGCCGTGCATGATAGCCACGAGATCATTGCATGATCACTCACGTGATCAGTGCATGATCACTCTCGTGAACAGTGCATGATAAATCAACTGATCAGTGCATGATCAATTACATGATCAGTGCATGATCACTCACGTGACCAGTACATGGTAGCTACATGATCATTGAATGAACAGCCACGTGAGCAGTGCATGATAGCCACGTGATCAGTGCATGATGAGCTACGTGATCAGTGCAGTATCAATTACGTGATCAATGCATGATCAGTCACGTGACCAGTACATGGTAGCTACGTGATCATTGCATGATCAGCCACGTGATCAGTGCATGATCGGTCACGTGATCAGTGCACGGTCAGTCACGTAATCAGTGCATGATCAGCCACGTGAGCAGTGCATGATAGCCACGTGATCAGTGCATGATCAGCCACGTGATTAGTGCATGATCAATTATGTGATCAGTGCATGATCAGTTACGTGAACAGTGTATGATCAGCCACGTGATCAGTGCATGGTCAGACACGTGAACAGTGTATGATCAGCCACGTGATCAGTGCTGAGTTCCATGATTTTTGCCTGCTGACTGTTTGATTCGTGCCTACTCAGCTCTTTGTTTATTGCCTCCAGAGGCACATGATCAGTGTATGATAGCAAACATGCTCAGCGCATGATCATTCACGTGGTCAGCGCCATTAAGTCACGTGATCACTACATGATAGTTATGTGATCAGTCCATGCTCAGTCACGTAATCAGTGCATGATCAGCCACGTGAGCAGTGCATGATAGTCACGTGTTCAGTGCATGATCAGCCACATGATCATTGCATGATCAATTACGTGATCAGTGCATGATAGCCACGTGATCAGTGCATGATCAGTCATGTGATACGTGTGTGATCAGCCACGTGATCAGTGCATGATATCCACGTGATCAGTGAATGATAGCCACGTGATTAGTGCATGATAGCCACGTGATCAGTGCATGATCAGTCACGTGATACGTGTGTGATCAGCCACGTGATCAGTGCATGATCAGTCACGTGACCAGTACATGGTAGCTACGGGATCATTGCATGATCAGCCACGTGATGTGTGCATGATCAGTTACGTGAGCAGAGTATGATCAGCCACGTGATCAGTGCATGAGAGCCACGTGATCAGTGCATGATCAGTCACGTGACAGGTGTGTGGTAAGCCACGTGAACAGTGCATGTTCAGCCACGTGATCAATGCATGAAATCCACGTGATCAGTGCATGATCAGTTACGTGAACAGTGTATGATCAGCAACGTGAGCAGTGCATGGTCAGACACGTGAACACTGTATGATCAAACACGTGATCAGTGCATGATATCCATGTCATCAGTGCATGATGAGTCTCGTGAACAGTGCATGATCAGTCACGTGATCAGTGCATAATCAGCCACGTGATCAGTGCATGATCAGTCACGTGATCTGTGCATGATAGCCACGTGATCACTGCATGATAGCCACGTGATCAGTGCATGATCAGTCACGTGATCAGTGCATGATCAGCCACGTGATCAGTGCATGACGAGGCACGTGATCAGTATGGCCAGCCAAGTGATCAGTGCATGATAGCCACGTGATCAGTGCATGGTCAGTCACGTGATCAGTGCATGATTAGTCACGTGATCAGTGTTTGATCAGCCGCGTGATCAGTGCATGATCAGCCACATGACCAGGGCATGATCAATTACGTGATCAGTGCATGATCAGTCACGTGACCAGTACATGGTAGCTACGTGATCATTGCATGATCAGCCACGTGAGCAGTGCATGTTAGCCACGTGATCAGTTCATGATCAGCCACGTGATCAGTGCATGATCAGTCACGTGATCAGTGCATGATCAGCCACGTGATCAGTGCATGATCAGCCACGTGATCTGTGCATGATCATTCACGTGACCAGTACATGGTAGCTACGTGATCATTGCATGATCAGCCACGTTATCTGTGAATGATAGCCACGTGATCAGTGCATGATAGACACGTGATCAGTGCATGATCAGTCACGTGATCAGTGCATGATCAGCCACATGATCAGTGCATGACCAGGCACATGATCAGTGTATGACCATCCAAATGATCAGTGCATGATAGCCACGTGATCAGTGCATGATCATGCACGTGATCAGTGCATGTGGAGTCATGTAGTCAATGCATTATAGCGCCGCAATCAGTACACGATCAGTCCCATGATGAGTGTATGATCAGCCAAGTGACCAGTGAAAGATAGCTACGTGATCAGTGCATGATCAGTCACATGATCAGTGCATGATCAGCCACGTGATCAGTGCATGATCAGTCACGTGATCAGTGTATGACCAGCCAAGTGATCAGTGCATGATAGCCACGTGATCATTGCATGATCAGTCACGTGATCAGTGCATGATCAATTACATGATCAGTGCGTGATCAGTCACGTGACCAGTATATGGTAGCTAGGTGATCATTGCATGATTAGCCACATGAGCCGTGCATGATAGCCACGAGATCAGTGCATGATCAGTCACGTGATCAGTGCATGACCACTCACGTGAACAGTGCATGATAAGTCAACTGATCAGTGCATGATCAATAACGTGATCAGTGCATGATCACTCACGTGACCAGTACATGGTAGCTACGTGATCATTGCATGGACAGCCGCGTGAGCAGTGCATGATAGCCACGTGATCAGTGCATGATGAGCTACGTGATCAGTGCAGTATCAATTACGTGATCAATGCATGATCAGTCACGTGACCAGTACATGGTAGCTACGTGATCATTGCATGATCAGCCACGTGATCAGTGCATGATCGGTCACGTGATCAGTGCACGGTCAGTCACGTAATCAGTGCATGATCAGCCAGGTGAGCAGTGCATGATAGCCACGTGATCAGTGCATGATCAGCCACGTGATTAGTGCATGATCAATTATGTGATCAGTGCATGGTCAGACACGTGAACAGTGTATGATCAGCCACGTGATCAGTGCTGAGTTCTATGATTTTGCCTGCTGACTGTTTGATTCGTGCCTACTCAGCTCTTTGTTTATTGCCTCCAGAGGCACATGATCAGTGTATGATAGCAAACATGCTCAGCGCATGATCATTCACATGGTCAGCGCCATTAAGTCACGTGATCACTACATGATAGTTATGTGATCAGTCCATGCTCAGTCACGGTATCAGTGCATGATCAGACACGAGATCAGTGCATGATCAGTCACGTGATCAGTGCATGATCAGCCACGTGATCAGTGCATGACCAGGCACGTGATCAGTGTATGTCCAGCCAAGTGATCAGTGCATGATAGCCACGTGATCAGTGCATGATCAGTCATGTGATCAGTGTATGATCAGCCACGTGATCAGTGCATGATCAGCCACATGATCAGTGCATGATCAGTCACGTGATCAGTGCATGGTCAGTCCCGTGATCAGTGCATAATCATCCATGTGATCAGTGCATTTGGAGTCATGTAGTCAATGCATGATAGCGCCGTGATCAGTGCACGATCAGTTCCGTGATGAGTGTATGATCAGCCAAGTGATCAGTGCAAGATAGCTATGTGATCAGTGCATGATCAGTCACATGATCAGTGCATGATCAGTCACGTGATAGGTGTGTGATCAGCCATGTGAACAGTGAATGCTCAGGCACGTGATCAGGGCCTGCTGAGCTGCGTGATTACTGTCTGCTCATCTGCTTTACAATTTCCAGCTGAGCTGCACGATCCTGCCTGTAATCTGCTTGACAATTGCCACCTGTGCTGCGTAATTCCTGCCTGCTCTTCTACTTGATTATTGCCAGCTGAGCAGCATGATTTCTCAGAGGTGAGTTCCATGATTATAGCCTGCTGACTGATTCCTGCCTACTCAGCTCTATGCTCATTGCCTCCAGAGGCACATGATCAGTGTGTGACACCAAACATGATCAGCACATGATCAGTCACATGATCAATGCATGATAAGCCAGGTGATCAGTGCATGATCAATTATGTGATCAGTGCATGATCAGTCATGTGACCAGTACATGGTAGCTGCGTGATCATTGCATGATCAGCCACGTGAGCAGTGCATGATAGCCACATGATCAGTGCATGATAGCCACGTGATCAGTGCATGAACAGTCACGTGATCTGTGCATGATCAGTCACGTGACTGTGCATGATCAGTCACGTGATCAGTGCATGATCAATTACCTGATGAGTGCATGATCAGTCACGTGACCAGTGCATGGTAGCTACGTGATCATTGCATGATCAGCCCCGTGATCAGTGCATGATAGCCACGTGATCAGTGCATGATATCCACGTGATCATTGCAGGATAGCCACGTGATCACTTCATGATTAGTCACGTGATCTGTACATGATCAGTCAGCTGATACGTGTGTGATCAGCCACCGGATCAGTGCGTGATGAGCCATGTGATCAGTGCAGGATCAATTACGTAATCAGTGCATGATCAGTCAGGTGACCAGTACATGGTAGCTACGTGATCATTGCGTGATCAGCCACGTGATCAGTGCATGATAGCCACGTGATCAGTGCATGATCAGTCATGTGATGCGTGTGTGATCAGCCACGTGATCAGTGCATTATATCCACGTGATCAGTGCATGATAGCCACGTGATCAGTGCATGAGAGCCACGTGATCAGTGCATGATCAGTCACCTGATGGTTGTATGATCAGTCACGTGACCAGTACATGGTAGCTACATGATCATTGCATGATCAGCCACGTGAGTAGTGCATGATAGCCAGGTGATCAGTGCATAATCAGTCACGTGACCAGTGCATGATCAGTCATGTAATCTGTGCATGACCAGGCAAGTGATCAGTGTATGACCAGCCAAGTGATCAGTGCATGATAGCCAAGTGATCAGTGCATGATCAGTCACATGTTCAGTGCATGATCAGTAACGTAATCAGTGTATGATCAGCCACGTGATCAGTGCATGATCAGCCACATGATCACTGCATGATCAATTACGTCATCAGTGCATGATCAGTCATGTGACCACTACATGGTATCTAGGTGATCATTGCATGATCAGCCACGTGAGCTGTGCATGATAGCCACGAGATCAGTGCATGACCAGTTACGTGATCAGTGCATGATCAGTCAGGTGAACAGTGCATGATAAGTCACCTGATCAGTGCATGATCAATTACGTGATCAGTGCACGATCACTCAAGTGACTAGTATATGGTAGCTACATGATCATTGCATGATCAGCCACGTGAGCAGTGCATGATAGCCACGTGATGATTGCATGATCAGTTTCAGGAGCAGAGTATGATCAGCCACTTATCAGTCATGATAGCCACGTGATCACTGCATGATCTGTCACATGATCAGTGTATGATCATCCACGTGATCAGTGCATGGGCAGTCATGTGATCAGTGCAGGATATAGAAGTGATCAGTGCATGATCAGTCTTGTGATCAGTGTATGATCACTCTCGTGATCAGTGAATGATCAACCACGTGATCAGTGCACGATAGCCAGGTAATGAGTGCAGGATAGCCAGATGATCAGTGCATGATCAGTCACGTGATCAGTGTATGATCATCCACGTGATCAGTGCATGTGGAGTCATTTAGTCAATGCATGATAGCTCGGTGATCAGTGCATGATCAGTCCCGAAATGAGTGTATGATCAGCCAAGTGATCAGTGCAAGATAGCTACGTGATCAGGGCATGATCAGTCACATGATCAGTGCATGATCAGCCACTTCATCAGTGCATGATAACCACGTCATCAGTGCATACAATTACGTGATCAGTGCATGCGCAATCACGTGATCAGTGCATGAGAGCCACGTGATCAGTGCATGATCATTCACGTGATAGGTGTGTAATCAGCCACGTGATCAGTGCATGGTCAGACACGTGAACAGTGTATGATCAGCCACGTGAACAGTGCATGATATCCAAGTGATCAGTGCATGATCATCACGTGATCAGTGTATGATCAGCCAGGTGAATAGTGCATGCTCAGTCACGTGATAAGGGCCTGCTGAGCTGTGTGATTCCTGTCTGCTCATCTGCTTGAAAATTGCCAGCTGAGCTGCATGATTCCTGCCTGTCATCTGCTTGACAATTGCCAGCTGTGCTGCGTAATTCCTGCCTGCTCAGCTGCTTGATTATTGCCAGCTGAGCAGCATGATTCCTCACACCTGAGTTCCATGATTATTGCCTGCTGACTGTTTGATTCGTGCCTACTCAGCTCTTTGTTTATTGCCTCCAGAGGCAAATGATCAGTGTATGATAGCAAACGTGATCAGCGCGTGATCAGTCACATGATCAGAGCCATTAAGTCACGTGATCACTACATGATAGTCATGTGATCAGTCCATGCTCAGTCACGGTATCAGTGCATGATCAGCCAGGTGATCAGTTCATGATAGCTATGTGATCAGTTCATGATTTGTCACGTGATCTGTGCATGACCAGGCAGGTGATCAGTGTATGATCAGCGATGTGATCAGTGCATGATCTGTCACCTAATGGGTGTATGATCAGTCACCTGACCGGTACATGGTAGCTACATGATCATTGCATGTTCAGCCACGTGAGTAGTGCATGATAGCCACGTGATCAGTGCATGATCAGTCACGTGTTCAGTGCATGATCAGTCATGTAATCTCTGCATGACCAGGCACCTGATCAGTGTATGACCAGCCAAGTGATCAGTGCATGATAGCCACGTGATCAGTGCATGATCAGTCACGTGATCAGTGCATGATCAGTCACGGGATCAGTGGATGATCAACCACGTAATCAGTGTATGATCAGCCACATGATCAGTGCATGATCAGTTACGTGATCAGTGCATGATCAGTCACGTGACCAGTATATGGTAGCTACGTGATCATTGCATGACCAGCCACATGAGCCGTGCATGATAGCCACGAGATCATTGCATGATCACTCACGTGATCAGTGCATGATCACTCTCGTGAACAGTGCATGATAAATCAACTGATCAGTGCATGATCAATTACATGATCAGTGCATGATCACTCACGTGACCAGTACATGGTAGCTACATGATCATTGAATGAACAGCCACGTGAGCAGTGCATGATAGCCACGTGATCAGTGCGTGATCTGTCACATGATCAGTGTATGATCATCTGTGTGATCAGTGCATGGGCAGTCATGTGATCAGTGCATGATATAGACGTGATCAGTGCATGATCAGTCTCGTGATCAGTGTATGATGAACCACGTGATCAGTGCACGATAGCCAGGTAATCAGTGCATGATAGCCAGATGATCAGTGCATTATCAGTCACGTGATCAGTGTATGATCAGCCAAGTAATCAGTGCATGATAGCCAACTGATCAGTGGATGATCAGACACGTGATCAGTGCATGGTCAGTCACGTGATCATTACATGATCAGCCACGTGAATAGTGCATGATCAATTACGTGATCAGTGCATGATCAGTCACATGATCAGTAGATGATCAGTCACGTGAACAGTGCATGATTAGTCATGTGATCAGTGTATGACCAGCCAAGTGATCAGTGCATGATAGCCATGTGATCAGTGCATGATCAGTCACGTGATCAGTGTATGATCAGCCACGTGATCAGTGCATGATCAGCCAAATTATCAGTGCATGATCAATTACGTGATCAGTGCTTGATCAGCCAGGTGATCAGTGAATGATCAGTCATGTGATCAGTGCATGGTCAGTCACGTGATCAGTGCATGATCATCCACGTGATCAGTGCATGTGGAGTCATGTAGACAATGCATGATAGCGCCGTGATCAGTGCACGATAAGTCCTGTGATTAGTGTATGATCAGCGAAGTGATCAGTGCAAGATAGCTACGTGATCAGTGCATGATCAGCCACGTCATCAGTGCATGATAGCCACGTGAGCAGTGCATACAATTACGTGATCAGTGCATGCGCAATCACGTGATCAGTGCATGAGAGCCACGTAATCAGTGCATGATCATTCATGTGTTAGGTGTGTGATCAGCGACTTGAACAGTGCATGCTCAGTCACGTGATCAGGGCCTGCTGAGCTGTGTGATTACTGTCTGCTCATCTGCTTGAAAAATAACAGCTGAGCTGTACGATTCCTGCCTGTCATCTTCTTAACAATTGCCACCTGTGCTGCATAATTCCTGCTTGCTCATCTACTTGATTATTGCCAGGTGAGCAGCATGATTTCTCAAAGCTGAGTTCCATGATTATATCCTGCTGACTGATTCCTGCCTACTCAGCTCATTGTTCATTGCCTCCAGATGCACATGATCAGTGTGTGACACCAAACATGATCAGCACATGATCAGTCACATAATCAATGCATGATAAGCCAGGTGATCAGTGCTTGATCAATTACGTGATCAGTGCATGATCAGTCATGTGACCAATACATGGTGGCTGCGTGATCAGTGCATGATCAGCCACGTGAGCAGTGCATGATAGCCACGTGATCAGTGCATGATCAGTCACGTGATCAGTGCATGATCAGTCACGTGTTCAGTGCATGATCAGCCACGTGATCAGTGCACGATCAAATACGTGATCAGTGCATGATCACTCACGGGACCAGTACATGGTAGCTACATGATCATTGCATGATCAGCCACGTGATCAGTGCATGATCCATTACGTGATCAGTGCATGAAGAGCCACGTGAGCAGTGCATGATAGCCACTTGATCAGGGCATGATCAGTTACGTGAGCAGTGTATGATCAGCCACGTGATCAGTGCATGGTCAGACACGTGAACAGTGTATGATCAGACACGTGATCAGTGCATGATATCCAAGTGATCAGTGCATGATCAGTTACGTGAGCAGTGTATGATCAGCCACGTGATCAGTGCATGGTCAGACACGTGAACAGTGTATGATCAGACACGTGATCAGTGCATGATATCCAAGTGATCAGTGCATGATCAATCACGTGATCAGTGTATGATCAGCCAGGTGAACAGTGCATGCTCAGTCACGTGATCAGGGCATGTTGAGCTGCGTGATTACTGTCTGCTCATCTGCTTGACAATTGCCAGCTGAGCTTCACGATTCCTGCCTGTCATCTGCTTGACAATTGCCAGCTGTGCTGCGTAATTCCTGCCTGCTCAGCTGCTTGATTATTCACAGCTGAGCAGCATGATTCCTCACAGCTGAGTTCCATGATTATTGCCTGCTGACTGTTTGATTCGTGCCTACTCAGCTCTTTGTTTATTGCCTCCAGAGGCACATGATCAGTGTATGATAGCAAACATGATCAGCGCATGATCAGTCACATGATCAGCGCCATTAACTCACGTGATCACTATATGATAGTCATGTGATCAGTCCATGCTCAGTCACGGTATCAGTGCATGGTCAGCCACGTGATCAGTGCATGATCTGTCACATGATTAGTGTATGATCATCCACATGATCAGTGCATGGGAAGTCATGTGATCAGTGTATGTTTAAACATGATCAGTGCATTTTCAGTCTCGCGGTCAGTGCATGATAGCCACGTGATCAGTGCATGATCAGTCACCTGATGGGTGTATGATCATTCACGTGACCGGTATTTGGTAGCTATATGATCAGTGTATGACCAGCCATGTGATAAGTGCATGATAGCCACGTGATCAGTGCATGATCAGCCACGTAATCAGCGCATGATCAGCCACGTAATCAGTGCATGATCAGCCACATGATCAGTGCATGATCAATTACATCATCAGTGCATGATCAGTCACGTGACCAGTACATGGTAGCTGCGTGAACATTGCATGATCAGCCAAGTTAACAGTGCATAATAGCCACGTGATCAGTGCATGATCAGTCACGTGATCAGTGCATGATTATTCACGTGTTCAGTGCATGATCAGCCACGTGATCATTGCATGATCAATTACGTGATCAGTGCATGATAGCCACGTGATCAGTGCATGATCAGTCATGTGATACGTGTGTGATCAGCCACGTGATCAGTGCATGATATCCACGTGATCAGTGAATGATAAGTCACGTGATAAGTGCATGATCAGTCACGTGATCAGTGCATGATCTGCCACATGATCAGTGCGTGATCAATTACGTCATCAGTGCATAATCAGTCACGTGACCAGTACATGGTAGCTGCGTGAACATTGCATGATCAGCCAAGTTAACAGTGCATAATAGCCACGTGATCAGTGCATGATCAGTCACGTGATCAGTGCATGATTATTCACGTGTTCAGTGCATGATCAGCCACGTGATCATTGCATGATCAATTACGTGATCAGTGCATGATAGCCACGTGATCAGTGCATGATCAGTCATGTGATACGTGTGTGATCAGCCACGTGATCAGTGCATGATATCCACGTGATCAGTGAATGATAGCCACGTGATTAGTGCATGATAGCCACGTGATCAGTGCATGATCAGTCACGTGATACGTGTGTGATCAGCCACGTGATCAGTGCATGATCAGTCACGTGACCAGTACATGGTAGCTACGGGATCATTGCATGATCAGCCACGTGATGTGTGCATGATCAGTTACGTGAGCAGAGTATGATCAGCCACGTGATCAGTGCATGAGAGCCACGTGATCAGTGCATGATCAGTCACGTGACAGGTGTGTGGTAAGCCACGTGAACAGTGCATGTTGAGCCACGTGATCAATGCATGAAATCCACGTGATCAGTGCATGATCAGTTACGTGAACAGTGTATGATCAGCAACGTGAGCAGTGCATGGTCAGACACGTGAACACTGTATGATCAAACACGTGATCAGTGCATGATATCCATGTCATCAGTGCATGATGAGTCTCGTGAACAGTGCATGATCAGTCACGTGATCAGTGCATAATCAGCCACGTGATCAGTGCATGATCAGTCACGTGATCTGTGCATGATAGCCACGTGATCACTGCATGATAGCCACGTGATCAGTGCATGATCAGTCACGTGATCAGTGCATGATCAGCCACGTGATCAGTGCATGACGAGGCACGTGATCAGTATGGCCAGCCAAGTGATCAGTGCATGATAGCCACGTGATCAGTGCATGATAAGTCACGTGATAAGTGCATGATCAGTCACGTGATCAGTGCATGATCTGCCACATGATCAGTGCGTGATCAATTACGTCATCAGTGCATAATCAGTCACGTGACCAGTACATGGTAGCTGCGTGAACATTGCATGATCAGCCAAGTTAACAGTGCATAATAGCCACGTGATCAGTGCATGATCAGTCACGTGATCAGTGCATGATTATTCACGTGTTCAGTGCATGATCAGCCACGTGATCATTGCATGATCAATTACGTGATCAGTGCATGATAGCCACGTGATCAGTGCATGATCAGTCATGTGATACGTGTGTGATCAGCCACGTGATCAGTGCATGATATCCACGTGATCAGTGAATGATAGCCACGTGATTAGTGCATGATAGCCACGTGATCAGTGCATGATCAGTCACGTGATACGTGTGTGATCAGCCACGTGATCAGTGCATGATCAGTCACGTGACCAGTACATGGTAGCTACGGGATCATTGCATGATCAGCCACGTGATGTGTGCATGATCAGTTACGTGAGCAGAGTATGATCAGCCACGTGATCAGTGCATGAGAGCCACGTGATCAGTGCATGATCAGTCACGTGACAGGTGTGTGGTAAGCCACGTGAACAGTGCATGTTGAGCCACGTGATCAATGCATGAAATCCACGTGATCAGTGCATGATCAGTTACGTGAACAGTGTATGATCAGCAACGTGAGTAGTGCATGGTCAGACACGTGAACACTGTATGATCAAACACGTGATCAGTGCATGATATCCATGTCATCAGTGCATGATGAGTCTCGTGAACAGTGCATGATCAGTCACGTGATCAGTGCATAATCAGCCACGTGATCAGTGCATGATCAGTCACGTGATCTGTGCATGATAGCCACGTGATCACTGCATGATAGCCACGTGATCAGTGCATGATCAGTCACGTGATCAGTGCATGATCAGCCACGTGATCAGTGCATGACGAGGCACGTGATCAGTATGGCCAGCCAAGTGATCAGTGCATGATAGCCACGTGATCAGTGCATGGTCAGTCACGTGATCAGTGCATGATCAGTCACGTGATCAGTGTTTGATCAGCCGCGTGATCAGTGCATGATCAGCCACATGACCAGGGCATGATCAATTACGTGATCAGTGCATGATCAGTCACGTGACCAGTACATGGTAGCTACGTGATCATTGCATGATCAGCCACGTGAGCAGTGCATGATAGCCACGTGATCAGTTCATGATCAGCCAAGTGATCAGTGCATGATCAGTCACGTGATCAGTGCATGATCAACCACGTGATCAGTGCATGATCAGCCACGTGATCTGTGCATGATCATTCACGTGACCAGTACATGGTAGCTACGTGATCATTGCATGATCAGCCACGTTATCTGTGAATGATAGCCACGTGATCAGTGCATGATAGACACGTGATCAGTGCATGATCATGCACGTGATCAGTGCATGTGGAGTCATGTAGTCAATGCATTATAGCGCCGCAATCAGTGCACGATCAGTCCCATGATGAGTGTATGATCAGCCAAGTGACCAGTGCAAGATAGCTACGTGATCAGTGCATGATCAGTCACATGATCAGTGCATGATCAGCCACGTGATCAGTGCATGATCAGTCACGTGATCAGTGTATGACCAGCCAAGTGATCAGTGCATGATAGCCACGTGATCATTGCATGATCAGTCACGTGATCAGTGCATGATCAATTACATGATCAGTGCGTGATCAGTCACGTGACCAGTATATGGTAGCTAGGTGATCATTGCATGATTAGCCACATGAGCCGTGCATGATAGCCACGAGATCAGTGCATGATCAGTCACGTGATCAGTGCATGACCACTCACGTGAACAGTGCATGATAAGTCAACTGATCAGTGCATGATCAATAACGTGATCAGTGCATGATCACTCACGTGACCAGTACATGGTAGCTACGTGATCATTGCATGGACAGCCGAGTGAGCAGTGCATGATAGCCACGTGATCAGTGCATGATGAGCTACGTGATCAGTGCAGTATCAATTACGTGATCAATGCATGATCAGTCACGTGACCAGTACATGGTAGCTACGTGATCATTGCATGATCAGCCACGTGATCAGTGCATGATCGGTCACGTGATCAGTGCACGGTCAGTCACGTAATCAGTGCATGATCAGCCACGTGAGCAGTGCATGATAGCCACGTGATCAGTGCATGATCAGCCACGTGATTAGTGCATGATCAATTATGTGATCAGTGCATGATCAGTTACGTGAACAGTGTATGATCAGCCACGTGATCAGTGCATGGTCAGACACGTGAACAGTGTATGATCAGCCACGTGATCAGTGCTGAGTTCCATGATTTTTGCCTGCTGACTGTTTGATTCGTGCCTACTCAGCTCTTTGTTTATTGCCTCCAGAGGCACATGATCAGTGTATGATAGCAAACATGCTCAGCGCATGATCATTCACGTGGTCAGCGCCATTAAGTCACGTGATCACTACATGATAGTTATGTGATCAGTCCATGCTCAGTCACGTAATCAGTGCATGATCAGCCACGTGAGCAGTGCATGATAGTCACGTGTTCAGTGCATGATCAGCCACATGATCATTGCATGATCAATTACGTGATCAGTGCATGATAGCCACGTGATCAGTGCATGATCAGTCATGTGATACGTGTGTGATCAGCCACGTGATCAGTGCATGATATCCACGTGATCAGTGAATGATAGCCACGTGATTAGTGCATGATAGCCACGTGATCAGTGCATGATCAGTCACGTGATACGTGTGTGATCAGCCACGTGATCAGTGCATGATCAGTCACGTGACCAGTACATGGTAGCTGCGGGATCATTGCATGATCAGCCACGTGATGTGTGCATGATCAGTTACGTAGCAGAGTATGATCAGCCACGTGATCAGTGCATGAGAGCCACGTGATCAGTGCATGATCAGTCACGTGACAGGTGTGTGGTAAGCCACGTGAACAGTGCATGTTCAGCCACGTGATCAATGCATGAAATCCACGTGATCAGTGCATGATCAGTTACATGAACAGTGTATGATCAGCAACGTGAGCAGTGCATGGTCAGACACGTGAACACTGTATGATCAAACACGTGATCAGTGCATGATATCCATGTCATCAGTGCATGATGAGTCTCGTGAACAGTGCATGATCAGTCACGTGATCAGTGCATAATCAGCCACGTGATCAGTGCATGATCAGTCACGTGATCTGTGCATGATAGCCACGTGATCACTGCATGATAGCCACGTGATCAGTGCATGATCAGTCACGTGATCAGTGCATGATCAGCCACGTGATCAGTGCATGACAGGCACGTGATCAGTATGGCCAGCCAAGTGATCAGTGCATGATAGCCACGTGATCAGTGCATGGTCAGTCACGTGATCAGTGCATGATTAGTCACGTGATCAGTGTTTGATCAGCCGCGTGATCAGTGCATGATCAGCCACATGACCAGGGCATGATCAATTACGTGATCAGTGCATGATCAGTCACGTGACCAGTACATGGTAGCTACGTGATCATTGCATGATCAGCCACGTGAGCAGTGCATGTTAGCCACGTGATCAGTTCATGATCAGCCACGTGATCAGTGCATGATCAGTCACGTGATCAGTGCATGATCAGCCACGTGATCAGTGCATGATCAGCCACGTGATCTGTGCATGATCATTCACGTGACCAGTACATGGTAGCTACGTGATCATTGCATGATCAGCCACGTTATCTGTGAATGATAGCCACGTGATCAGTGCATGATAGACACGTGATCAGTGCATGATCAGTCACGTGATCAGTGCATGATCAGCCACATGATCAGTGCATGACCAGGCACATGATCAGTGTATGACCATCCAAATGATCAGTGCATGATAGCCACGTGATCAGTGCATGATCATGCACGTGATCAGTGCATGTGAGTCATGTAGTCAATGCATTATAGCGCCGCAATCAGTGCACGATCAGTCCCATGATAGTGTATGATCAGCCAAGTGACCAGTGAAAGATAGCTACGTGATCAGTGCATGATCAGTCACATGATCAGTGCATGATCAGCCACGTGATCAGTGCATGATCAGTCACGTGATCAGTGTATGACCAGCCAAGTGATCAGTGCATGATAGCCACGTGATCATTGCATGATCAGTCACGTGATCAGTGCATGATCAATTACATGATCAGTGCGTGATCAGTCACGTGACCAGTATATGGTAGCTAGGTGATCATTGCATGATTAGCCACATGAGCCGTGCATGATAGCCACGAGATCAGTGCATGATCAGTCACGTGATCAGTGCATGACCACTCACGTGAACAGTGCATGATAAGTCAACTGATCAGTGCATGATCAATAACGTGATCAGTGCATGATCACTCACGTGACCAGTACATGGTAGCTACGTGATCATTGCATGGACAGCCGCGTGAGCAGTGTATGATAGCCACGTGATCCGTGCATGATGAGCTACGTGATCAGTGCAGTATCAATTACGTGATCAATGCATGATCAGTCACGTGACCAGTACATGGTAGCTACGTGATCATTGCATGATCAGCCACGTGATCAGTGCATGATCGGTCACGTGATCAGTGCACGGTCAGTCACGTAATCAGTGCATGATCAGCCAGGTGAGCAGTGCATGATAGCCACGTGATCAGTGCATGATCAGCCACGTGATTAGTGCATGATCAATTATGTGATCAGTGCATGGTCAGACACGTGAACAGTGTATGATCAGCCACGTGATCAGTGCTGAGTTCTATGATTTTGCCTGCTGACTGTTTGATTCGTGCCTACTCAGCTCTTTGTTTATTGCCTCCAGAGGCACATGATCAGTGTATGATAGCAAACATGCTCAGCGCATGATCATTCACATGGTCAGCGCCATTAAGTCACGTGATCACTACATGATAGTTATGTGATCAGTCCATGCTCAGTCACGTTATCAGTGCATGATCAGACACGAGATCAGTGCATGATCAGTCACGTGATCAGTGCATGATCAGCCACGTGATCAGTGCATGACCAGGCACGTGATCAGTGTATGTCCAGCCAAGTGATCAGTGCATGATAGCCACGTGATCAGTGCATGATCAGTCATGTGATCAGTGTATGATCAGCCACGTGATCAGTGCATGATCAGCCACATGATCAGTGCATGATCAGTCACGTGATCAGTGCATGGTCAGTCCCGTGATCAGTGCATAATCATCCATGTGATCAGTGCATTTGGAGTCATGTAGTCAATGCATGATAGCGCCGTGATCAGTGCACGATCAGTTCCGTGATGAGTGTATGATCAGCCAAGTGATCAGTGCAAGATAGCTATGTGATCAGTGCATGATCAGTCACATGATCAGTGCATGATCAGTCACGTGATAGGTGTGTGATCAGCCATGTGAACAGTGAATGCTCAGGCACGTGATCAGGGCCTGCTGAGCTGCGTGATTACTGTCTGCTCATCTGCTTTACAATTTCCAGCTGAGCTGCACGATCCTGCCTGTAATCTGCTTGACAATTGCCACCTGTGCTGCGTAATTCCTGCCTGCTCTTCTACTTGATTATTGCCAGCTGAGCAGCATGATTTCTCAGAGGTGAGTTCCATGATTATAGCCTGCTGACTGATTCCTGCCTACTCAGCTCTATGCTCATTGCCTCCAGAGGCACATGATCAGTGTGTGACACCAAACATGATCAGCACATGATCAGTCACATGATCAATGCATGATAAGCCAGGTGATCAGTGCATGATCAATTGTGTGATCAGTGCATGATCAGTCATGTGACCAGTACATGGTAGCTGCGTGATCATTGCATGATCAGCCACGTGAGCAGTGCATGATAGCCACATGATCAGTGCATGATAGCCACGTGATCAGTGCATGAACAGTCACGTGATCTGTGCATGATCAGTCACGTGACTGTGCATGATCAGTCACGTGATCAGTGCATGATCAATTACCTGATCAGTGCATGATCAGTCACGTGACCAGTGCATGGTAGCTACGTGATCATTGCATGATCAGCCACGTGATCAGTGCATGATAGCCACGTGATCAGTGCATGATATCCACGTGATCATTGCAGGATAGCCACGTGATCACTTCATGATTAGTCACGTGATCTGTACATGATCAGTCAGCTGATACGTGTGTGATCAGCCACCGGATCAGTGCGTGATGAGCCATGTGATCAGTGCAGGATCAATTACGTAATCAGTGCATGATCAGTCAGGTGACCAGTACATGGTAGCTACGTGATCATTGCGTGATCAGCCACGTGATCAGTGCATGATAGCCACGTGATCAGTGCATGATCAGTCATGTGATGCGTGTGTGATCAGCCACATGATCAGTGCATTATATCCACGTGATCAGTGCATGATAGCCACGTGATCAGTGCATGAGAGCCACGTGATCAGTGCATGATCAGTCACCTGATGGTTGTATGATCAGTCACGTGACCAGTACATGGTAGCTACATGATCATTGCATGATCAGCCACGTGATAGTGCATGGTAGCCAGGTGATCAGTGCATAATCAGTCACGTGACCAGTGCATGATCAGTCATGTAATCTGTGCATGACCAGGCAAGTGATCAGTGTATGACCAGCCAAGTGATCAGTGCATGATAGCCAAGTGATCAGTGCATGATCAGTCACATGTTCAGTGCATGATCAGTAACGTAATCAGTGTATGATCAGCCACGTGATCAGTGCATGATCAGCCACATGATCACTGCATGATCAATTACGTCATCAGTGCATGATCAGTCATGTGACCACTACATGGTATCTAGGTGATCATTGCATGATCAGCCACGTGAGCTGTGCATGATAGCCACGAGATCAGTGCATGATCAGTTACGTGATCAGTGCATGATCAGTCAGTGAACAGTGCATGATAAGTCACCTGATCAGTGCATGATCAATTACGTGATCAGTGCACGATCACTCAAGTGACTAGTATATGGTAGCTACATGATCATTGCATGATCAGCCACGTGAGCAGTGCATGATAGCCACGTGATGATTGCATGATCAGTTTCAGGAGCAGAGTATGATCAGCCACTTATCAGTCATGATAGCCACGTGATCACTGCATGATCTGTCACATGATCAGTGTATGATCATCCACGTGATCAGTGCATGGGCAGTCATGTGATCAGTGCAGGATATAGAAGTGATCAGTGCATGATCAGTCTTGTGATCAGTGTATGATCACTCTCGTGATCAGTGAATGATCAACCACGTGATCAGTGCACGATAGCCAGGTAATGAGTGCAGGATAGCCAGATGATCAGTGCATGATCAGTCACGTGATCAGTGTATGATCATCCACGTGATCAGTGCATGTGGAGTCATTTATCAATGCATGATAGCTCGTGATCAGTGCATGATCAGTCCCGAAATGAGTGTATGATCAGCCAAGTGATCAGTGCAAGATAGCCGTGATCAGGGCATGATCAGTCACATGATCAGTGCATGATCAGCCACTTCATCAGTGCATGATAACCACGTCATCAGTGCATACAATTACGTGATCAGTGCATGCGCAATCACGTGATCAGTGCATGAGAGCCACGTGATCAGTGCATGATCATTCACGTGATAGGTGTGTAATCAGCCACGTGATCAGTGCATGGTCAGACACGTGAACAGTGTATGATCAGCCACGTGAACAGTGCATGATATCCAAGTGATCAGTGCATGATCATCACGTGATCAGTGTATGATCAGCCAGGTGAATAGTGCATGCTCAGTCACGTGATAAGGGCCTGCTGAGCTGTGTGATTCCTGTCTGCTCATCTGCTTGAAAATTGCCAGCTGAGCTGCATGATTCCTGCCTGTCATCTGCTTGACAATTGCCAGCTGTGCTGCGTAATTCCTGCCTGCTCAGCTGCTTGATTATTGCCAGCTGAGCAGCATGATTCCTCACACCTGAGTTCCATGATTATTGCCTGCTGACTGTTTGATTCGTGCCTACTCAGCTCTTTGTTTATTGCCTCCAGAGGCAAATGATCAGTGTATGATAGCAAACGTGATCAGCGCGTGATCAGTCACATGATCAGAGCCATTAAGTCACGTGATCACTACATGATAGTCATGTGATCAGTCCATGTTCAGTCACGGTATCAGTGCATGATCAGCCAGGTGATCAGTTCATGATATCTATGTGATCAGTTCATGATTTGTCACGTGATCTGTGCATGACCAGGCAGGTGATCAGTGTATGATCAGCCACGTGATCAGTGCATGATCTGTCACCTAATGGGTGTATGATCAGTCACCTGACCGGTACATGGTAGCTACATGATCATTGCATGTTCAGCCACGTGAGTAGTGCATGATAGCCACGTGATCAGTGCATGATCAGTCACGTGTTCAGTGCATGATCAGTCATGTAATCTGTGCATGACCAGGCACCTGATCAGTGTATGACCAGCCAAGTGATCAGTGCATGATAGCCACGTGATCAGTGCATGATCAGTCACGTGATCAGTGCATGATCAGTCACGGGATCAGTGGATGATCAACCACGTAATCAGTGTATGATCAGCCACATGATCAGTGCATGATCAGTTACGTGATCAGTGCATGATCAGTCACGTGACCAGTATATGGTAGCTACGTGATCATTGCATGACCAGCCACATGAGCCGTGCATGATAGCCACGAGATCATTGCATGATCACTCACGTGATCAGTGCATGATCACTCTCGTGAACAGTGCATGATAAATCAACTGATCAGTGCATGATCAATTACATGATCAGTGCATGATCACTCACGTGACCAGTACATGGTAGCTACATGATCATTGAATGAACAGCCACGTGAGCAGTGCATGATAGCCACGTGATCAGTGCGTGATCTGTCACATGATCAGTGTATGATCATCTGTGTGATCAGTGCATGGGCAGTCATGTGATCAGTGCATGATATAGACGTGATCAGTGCATGATCAGTCTCGTGATCAGTGTATGATGAACCACGTGATCAGTGCACGATAGCCAGGTAATCAGTGCATGATAGCCAGATGATCAGTGCATTATCAGTCACGTGATCAGTGTATGATCAGCCAAGTAATCAGTGCATGATAGCCAACTGATCAGTGGATGATCAGACACGTGATCAGTGCATGGTCAGTCACGTGATCATTACATGATCAGCCACGTGATCAGTGCATGATCAATTACGTGATCAGTGCATGATCAGTCACATGATCAGTAGATGATCAGTCACGTGAACAGTGCATGATTAGTCATGTGATCAGTGTATGACCAGCCAAGTGATCAGTGCATGATAGCCATGTGATCAGTGCATGATCAGTCACGTGATCAGTGTATGATCAGCCACGTGATCAGTGCATGATCAGCCAAATTATCAGTGCATGATCAATTACGTGATCAGTGCTTGATCAGCCAGGTGATCAGTGAATGATCAGTCATGTGATCAGTGCATGGTCAGTCACGTGATCAGTGCATGATCATCCACGTGATCAGTGCATGTGGAGTCATGTAGACAATGCATGATAGCCCGTGATCAGTGCACGATAAGTCCTGTGATTAGTGTATGATCAGCGAAGTGATCAGTGCAAGATAGCTACGTGATCAGTGCATGATCAGCCACGTCATCAGTGCATGATAGCCACGTGAGCAGTGCATACAATTACGTGATCAGTGCATGCGCAATCACGTGATCAGTGCATGAGAGCCACGTAATCAGTGCATGATCATTCATGTGTTAGGTGTGTGATCAGCGACTTGAACAGTGCATGCTCAGTCACGTGATCAGGGCCTGCTGAGCTGTGTGATTACTGTCTGCTCATCTGCTTGAAAAATAACAGCTGAGCTGTACGATTCCTGCCTGTCATCTTCTTAACAATTGCCACCTGTGCTGCATAATTCCTGCTTGCTCATCTACTTGATTATTGCCAGGTGAGCAGCATGATTTCTCAAAGCTGAGTTCCATGATTATATCCTGCTGACTGATTCCTGCCTACTCAGCTCATTGTTCATTGCCTCCAGATGCACATGATCAGTGTGTGACACCAAACATGATCAGCACATGATCAGTCACATAATCAATGCATGATAAGCCAGGTGATCAGTGCTTGATCAATTACGTGATCAGTGCATGATCAGTCATGTGACCAATACATGGTGGCTGCGTGATCAGTGCATGATCAGCCACGTGAGCAGTGCATGATAGCCACGTGATCAGTGCATGATCAGTCACGTGATCAGTGCATGATCAGTCACGTGTTCAGTGCATGATCAGCCACGTGATCAGTGCACGATCAAATACGTGATCAGTGCATGATCACTCACGGGACCAGTACATGGTAGCTACATGATCATTGCATGATCAGCCACGTGATCAGTGCATGATCCATTACGTGATCAGTGCATGAAGAGCCACGTGAGCAGTGCATGATAGCCACTTGATCAGGGCATGATCAGTTACGTGATCAGTGCATGATCAGCCACGTGATCAGTGCATGGTCAGACACGTGAACAGTGTATGATCAGACACGTGATCAGTGCATGATATCCAAGTGATCAGTGCATGATCAGTTACGTGAGCAGTGTATGATCAGCCACGTGATCAGTGCATGGTCAGACACGTGAACAGTGTATGATCAGACACGTGATCAGTGCATGATATCCAAGTGATCAGTGCATGATCAATCACGTGATCAGTGTATGATCAGCCAGGTGAACAGTGCATGCTCAGTCACGTGATCAGGGCATGCTGAGCTGCGTGATTACTGTCTGCTCATCTGCTTGACAATTGCCAGCTGAGCTTCACGATCCCTGCCTGTCATCTGCTTGACAATTGCCAGCTGTGCTGCGTAATTCCTGCCTGCTCAGCTGCTTGATTATTCACAGCTGAGCAGCATGATTCCTCACAGCTGAGTTCCATGATTATTGCCTGCTGACTGTTTGATTCGTGCCTACTCAGCTCTTTGTTTATTGCCTCCAGAGGCACATGATCAGTGTATGATAGCAAACATGATCAGCGCATGATCAGTCACATGATCAGCGCCATTAACTCACGTGATCACTATATGATAGTCATGTGATCAGTCCATGCTCAGTCACGGTATCAGTGCATGATCAGCCACGTGATCAGTGCATGATCTGTCACATGATTAGTGTATGATCATCCACATGATCAGTGCATGGGAAGTCATGTGATCAGTGTATGTTTAAACATGATCAGTGCATTTTCAGTCTCGCGGTCAGTGCATGATAGCCACGTGATCAGTGCATGATCAGTCACCTGATGGGTGTATGATCATTCACGTGACCGGTATTTGGTAGCTATATGATCAGTGTATGACCAGCCATGTGATAAGTGCATGATAGCCACGTGATCAGTGCATGATCAGCCACGTGATCAGTGCATGATCAGCCACGTGATCAGTGCATGATCAGCCACGTGATCAGTGCATGATCAATTACGTGATCAGTGCATGATCAGTCACGTGACCAGTACATGGTAGCTGCGTGAACATTGCATGATCAGCCAAGTTATCAGTGCATAATAGCCACGTGATCAGTGCATGATCAGTCACGTGATCAGTGCATGATTATTCACGTGATCAGTGCATGATCAGCCACGTGATCAGTGCATGATCAGTCACGTGATCAGTGCATGATAGCCACGTGATCAGTGCATGATCAGTCATGTGATACGTGTGTGATCAGCCACGTGATCAGTGCATGATATCCAGGTGATCAGTGAATGATAAGTCACGTGATAAGTGCATGATCAGTCACGTGATCAGTGCATGATCTGCCACATGATCAGTGCGTGATCAATTACGTCATCAGTGCATAATCAGTCACGTGACCAGTACATGGTAGCTGCGTGAACATTGCATGATCAGCCAAGTTAACAGTGCATAATAGCCACGTGATCAGTGCATGATCAGTCACGTGATCAGTGCATGATTATTCACGTGTTCAGTGCATGATCAGCCACGTGATCATTGCATGATCAGCCACGTGATCAGTGCATGATAGCCACGTGATCAGTGCATGATCAGTCAGGTGATACGTGTGTGATCAGCCACGTGATCAGTGCATGATAGCCACGTGATCAGTGCATGATAGCCACGTGATTAGTGCATGATAGCCACGTGATCAGTGCATGATCAGTCACGTGATACGTGTGTGATCAGCCACGTGATCAGTGCATGATCAGTCACGTGACCAGTACATGGTAGCTACGTGATCATTGCATGATCAGCCACGTGATCAGTGCATGATCAGTTACGTGATCAGTATGATCAGCCACGTGATCAGTGCAT
The DNA here is from genome assembly GCF_032452875.1 of Bos javanicus. Taxonomy (NCBI): domain Eukaryota; kingdom Metazoa; phylum Chordata; class Mammalia; order Artiodactyla; family Bovidae; genus Bos; species Bos javanicus. Next base: position 700,610 of record NW_026893625.1, read on the forward strand.
GAGAGCCACGTGATCAGTGCATGATCAGTCACGTGACAGTGTGTGGTAAGCCACGTGAACAGTGCATGTTGAGCCACGTGATCAATGCATGAAATCCACGTGATCAGTGCATGATCAGTTACGTGAACAGTGTATGATCAGCAACGTGAGCAGTGCATGGTCAGACACGTGAACACTGCATGATCAAACACGTGATCAGTGCATGATATCCATGTCATCAGTGCATGATGAGTCTCGTGATCAGTGCATGATCAGTCACGTGATCAGTGCATAATCAGCCACGTGATCAGTGCATGATCAGTCACGTGATCTGTGCATGATAGCCACGTGATCACTGCATGATAGCCACGTGATCAGTGCATGATCAGTCACGTGATCAGTGCATGATCAGCCACGTGATCAGTGCATGACGAGGCACGTGATCAGTATGGCCAGCCAAGTGATCAGTGCATGATAGCCACGTGATCAGTGCATGATAAGTCACGTGATAAGTGCATGATCAGTCACGTGATCAGTGCATGATCTGCCACATGATCAGTGCATGATCAATTACGTCATCAGTGCATAATCAGTCACGTGACCAGTACATGGTAGCTGCGTGATCATTGCATGATCAGCCACGTGATCAGTGCATGATAGCCACGTGATCAGTGCATGATCAGTCACGTGATCAGTGCATGATCAGTCACGTGATCAGTGCATGATCAGCCACGTGATCAGTGCATGATCAGCCACGTGATCAGTGCATGATAGCCACGTGATCAGTGCATGATCAGTCACGTGATCAGTGCATGATCAGCCACGTGATCAGTGCATGATAGCCACGTGATCAGTGCATGATAGCCACGTGATCAGTGCATGATCAGCCACGTGATCAGTGCATGATCAGTCACGTGATCAGTGCATGATCAGCCACGTGATCAGTGCATGATCAGTCACGTGATCAGTGCATGATAGCTACGTGATCAGTGCATGATCAGCCACGTGATCAGTGCATGATCAGTTACGTGATCAGTGCATGATCAGCCACGTGATCAGTGCATGAGAGCCACGTGATCAGTGCATGATCAGTCACGTGACAGTGTGTGATCAGCCACGTGATCAGTGCATGATCAGCCACGTGATCAGTGCATGATAGCCACGTGATCAGTGCATGATCAGTTACGTGATCAGTGCATGATCAGCCACGTGATCAGTGCATGATCAGACACGTGATCAGTGTGATCAGCCACGTGATCAGTGCATGATATCCATGTGATCAGTGCATGATCAGTCACGTGATCAGTGCATGATCAGTCACGTGATCAGTGCATGATCAGCCACGTGATCAGTGCATGATCAGTCACGTGATCAGTGCATGATAGCCACGTGATCAGTGCATGATAGCCACGTGATCAGTGCATGATCAGTCACGTGATCAGTGCATGATCAGCCACGTGATCAGTGCATGACAGGCACGTGATCAGTATGATCAGCCACGTGATCAGTGCATGATAGCCACGTGATCAGTGCATGATCAGTCACGTGATCAGTGCATGATCAGTCACGTGATCAGTGCATGATCAGCCACGTGATCAGTGCATGATCAGCCACGTGATCAGTGCATGATCAATTACGTGATCAGTGCATGATCAGTCACGTGACCAGTACATGGTAGCTACGTGATCAGTGCATGATCAGCCACGTGATCAGTGCATGATAGCCACGTGATCAGTGCATGATCAGCCACGTGATCAGTGCATGATCAGTCACGTGATCAGTGCATGATCAGCCACGTGATCAGTGCATGATCAGCCACGTGATCAGTGCATGATCAGTCACGTGATCAGTACATGGTAGCTACGTGATCAGTGCATGATCAGCCACGTGATCAGTGCATGATAGCCACGTGATCAGTGCATGATAGCCACGTGATCAGTGCATGATCAGTCACGTGATCAGTGCATGATCAGCCACGTGATCAGTGCATGATCAGGCACGTGATCAGTGCATGATCAGCCACGTGATCAGTGCATGATAGCCACGTGATCAGTGCATGATCAGCACGTGATCAGTGCATGATCAGTCATGTGTCAGTGCATGATAGCCCGTGATCAGTGCATGATCAGTCCCGTGATCAGTGCATGATCAGCCACGTGATCAGTGCATGATAGCCACGTGATCAGTGCATGATCAGTCACGTGATCAGTGCATGATCAGCCACGTGATCAGTGCATGATCAGTCACGTGATCAGTGCATGATCAGCCACGTGATCAGTGCATGATAGCCACGTGATCAGTGCATGATCAGTCACGTGATCAGTGCATGATCAATTACGTGATCAGTGCATGATCAGTCACGTGACCAGTGCATGGTAGCTACGTGATCATTGCATGATCAGCCACGTGATCAGTGCATGATAGCCACGTGATCAGTGCATGATCAGTCACGTGATCAGTGCATGATCAGTCACGTGATCAGTGCATGATCAGTCACTGATCAGTGCATGATCAATCACGTGATCAGTGCATGATCAGTCACGTGATCAGTGCATGGTAGCTACGTGATCAGTGCATGACAGCCAGTGATCAGTGCATGATAGCCACGTGATCAGTGCATGATCAGCCACGTGATCAGTGCATGATCAGTTACGTGATCAGTGCATGATCAGTCACGTGATCAGTGCATGATAGCCACGTGATCAGTGCATGATCAGCCACGTGATCAGTGCATGATCAGTCACGTGATCAGTGCATGATCAGTCACGTGATCAGTGCATGATCAGCCACGTGATCAGTGCATGATAGCCACGTGATCAGTGCATGATCAGCCACGTGATCAGTGCATGATCAATCACGTGATCAGTGCATGATCAGTCACGTGATCAGTGCATGATCAGCCACGTGATCAGTGCATGATCAGCCACGTGATCAGTGCATGATCAGCCACGTGATCAGTGCTGAGTTCCATGATTATTGCCTGCTGACTGTTTGATTCGTGCCTACTCAGCTCTTTGTTTATTGCCTCCAGAGGCACATGATCAGTGTATGATAGCAAACATGATCAGCGCATGATCAGTCACGTGATCAGCGCCATTAAGTCACGTGATCACTACATGATAGTCATGTGATCAGTCCATGCTCAGTCACGTGATCAGTGCATGATCAGCCACGTGATCAGTGCATGATAGTCACGTGATCAGTGCATGATCAGCCACGTGATCAGTGCATGATCAGTCACGTGATCAGTGCATGATAGCCACGTGATCAGTGCATGATCAGTCATGTGATCGTGCATGATCAGCCACGTGATCAGTGCATGATATCCACGTGATCAGTGCATGATAGCCACGTGATCAGTGCATGATAGCCACGTGATCAGTGCATGATCAGTCACGTGATCAGTGCATGATCAGCCACGTGATCAGTGCATGATCAGTCACGTGATCAGTGCATGATAGCTACGTGATCAGTGCATGATCAGCCACGTGATCAGTGCATGATCAGTCACGTGATCAGTGCATGATCAGCCACGTGATCAGTGCATGATAGCCACGTGATCAGTGCATGATCAGTCACGTGATCAGTGTGTGATCAGCCACGTGATCAGTGCATGATCAGCCACGTGATCAGTGCATGATAGCCACGTGATCAGTGCATGATCAGTCACGTGATCAGTGCATGATCAGCCACGTGATCAGTGCATGATAGCCACGTGATCAGTGCATGATCAGTCACGTGATCAGTGCATGATCAGCCACGTGATCAGTGCATGATCAGTCACGTGATCAGTGCATGATCAGCCACGTGATCAGTGCATGATAGCCACGTGATCAGTGCATGATCAGTCACGTGATCAGTGCATGATCAGCCACGTGATCAGTGCATGATCAGCCACGTGATCAGTATGATCAGCCACGTGATCAGTGCATGATAGCCACGTGATCAGTGCATGATCAGTCACGTGATCAGTGCATGATCAGTCACGTGATCAGTGCATGATCAGCCACGTGATCAGTGCATGATCAGCCACGTGATCAGTGCATGATCAATTACGTGATCAGTGCATGATCAGTCACGTGATCAGTGCATGGTAGCTACGTGATCAGTGCATGATCAGCCACGTGATCAGTGCATGATAGCCACGTGATCAGTGCATGATCAGCCACGTGATCAGTGCATGATCAGTCACGTGATCAGTGCATGATCAGCCACGTGATCAGTGCATGATCAGCCACGTGATCAGTGCATGATCAGTCACGTGATCAGTGCATGATAGCTACGTGATCAGTGCATGATCAGCCACGTGATCAGTGCATGATAGCCACGTGATCAGTGCATGATCAGTCACGTGATCAGTGCATGATCAGCCACGTGATCAGTGCATGATCAGCCACGTGATCAGTGCATGATAGCCACGTGATCAGTGCATGATCAGCCACGTGATCAGTGCATGATCAGTCACGTGATCAGTGCATGATCAGCCACGTGATCAGTGCATGATCAGCCACGTGATCAGTGCATGATCAGTCACGTGATCAGTACATGGTAGCTACGTGATCAGTGCATGATCAGCCACGTGATCAGTGCATGATAGCCACGTGATCAGTGCATGATAGTCACGTGATCAGTGCATGATCAGTCACGTGATCAGTGCATGATCAGCCACGTGATCAGTGCATGATCAGGCACGTGATCAGTGCATGATCATCCACGTGATCAGTGCATGATAGCCACGTGATCAGTGCATGATCAGCACGTGATCAGTGCATGATCAGTCATGTGTCAGTGCATGATAGCCCGTGATCAGTGCATGATCAGTCCCGTGATCAGTGCATGATCAGCCACGTGATCAGTGCATGATAGCCACGTGATCAGTGCATGATCAGTCACGTGATCAGTGCATGATCAGCCACGTGATCAGTGCATGATCAGTCACGTGATCAGTGCATGATCAGCCACGTGATCAGTGCATGATAGCCACGTGATCAGTGCATGATCAGTCACGTGATCAGTGCATGATCAATTACGTGATCAGTGCATGATCAGTCACGTGACCAGTATATGGTAGCTACGTGATCATTGCATGATCAGCCACGTGAGCAGTGCATGATAGCCACGTGATCAGTGCATGATCAGTCACGTGATCAGTGCATGATCAGTCACGTGATCAGTGCATGATCAGTCACTGATCAGTGCATGATCAATCACGTGATCAGTGCATGATCACCACGTGATCAGTGCATGGTAGCTACGTGATCATTGCATGACAGCCACGTGATCAGTGCATGATAGCCACGTGATCAGTGCATGATCAGCCACGTGATCAGTGCATGATCAATTACGTGATCAGTGCATGATCAGTCACGTGATCAGTGCATGATAGCCACGTGATCAGTGCATGATCAGCCACGTGATCAGTGCATGATCAGTCACGTGATCAGTGCATGATCAGTCACGTGATCAGTGCATGATCAGCCACGTGATCAGTGCATGATAGCCACGTGATCAGTGCATGATCAGCCACGTGATCAGTGCATGATCAATCACGTGATCAGTGCATGATCAGACACGTGATCAGTGCATGATCAGCCACGTGATCAGTGCTGAGTTCCATGATTTTGCCTGCTGACTGTTTGATTCGTGCCTACTCAGCTCTTTGTTTATTGCCTCCAGAGGCACATGATCAGTGTATGATAGCAAACATGATCAGTGCATGATCAGTCACATGATCAGTGCATTAAGTCACGTGATCAGTACATGATAGTCATGTGATCAGTCCATGATCAGTCACGTATCAGTGCATGATCAGCCACGTGATCAGTGCATGATCAGTCACGTGATCAGTGCATGATCAGCCACGTGATCAGTGCATGATCAGTCACGTGATCAGTGCATGATCAGCCACGTGATCAGTGCATGATAGCCACGTGATCAGTGCATGATCAGTCACGTGATCAGTGCATGATCAGCCACGTGATCAGTGCATGATCAGCCACGTGATCAGTGCATGATCAGTCACGTGATCAGTGCATGATCAGTCCCGTGATCAGTGCATGATCAGCCACGTGATCAGTGCATGTCAGTCATGTAGTCAGTGCATGATAGCCCGTGATCAGTGCATGATCAGTCCGTGATCAGTGCATGATCAGCCACGTGATCAGTGCATGATAGCCACGTGATCAGTGCATGATCAGTCACGTGATCAGTGCATGATCAGTCACGTGATCAGTGTGTGATCAGCCACGTGAACAGTGCATGCTCAGTCACGTGATCAGGGCCTGCTGAGCTGCGTGATTACTGTCTGCTCATCTGCTTGACAATTGCCAGCTGAGCTGCACGATCCTGCCTGTCATCTGCTTGACAATTGCCACCTGTGCTGCGTAATTCCTGCCTGCTCATCTACTTGATTATTGCCAGCTGAGCAGCATGATTTCTCAGAGCTGAGTTCCATGATTATAGCCTGCTGACTGATTCCTGCCTACTCAGCTCTATGTTCATTGCCTCCAGAGGCACATGATCAGTGTATGACACCAAACATGATCAGCACATGATCAGTCACATGATCAATGCATGATAAGCCACGTGATCAGTGCATGATCAATTATGTGATCAGTGCATGATCAGTCATGTGACCAGTACATGGTAGCTGCGTGATCATTGCATGATCAGCCACGTGAGCAGTGCATGATAGCCACGTGATCAGTGCATGATAGCCACGTGATCAGTGCATGATCAGTCACGTGATCAGTGCATGATCAGTCACGTGATCAGTGCATGATCAGTCACGTGATCAGTGCATGATCAGTTACCTGATCAGTGCATGATCAGTCACGTGACCAGTGCATGGTAGCTACGTGATCATTGCATGATCAGCCACGTGATCAGTGCATGATAGCCACGTGATCAGTGCATGATATCCACGTGATCAGTGCATGATAGCCACGTGATCAGTGCATGATTAGTCACGTGATCAGTGCATGATCAGTCACTGATCGTGCATGATCAGCCACGTGATCAGTGCATGATCAGCCACGTGATCAGTGCATGATCAATTACGTGATCAGTGCATGATCAGTCACGTGATCAGTGCATGGTAGCTACGTGATCAGTGCATGATCAGCCACGTGATCAGTGCATGATAGCCACGTGATCAGTGCATGATCAGCCACGTGATCAGTGCATGATCAGCCACGTGATCAGTGCATGATCAGTCACGTGATGGTGCATGATCAGTCACGTGACCAGTACATGGTAGCTACATGATCATTGCATGATCAGCCACGTGATAGTGCATGATAGCCACGTGATCAGTGCATGATCAGTCACGTGATCAGTGCATGATCAGTCATGTGATCAGTGCATGATCAGGCACGTGATCAGTGCATGATCAGCCACGTGATCAGTGCATGATAGCCACGTGATCAGTGCATGATCAGTCACGTGATCAGTGCATGATCAGTCACGTGATCAGTGCATGATCAGCCACGTGATCAGTGCATGATCAGCCACGTGATCAGTGCATGATCAATTACGTGATCAGTGCATGATCAGTCACGTGACCAGTACATGGTATCTACGTGATCATTGCATGATCAGCCACGTGATCAGTGCATGATAGCCACGTGATCAGTGCATGATCAGTCACGTGATCAGTGCATGATCAGTCACGTGATCAGTGCATGATCAGTCACGTGATCAGTGCATGATCAATTACGTGATCAGTGCATGATCAGTCACGTGACAGTACATGGTAGCTACGTGATCATTGCATGATCAGCCACGTGATCAGTGCATGATAGCCACGTGATCAGTGCATGATCAGTTTCAGGATCAGTGTATGATCAGCCACGTGATCAGTGCATGATAGCCACGTGATCAGTGCATGATCAGTCACGTGATCAGTGCATGATCAGCCACGTGATCAGTGCATGATCAGTCACGTGATCAGTGCATGATATAGACGTGATCAGTGCATGATCAGTCACGTGATCAGTGCATGATCTCACGTGATCAGTGCATGATCAGCCACGTGATCAGTGCATGATAGCCACGTGATCAGTGCATGATAGCCAGTGATCAGTGCATGATCAGTCACGTGATCAGTGCATGATCATCCACGTGATCAGTGCATGTCAGTCATTTGTCAGTGCATGATAGCTCGTGATCAGTGCATGATCAGTCCCGTGATCAGTGCATGATCAGCCACGTGATCAGTGCATGATAGCTACGTGATCAGTGCATGATCAGTCACGTGATCAGTGCATGATCAGCCACGTGATCAGTGCATGATAGCCACGTGATCAGTGCATGACAGCCACGTGATCAGTGCATGATCAGCCACGTGATCAGTGCATGATAGCCACGTGATCAGTGCATGATCATTCACGTGATAGTGTATGATCAGCCACGTGATCAGTGCATGGTCAGACACGTGAACAGTGTATGATCAGCCACGTGATCAGTGCATGATATCCAAGTGATCAGTGCATGATCATCACGTGATCAGTGTATGATCAGCCACGTGAACAGTGCATGCTCAGTCACGTGATCAGGGCCTGCTGAGCTGCGTGATTACTGTCTGCTCATCTGCTTGACAATTGCCAGCTGAGCTGCACGATTCCTGCCTGTCATCTGCTTGACAATTGCCAGCTGTGCTGCGTAATTCCTGCCTGCTCAGCTGCTTGATTATTGCCAGCTGAGCAGCATGATTCCTCACACCTGAGTTCCATGATTATTGCCTGCTGACTGTTTGATTCGTGCCTACTCAGCTCTTTGTTTATTGCCTCCAGAGGCACATGATCAGTGTATGATAGCAAACATGATCAGCGCATGATCAGTCACATGATCAGCGCCATTAAGTCACGTGATCACTACATGATAGTCATGTGATCAGTCCATGCTCAGTCACGGTATCAGTGCATGATCAGCCACGTGATCAGTGCATGATAGCTATGTGATCAGTTCATGATTTGTCACGTGATCAGTGCATGATCAGGCAGGTGATCAGTGCATGATCAGCCACGTGATCAGTGCATGATCAGTCACCTGATGGGTGTATGATCAGTCACGTGACCAGTACATGGTAGCTACATGATCATTGCATGATCAGCCACGTGAGTAGTGCATGATAGCCACGTGATCAGTGCATGATCAGTCACGTGATCAGTGCATGATCAGTCATGTGATCAGTGCATGATCAGGCACGTGATCAGTGCATGATCAGCCACGTGATCAGTGCATGATAGCCACGTGATCAGTGCATGATCAGTCACGTGATCAGTGCATGATCAGTCACGTGATCAGTGCATGATCAGCCACGTGATCAGTGCATGATCAGCCACGTGATCAGTGCATGATCAGTTACGTGATCAGTGCATGATCAGTCACGTGATCAGTGCATGGTAGCTACGTGATCAGTGCATGATCAGCCACGTGATCAGTGCATGATAGCCACGTGATCAGTGCATGATCAGTCACGTGATCAGTGCATGATCAGTCACGTGATCAGTGCATGATAAGTCACTGATCAGTGCATGATCAATTACGTGATCAGTGCATGATCAGTCACGTGACCAGTACATGGTAGCTACGTGATCATTGCATGATCAGCCACGTGATCAGTGCATGATAGCCACGTGATCAGTGCATGATCAGTCACGTGATCAGTGCATGATCATCCACGTGATCAGTGCATGATCAGTCACGTGATCAGTGCATGATATAGACGTGATCAGTGCATGATCAGTCACGTGATCAGTGCATGATCAGCCACGTGATCAGTGCATGATAGCCACGTGATCAGTGCATGATAGCCAGTGATCAGTGCATGATCAGTCACGTGATCAGTGCATGATCAGCCACGTGATCAGTGCATGATAGCCACTGATCAGTGCATGATCAGCCACGTGATCAGTGCATGATCAGTCACGTGATCAGTGCATGATCAGCCACGTGATCAGTGCATGATCAGCCACGTGATCAGTGCATGATCAGTCACGTGATCAGTGCATGATCAGTCACGTGATCAGTGCATGATCAGTCACGTGATCAGTGCATGATCAGCCACGTGATCAGTGCATGATAGCCACGTGATCAGTGCATGATCAGTCACGTGATCAGTGCATGATCAGCCACGTGATCAGTGCATGATCAGCCACGTGATCAGTGCATGATCAATTACGTGATCAGTGCATGATCAGCCACGTGATCAGTGCATGATCAGTCACGTGATCAGTGCATGATCAGTCACGTGATCAGTGCATGATCATCCACGTGATCAGTGCATGTCAGTCATGTGACAGTGCATGATAGCCCGTGATCAGTGCATGATCAGTCCGTGATCAGTGCATGATCAGCCACGTGATCAGTGCATGATAGCCACGTGATCAGTGCATGATCAGCCACGTGATCAGTGCATGATAGCCACGTGATCAGTGCATGACAATTACGTGATCAGTGCATGATCAGTCACGTGATCAGTGCATGATAGCCACGTGATCAGTGCATGATCAGTCACGTGATCAGTGTGTGATCAGCCACGTGAACAGTGCATGCTCAGTCACGTGATCAGGGCCTGCTGAGCTGCGTGATTACTGTCTGCTCATCTGCTTGACAATTGCCAGCTGAGCTGTACGATTCCTGCCTGTCATCTGCTTGACAATTGCCACCTGTGCTGCATAATTCCTGCCTGCTCATCTACTTGATTATTGCCAGGTGAGCAGCATGATTTCTCAAGCTGAGTTCCATGATTATATCCTGCTGACTGATTCCTGCCTACTCAGCTCATTGTTCATTGCCTCCAGATGCACATGATCAGTGTGTGACACCAAACATGATCAGCACATGATCAGTCACATGATCAGTGCATGATAAGCCACGTGATCAGTGCATGATCAATTACGTGATCAGTGCATGATCAGTCACGTGACCAGTACATGGTAGCTGCGTGATCAGTGCATGATCAGCCACGTGATCAGTGCATGATAGCCACGTGATCAGTGCATGATCAGTCACGTGATCAGTGCATGATCAGTCACGTGATCAGTGCATGATCAGCCACGTGATCAGTGCATGATCAGTACGTGATCAGTGCATGATCAGTCACGTGACCAGTACATGGTAGCTACGTGATCATTGCATGATCAGCCACGTGATCAGTGCATGATCCATTACGTGATCAGTGCATGATCAGCCACGTGATCAGTGCATGATAGCCACGTGATCAGTGCATGATCAGTCACGTGATCAGTGCATGATCAGCCACGTGATCAGTGCATGATCAGCCACGTGATCAGTGCATGATCAGCCACGTGATCAGTGCATGATCAGTCACGTGATCAGTGCATGATCAGCCCGTGATCAGTGCATGATCAGCCACGTGATCAGTGCATGATCAGCCACGTGATCAGTGCATGATCAGCCACGTGATCAGTGCATGATCAGTCACATGATCAGTGCATGATCAGTCACGTGATCAGTGTATGATCAGCCACGTGAACAGTGCATGCTCAGTCACGTGATCAGGGCCTGCTGAGCTGCGTGATTACTGTCTGCTCATCTGCTTGACAATTGCCAGCTGAGCTGCACGATTCCTGCCTGTCATCTGCTTGACAATTGCCAGCTGTGCTGCGTAATTCCTGCCTGCTCAGCTGCTTGATTATTGCCAGCTGAGCAGCATGATTCCTCACAGCTGAGTTCCATGATTATTGCCTGCTGACTGTTTGATTCGTGCCTACTCAGCTCTTTGTTTATTGCCTCCAGAGGCACATGATCAGTGTATGATAGCAAACATGATCAGCGCATGATCAGTCACATGATCAGCGCCATTAAGTCACGTGATCACTACATGATAGTCATGTGATCAGTCCATGCTCAGTCACGGTATCAGTGCATGATCAGCCACGTGATCAGTGCATGATCTGTCACATGATTAGTGTATGATCATCCACGTGATCAGTGCATGGGCAGTCATGTGATCAGTGCATGATTAGACGTGATCAGTGCATGATCAGTCTCGTGATCAGTGCATGATAGCCACGTGATCAGTGCATGATCAGTCACCTGATGGGTGTATGATCATTCACGTGACCAGTACATGGTAGCTACATGATCAGTGCATGATCAGCCACGTGATCAGTGCATGATAGCCACGTGATCAGTGCATGATCAGTCACGTGATCAGTGCATGATCAGCCACGTGATCAGTGCATGATCAGCCACGTGATCAGTGCATGATCAGCCACGTGATCAGTGCATGATCAGTCACGTGATCAGTGCATGATAGCCACGTGATCAGTGCATGATCAGCCACGTGATCAGTGCATGATAGCCACGTGATCAGTGCATGATCAGTCACGTGATCAGTGCATGATCAGCCACGTGATCAGTGCATGATCAGCCACGTGATCAGTGCATGATAGCCACGTGATCAGTGCATGATCAGTCATGTGATCAGTGCATGATCAGCCACGTGATCAGTGCATGATAGCCACGTGATCAGTGCATGATCAGTCACGTGATCAGTGCATGATCAGTCACGTGATCAGTGCATGATCAGCCACGTGATCAGTGCATGATCAATTACGTGATCAGTGCATGATCAGTCACGTGATCAGTGCATGATAGCTGCGTGATCAGTGCATGATCAGCCACGTGATCAGTGCATGATAGCCACGTGATCAGTGCATGATCAGTCACGTGATCAGTGCATGATCAGTCACGTGATCAGTGCATGATCAGCCACGTGATCAGTGCATGATCAGCCACGTGATCAGTGCATGATAGCCACGTGATCAGTGCATGATCAGTCACGTGATCGTGTGTGATCAGCCACGTGATCAGTGCATGATATCCACGTGATCAGTGCATGATCAGCCACGTGATCAGTGCATGATAGCCACGTGATCAGTGCATGATCAGTCACGTGATCAGTGCATGATCAGCCACGTGATCAGTGCATGATCAGTCACGTGATCAGTGCATGATAGCTACGTGATCAGTGCATGATCAGCCACGTGATGTGTGCATGATCAGTTACGTGATCAGTGTATGATCAGCCACGTGATCAGTGCATGAGCCACGTGATCAGTGCATGATCAGTCACGTGACAGTGTGTGATCAGCCACGTGATCAGTGCATGATCAGCCACGTGATCAGTGCATGATAGCCACGTGATCAGTGCATGATCAGTTACGTGATCAGTGCATGATCAGCCACGTGATCAGTGCATGATCAGACACGTGATCAGTGCATGATCAGCCACGTGATCAGTGCATGATATCCACGTGATCAGTGCATGATCAGTCACGTGATCAGTGCATGATCAGTCACGTGATCAGTGCATGATCAGCCACGTGATCAGTGCATGATCAGTCACGTGATCAGTGCATGATAGCCACGTGATCAGTGCATGATAGCCACGTGATCAGTGCATGATCAGTCACGTGATCAGTGCATGATCAGCCACGTGATCAGTGCATGATCAGTCACGTGATCAGTATGATCAGCCACGTGATCAGTGCATGATAGCCACGTGATCAGTGCATGATCAGTCACGTGATCAGTGCATGATCAGTCACGTGATCAGTGCATGATCAGCCACGTGATCAGTGCATGATCAATTACGTGATCAGTGCATGATCAGTCACGTGACCAGTACATGGTAGCTGCGTGATCAGTGCATGATCAGCCACGTGATCAGTGCATGATAGCCACGTGATCAGTGCATGATCAGTCACGTGATCAGTGCATGATCAGTCACGTGATCAGTGCATGATCAGCCACGTGATCAGTGCATGATCAGCCACGTGATCAGTGCATGATAGCCACGTGATCAGTGCATGATCAGTCACGTGATCGTGTGTGATCAGCCACGTGATCAGTGCATGATATCCACGTGATCAGTGCATGATAGCCACGTGATCAGTGCATGATAGCCACGTGATCAGTGCATGATCAGTCACGTGATCAGTGCATGATCAGCCACGTGATCAGTGCATGATCAGTCACGTGATCAGTGCATGATAGCTACGTGATCAGTGCATGATCAGCCACGTGATGTGTGCATGATCAGTTACGTGATCAGTGTATGATCAGCCACGTGATCAGTGCATGATAGCCACGTGATCAGTGCATGATCAGTCACGTGACAGTGTGTGATCAGCCACGTGATCAGTGCATGATCAGCCACGTGATCAGTGCATGATAGCCACGTGATCAGTGCATGATCAGTTACGTGATCAGTGCATGATCAGCACGTGATCAGTGCATGATCAGACACGTGATCAGTGCATGATCAGCCACGTGATCAGTGCATGATATCCATGTGATCAGTGCATGATCAGTCACGTGATCAGTGCATGATCAGTCACGTGATCAGTGCATGATCAGCCACGTGATCAGTGCATGATCAGTCACGTGATCAGTGCATGATAGCCACGTGATCAGTGCATGATAGCCACGTGATCAGTGCATGATCAGTCACGTGATCAGTGCATGATCAGCCACGTGATCAGTGCATGACAGGCACGTGATCAGTATGATCAGCCACGTGATCAGTGCATGATAGCCACGTGATCAGTGCATGATCAGTCACGTGATCAGTGCATGATCAGTCACGTGATCAGTGCATGATCAGCCACGTGATCAGTGCATGATCAGCCACGTGATCAGTGCATGATCAATTACGTGATCAGTGCATGATCAGTCACGTGACCAGTACATGGTAGCTACGTGATCATTGCATGATCAGCCACGTGATCAGTGCATGATAGCCACGTGATCAGTGCATGATCAGCCACGTGATCAGTGCATGATCAGTCACGTGATCAGTGCATGATCAGCCACGTGATCAGTGCATGATCAGCCACGTGATCAGTGCATGATCAGTCACGTGATCAGTGCATGATAGCTACGTGATCAGTGCATGATCAGCCACGTGATCAGTGCATGATAGCCACGTGATCAGTGCATGATAGCCACGTGATCAGTGCATGATCAGTCACGTGATCAGTGCATGATCAGCCACGTGATCAGTGCATGATCAGGCACGTGATCAGTGCATGATCAGCCACGTGATCAGTGCATGATAGCCACGTGATCAGTGCATGATCAGCACGTGATCAGTGCATGATCAGTCATGTGTCAGTGCATGATAGCCCGTGATCAGTGCATGATCAGTCCCGTGATCAGTGCATGATCAGCCACGTGATCAGTGCATGATAGCCACGTGATCAGTGCATGATCAGTCACGTGATCAGTGCATGATCAGCCACGTGATCAGTGCATGATCAGTCACGTGATCAGTGCATGATCAGCCACGTGATCAGTGCATGATAGCCACGTGATCATTGCATGATCAGTCACGTGATCAGTGCATGATCAATTACGTGATCAGTGCATGATCAGTCACGTGACCAGTATATGGTAGCTACGTGATCATTGCATGATCAGCCACGTGAGCAGTGCATGATAGCCACGTGATCAGTGCATGATCAGTCACGTGATCAGTGCATGATCAGTCACGTGATCAGTGCATGATCAGTCACTGATCAGTGCATGATCAATCACGTGATCAGTGCATGATCAGTCACGTGATCAGTGCATGGTAGCTACGTGATCAGTGCATGACAGCCACGTGATCAGTGCATGATAGCCACGTGATCAGTGCATGATCAGCTACGTGATCAGTGCATGATCAGTTACGTGATCAGTGCATGATCAGTCACGTGATCAGTACATGATAGCCACGTGATCAGTGCATGATCAGCCACGTGATCAGTGCATGATCAGTCACGTGATCAGTGCATGATCAGTCACGTGATCAGTGCATGATCAGCCACGTGATCAGTGCATGATAGCCACGTGATCAGTGCATGATCAGCCACGTGATCAGTGCATGATCAATCACGTGATCAGTGCATGATCAGTTACGTGATCAGTGCATGATCAGCCACGTGATCAGTGCATGATCAGACACGTGATCAGTGCATGATCAGCCACGTGATCAGTGCTGAGTTCCATGATTTTGCCTGCTGACTGTTTGATTCGTGCCTACTCAGCTCTTTGTTTATTGCCTCCAGAGGCACATGATCAGTGTATGATAGCAAACATGATCAGTGCATGATCAGTCACGTGATCAGCGCCATTAAGTCACGTGATCACTACATGATAGTCATGTGATCAGTCCATGCTCAGTCACGTGATCAGTGCATGATCAGCCACGTGATCAGTGCATGATAGTCACGTGATCAGTGCATGATCAGCCACGTGATCAGTGCATGATCAGTCACGTGATCAGTGCATGATAGCCACGTGATCAGTGCATGATCAGTCATGTGATCGTGCATGATCAGCCACGTGATCAGTGCATGATATCCACGTGATCAGTGCATGATCAGCCACGTGATCAGTGCATGATAGCCACGTGATCAGTGCATGATCAGTCACGTGATCGTGCATGATCAGCCACGTGATCAGTGCATGATCAGTCACGTGATCAGTGCATGGTAGCTACGTGATCAGTGCATGATCAGCCACGTGATGTGTGCATGATCAGTTACGTGATCAGTGCATGATCAGCCACGTGATCAGTGCATGATAGCCACGTGATCAGTGCATGATCAGTCACGTGATCAGTGTGTGATCAGCCACGTGATCAGTGCATGATCAGCCACGTGATCAGTGCATGATAGCCACGTGATCAGTGCATGATCAGTCACGTGATCAGTGCATGATCAGCACGTGATCAGTGCATGATCAGACACGTGATCAGTGTATGATCAGCCACGTGATCAGTGCATGATATCCATGTGATCAGTGCATGATCAGTCACGTGATCAGTGCATGATCAGTCACGTGATCAGTGCATGATCAGCCACGTGATCAGTGCATGATCAGTCACGTGATCAGTGCATGATAGCCACGTGATCAGTGCATGATAGCCACGTGATCAGTGCATGATCAGTCACGTGATCAGTGCATGATCAGCCACGTGATCAGTGCATGACAGGCACGTGATCAGTATGATCAGCCACGTGATCAGTGCATGATAGCCACGTGATCAGTGCATGATCAGTCACGTGATCAGTGCATGATCAGTCACGTGATCAGTGCATGATCAGCCACGTGATCAGTGCATGATCAGCCACGTGATCAGTGCATGATCAATTACGTGATCAGTGCATGATCAGTCACGTGACCAGTGCATGGTAGCTACGTGATCAGTGCATGATCAGCCACGTGATCAGTGCATGATAGCCACGTGATCAGTGCATGATCAGCCACGTGATCAGTGCATGATCAGTCACGTGATCAGTGCATGATCAGCCACGTGATCAGTGCATGATCAGCCACGTGATCAGTGCATGATCAGTCACGTGACCAGTACATGGTAGCTACGTGATCAGTGCATGATCAGCCACGTGATCAGTGCATGATAGCCACGTGATCAGTGCATGATAGCCACGTGATCAGTGCATGATCAGTCACGTGATCAGTGCATGATCAGCCACGTGATCAGTGCATGATCAGTCACGTGATCAGTGCATGATCAGCCACGTGATCAGTGCATGATAGCCACGTGATCAGTGCATGATCAGCACGTGATCAGTGCATGATCAGTCATGTGTCAGTGCATGATAGCCCGTGATCAGTGCATGATCAGTCCCATGATCAGTGCATGATCAGCCACGTGATCAGTGCATGATAGCCACGTGATCAGTGCATGATCAGTCACGTGATCAGTGCATGATCAGCCACGTGATCAGTGCATGATCAGTCACGTGATCAGTGCATGATCAGCCACGTGATCAGTGCATGATAGCCACGTGATCAGTGCATGATCAGTCACGTGATCAGTGCATGATCAATTACGTGATCAGTGCATGATCAGTCACGTGACCAGTATATGGTAGCTACGTGATCATTGCATGATCAGCCACGTGAGCAGTGCATGATAGCCACGTGATCAGTGCATGATCAGTCACGTGATCAGTGCATGATCAGTCACGTGATCAGTGCATGATCAGTCACTGATCAGTGCATGATCAATCACGTGATCAGTGCATGATCAGTCACGTGATCAGTGCATGGTAGCTACGTGATCATTGCATGACAGCCACGTGATCAGTGCATGATAGCCACGTGATCAGTGCATGATCAGCCACGTGATCAGTGCATGATCAGTCACGTGATCAGTGCATGATCAGTCACGTGATCAGTGCATGATAGCCACGTGATCAGTGCATGATCAGCCACGTGATCAGTGCATGATCAGTCACGTGATCAGTGCATGATCAGTCACGTGATCAGTGCATGATCAGCCACGTGATCAGTGCATGATAGCCACGTGATCAGTGCATGATCAGCCACGTGATCAGTGCATGATCAGTTACGTGATCAGTGCATGATCAGACACGTGATCAGTGCATGATCAGCCACGTGATCAGTGCATGAGTTCCATGATTTTGCCTGCTGACTGTTTGATTCGTGCCTACTCAGCTCTTTGTTTATTGCCTCCAGAGGCACATGATCAGTGTATGATAGCAAACATGATCAGTGCATGATCAGTCACATGATCAGTGCATTAAGTCACGTGATCAGTGCATGATAGTCATGTGATCAGTGCATGATCAGTCACGTGATCAGTGCATGATCAGCCACGTGATCAGTGCATGATCAGTCACGTGATCAGTGCATGATCAGCCACGTGATCAGTGCATGATCAGGCACGTGATCAGTGCATGATCAGCCACGTGATCAGTGCATGATAGCCACGTGATCAGTGCATGATCAGTCACGTGATCAGTGCATGATCAGCCACGTGATCAGTGCATGATCAGCCACGTGATCAGTGCATGATCAGTCACGTGATCAGTGCATGATCAGTCCCGTGATCAGTGCATGATCAGCCACGTGATCAGTGCATGAGTCATGTAGTCAGTGCATGATAGCCCGTGATCAGTGCATGATCAGTCCGTGATCAGTGCATGATCAGCCACGTGATCAGTGCATGATAGCCACGTGATCAGTGCATGATCAGTCACATGATCAGTGCATGATCAGTCACGTGATCAGTGTGTGATCAGCCACGTGAACAGTGCATGCTCAGTCACGTGATCAGGGCCTGCTGAGCTGCGTGATTACTGTCTGCTCATCTGCTTGACAATTGCCAGCTGAGCTGCACGATCCTGCCTGTCATCTGCTTGACAATTGCCACCTGTGCTGCGTAATTCCTGCCTGCTCATCTACTTGATTATTGCCAGCTGAGCAGCATGATTTCTCAGAGCTGAGTTCCATGATTATAGCCTGCTGACTGATTCCTGCCTACTCAGCTCTATGTTCATTGCCTCCAGAGGCACATGATCAGTGTATGACACCAAACATGATCAGCACATGATCAGTCACATGATCAATGCATGATAAGCCACGTGATCAGTGCATGATCAATTATGTGATCAGTGCATGATCAGTCATGTGACCAGTACATGGTAGCTGCGTGATCAGTGCATGATCAGCCACGTGATCAGTGCATGATAGCCACGTGATCAGTGCATGATAGCCACGTGATCAGTGCATGATCAGTCACGTGATCAGTGCATGATCAGTCACGTGATCAGTGCATGATCAGTCACGTGATCAGTGCATGATCAGTCACGTGATCAGTGCATGATCAGTCACGTGACCAGTGCATGGTAGCTACGTGATCATTGCATGATCAGCCACGTGATCAGTGCATGATAGCCACGTGATCAGTGCATGATATCCACGTGATCAGTGCATGATCAGCCACGTGATCAGTGCATGATCAGTCACGTGATCAGTGCATGATCAGTCAGTGATACGTGTGTGATCAGCCACGTGATCAGTGCATGATGAGCCACGTGATCAGTGCATGATCAATTACGTGATCAGTGCATGATCAGTCACGTGATCAGTGCATGGTAGCTACGTGATCAGTGCATGATCAGCCACGTGATCAGTGCATGATAGCCACGTGATCAGTGCATGATCAGTCACGTGATCAGTGTGTGATCAGCCACGTGATCAGTGCATGATATCCACGTGATCAGTGCATGATCAGCCACGTGATCAGTGCATGATAGCCACGTGATCAGTGCATGATCAGTCACGTGATGGTGCATGATCAGTCACGTGACCAGTACATGGTAGCTACATGATCATTGCATGATCAGCCACGTGATCAGTGCATGATAGCCACGTGATCAGTGCATGATCAGTCACGTGATCAGTGCATGATCAGTCATGTGATCAGTGCATGATCAGGCACGTGATCAGTGCATGATCAGCCACGTGATCAGTGCATGATAGCCACGTGATCAGTGCATGATCAGTCACGTGATCAGTGCATGATCAGTCACGTGATCAGTGCATGATCAGCCACGTGATCAGTGCATGATCAGCCACGTGATCAGTGCATGATCAATTACGTGATCAGTGCATGATCAGTCACGTGACCAGTACATGGTATCTACGTGATCATTGCATGATCAGCCACGTGATCAGTGCATGATAGCCACGTGATCAGTGCATGATCAGTCACGTGATCAGTGCATGATCAGTCACGTGATCAGTGCATGATCAATTACGTGATCAGTGCATGATCAGTCACGTGACAGTATATGGTAGCTACGTGATCATTGCATGATCAGCCACGTGATCAGTGCATGATAGCCACGTGATCAGTGCATGATCAGTTTCAGGATCAGTGTATGATCAGCCACGTGATCAGTGCATGATAGCCACGTGATCAGTGCATGATCAGTCACGTGATCAGTGTATGATCAGCCACGTGATCAGTGCATGATCAGTCACGTGATCAGTGCATGATATAGACGTGATCAGTGCATGATCAGTCACGTGATCAGTGCATGATCACTCACGTGATCAGTGCATGATCAGCCACGTGATCAGTGCATGATAGCCACGTGATCAGTGCATGATAGCCAGTGATCAGTGCATGATCAGTCACGTGATCAGTGCATGATCATCCACGTGATCAGTGCATGATCAGTCATTTGTCAGTGCATGATAGCTCGTGATCAGTGCATGATCAGTCCCGTGATCAGTGCATGATCAGCCACGTGATCAGTGCATGATAGCCACGTGATCAGTGCATGATCAGTCACGTGATCAGTGCATGATCAGCCACGTGATCAGTGCATGATAACCACGTGATCAGTGCATGATCAGCCACGTGATCAGTGCATGATCAGTCACGTGATCAGTGCATGATAGCCACGTGATCAGTGCATGATCATTCACGTGATAGTGTATGATCAGCCACGTGATCAGTGCATGGTCAGACACGTGAACAGTGTATGATCAGCCACGTGATCAGTGCATGATATCCAAGTGATCAGTGCATGATCATCACGTGATCAGTGTATGATCAGCCACGTGAACAGTGCATGCTCAGTCACGTGATCAGGGCCTGCTGAGCTGCGTGATTACTGTCTGCTCATCTGCTTGACAATTGCCAGCTGAGCTGCATGATTCCTGCCTGTCATCTGCTTGACAATTGCCAGCTGTGCTGCGTAATTCCTGCCTGCTCAGCTGCTTGATTATTGCCAGCTGAGCAGCATGATTCCTCACACCTGAGTTCCATGATTATTGCCTGCTGACTGTTTGATTCGTGCCTACTCAGCTCTTTGTTTATTGCCTCCAGAGGCACATGATCAGTGTATGATAGCAAACATGATCAGCGCATGATCAGTCACATGATCAGCGCCATTAAGTCACGTGATCACTACATGATAGTCATGTGATCAGTCCATGCTCAGTCACGGTATCAGTGCATGATCAGCCACGTGATCAGTGCATGATAGCTATGTGATCAGTTCATGATCAGTCACGTGATCAGTGCATGATCAGGCAGGTGATCAGTGCATGATCAGCCACGTGATCAGTGCATGATCAGTCACCTGATGGGTGTATGATCAGTCACGTGACCAGTACATGGTAGCTACATGATCATTGCATGATCAGCCACGTGAGTAGTGCATGATAGCCACGTGATCAGTGCATGATCAGTCACGTGATCAGTGCATGATCAGTCATGTGATCAGTGCATGATCAGGCACGTGATCAGTGCATGATCAGCCACGTGATCAGTGCATGATAGCCACGTGATCAGTGCATGATCAGTCACGTGATCAGTGCATGATCAGTCACGTGATCAGTGCATGATCAGCCACGTGATCAGTGCATGATCAGCCACGTGATCAGTGCATGATCAGTTACGTGATCAGTGCATGATCAGTCACGTGATCAGTATATGGTAGCTACGTGATCAGTGCATGATCAGCCACGTGATCAGTGCATGATAGCCACGTGATCAGTGCATGATCAGTCACGTGATCAGTGCATGATCAGTCACGTGATCAGTGCATGATCAGTCACGTGATCAGTGCATGATCAATTACGTGATCAGTGCATGATCAGTCACGTGACCAGTACATGGTAGCTACGTGATCATTGCATGATCAGCCACGTGATCAGTGCATGATAGCCACGTGATCAGTGCATGATCAGTCACGTGATCAGTGTATGATCATCCACGTGATCAGTGCATGATCAGTCATGTGATCAGTGCATGATATAGACGTGATCAGTGCATGATCAGTCACGTGATCAGTGCATGATCAGCCACGTGATCAGTGCATGATAGCCACGTGATCAGTGCATGATAGCCAGTGATCAGTGCATGATCAGTCACGTGATCAGTGCATGATCAGCCACGTGATCAGTGCATGATAGCCACTGATCAGTGCATGATCAGTCACGTGATCAGTGCATGATCAGTCACGTGATCAGTGCATGATCAGCCACGTGATAGTGCATGATCAATTACGTGATCAGTGCATGATCAGTCACGTGATCAGTGCATGATCAGTCACGTGATCAGTGCATGATCAGTCATGTGATCAGTGCATGATCAGCCACGTGATCAGTGCATGATAGCCACGTGATCAGTGCATGATCAGTCACGTGATCAGTGCATGATCAGCCACGTGATCAGTGCATGATCAGCCACGTGATCAGTGCATGATCAATTACGTGATCAGTGCATGATCAGCCACGTGATCAGTGCATGATCAGTCACGTGATCAGTGCATGATCAGTCACGTGATCAGTGCATGATCAGCCACGTGATCAGTGCATGTCAGTCATGTGATCAGTGCATGATAGCCCGTGATCAGTGCATGATCAGTCCGTGATCAGTGCATGATCAGCCACGTGATCAGTGCATGATAGCTACGTGATCAGTGCATGATCAGCCACGTGATCAGTGCATGATAGCCACGTGATCAGTGCATGACAATTACGTGATCAGTGCATGATCAGTCACGTGATCAGTGCATGAGCCACGTGATCAGTGCATGATCAGTCACGTGATCAGTGTGTGATCAGCCACGTGAACAGTGCATGCTCAGTCACGTGATCAGGGCCTGCTGAGCTGTGTGATTACTGTCTGCTCATCTGCTTGACAAATGCCAGCTGAGCTGTACGATTCCTGCCTGTCATCTTCTTGACAATTGCCACCTGTGCTGCATAATTCCTGCCTGCTCATCTACTTGATTATTGCCAGGTGAGCAGCATGATTTCTCAAAGCTGAGTTCCATGATTATATCCTGCTGACTGATTCCTGCCTACTCAGCTCATTGTTCATTGCCTCCAGATGCACATGATCAGTGTGTGACACCAAACATGATCAGTGCATGATCAGTCACATGATCAGTGCATGATAAGCCACGTGATCAGTGCATGATCAATTACGTGATCAGTGCATGATCAGTCACGTGACCAGTACATGGTAGCTGCGTGATCAGTGCATGATCAGCCACGTGAGCAGTGCATGATAGCCACGTGATCAGTGCATGATCAGTCACGTGATCAGTGCATGATCAGTCACGTGATCAGTGCATGATCAGCCACGTGATCAGTGCATGATCAGCCACGTGATCAGTGCATGATCAGTCACGTGATCAGTGCATGATAGCTACGTGATCAGTGCATGATCAGCCACGTGATCAGTGCATGGTCAGACACGTGAACAGTGTATGATCAGCCACGTGATCAGTGCATGATATCCAAGTGATCAGTGCATGATCAATCACGTGATCAGTGTATGATCAGCCACGTGAACAGTGCATGCTCAGTCACGTGATCAGGGCCTGCTGAGCTGCGTGATTACTGTCTGCTCATCTGCTTGACAATTGCCAGCTGAGCTGCATGATTCCTGCCTGTCATCTGCTTGACAATTGCCAGCTGCTGTGTAATTCCTGCCTGCTCAGCTGCTTGATTATTGCCAGCTGAGCAGCATGATTCCTCACAGCTGAGTTCCATGATTATTGCCTGCTGACTGTTTGATTCGTGCCTACTCAGCTCTTTGTTTATTGCCTCCAGAGG
Source organism: Bos javanicus (assembly GCF_032452875.1). Taxonomy (NCBI): domain Eukaryota; kingdom Metazoa; phylum Chordata; class Mammalia; order Artiodactyla; family Bovidae; genus Bos; species Bos javanicus. The sequence continues at coordinate 725,021 of NW_026893625.1, forward strand.
CACATGATCAGTGTATGATAGCAAACATGATCAGCGCATGATCAGTCACATGATCAGTGCCATTAAGTCACGTGATCACTACATGATAGTCATGTGATCAGTCCATGCTCAGTCACGGTATCAGTGCATGATCAGCCACGTGATCAGTGCATGATAGCCACGTGATCAGTGCATGATCAGCCACGTGATCAGTGCATGATTGCTACGTGATCAGTGCATGATCAGTCACGTGATCAGTGCATGATCAGGCACGTGATCAGTGCATGATCAGCCACGTGATCAGTGCATGATAGCCACGTGATCAGTGCATGATCAGTCACCTGATGGATGTATGATCAGTCACGTGACCAGTACATGGTAGCTACATGATCATTGCATGATCAGCCACGTGAGTAGTGCATGATAGCCACGTGATCAGTGCATGATCAGTCACGTGATCAGTGCATGATCAGTCATGTGATCAGTGCATGATCAGGCACGTGATCAGTGCATGATCAGCCACGTGATCAGTGCATGATAGCCACGTGATCAGTGCATGATCAGTCACGTGATCAGTGCATGATCAGTCACGTGATCAGTGCATGATCAGCCACGTGATCAGTGCATGATCAATTACGTGATCAGTGCATGATCAGTCACGTGATCAGTACATGGTAGCTACGTGATCAGTGCATGATCAGCCACGTGATCAGTGCATGATAGCCACGTGATCAGTGCATGATCAGTCACGTGATCAGTGCATGATCAGTCACGTGATCAGTGCATGATCAGCCACGTGATCAGTGCATGATCAGTCACGTGATCAGTGCATGGTAGCTGTCATTGCATGATCAGCCACGTGATCAGTGCATGATAGCCACGTGATCAGTGCATGATCAGCCACGTGATCAGTGCATGATCAATTCGTGATCAGTGCATGATCAGTCACGTGATCAGTACATGATAGCTACGTGATCAGTGCATGATCAGCCACGTGATCAGTGCATGATAGCCACGTGATCAGTGCATGATCAGTTACGTGATCAGTGCATGATCAGCCACGTGATCAGTGCATGATAGCCACGTGATCAGTGCATGATAGCCACGTGATCAGTGCATGATAGCCACGTGATCAGTGCATGATCAGTTACGTGATCAGTGCATGATCAGTCACGTGATCAGTGCATGATAGCCACGTGATCAGTGCATGATCAGCCACGTGATCAGTGCATGATCATTACGTGATCAGTGCATGATCAGCCACGTGATCAGTGCATGATAGCCACGTGATCAGTGCATGATCAGTTACGTGAGCAGTGTATGATCAGCCACGTGATCAGTGCATGGTCAGACACGTGAACAGTGTATGATCAGCCACGTGATCAGTGCATGATATCCAAGTGATCAGTGCATGATCATCACGTGATCAGTGTATGATCAGCCACGTGAACAGTGCATGCTCAGTCACGTGATCAGGGCCTGCTGAGCTGCGTGATTACTGTCTGCTCATCTGCTTGACAATTGCCAGCTGAGCTGCACGATTCCTGCCTGTCATCTGCTTGACAATTGCCAGCTGTGCTGCGTAATTCCTGCCTGCTCAGCTGCTTGATTATTGCCAGCTGAGCAGCATGATTCCTCACAGCTGAGTTCCATGATTATTGCCTGCTGACTGTTTGATTCGTGCCTACTCAGCTCTTTGTTTATTGCCTCCAGAGGCACATGATCAGTGTATGATAGCAAACATGATCAGCGCATGATCAGTCACATGATCAGCGCCATTAAGTCACGTGATCACTACATGATAGTCATGTGATCAGTCCATGCTCAGTCACGGTATCAGTGCATGATCAGCCACGTGATCAGTGCATGATCTGTCACATGATTAGTGTATGATCATCCACGTGATCAGTGCATGGGCAGTCATGTGATCAGTGCATGATATAGACGTGATCAGTGCATGATCAGTCTCGTGATCAGTGCATGATAGCCACGTGATCAGTGCATGATCAGTCACCTGATGGGTGTATGATCATTCACGTGACCTGTACATGGTAGCTACATGATCAGTGCATGATCAGCCACGTGATCAGTGCATGATAGCCACGTGATCAGTGCATGATCAGTCACGTGATCAGTGCATGATCAGCCACGTGATCAGTGCATGATCAGCCACGTGATCAGTGCATGATCAGCCACGTGATCAGTGCATGATCAGTCACGTGATCAGTGCATGATAGCTGCGTGATCAGTGCATGATCAGCCACGTGATCAGTGCATGATAGCCACGTGATCAGTGCATGATCAGTCACGTGATCAGTGCATGATCAGTCACGTGATCAGTGCATGATCAGCCACGTGATCAGTGCATGATCAATCACGTGATCAGTGCATGATCAGTCACGTGATCAGTGCATGATAGCTACGTGATCAGTGCATGATCAGCCACGTGATCAGTGCATGATAGCCACGTGATCAGTGCATGATCAGTCACGTGATCAGTGCATGATCAGCCACGTGATCAGTGCATGATAGCCACGTGATCAGTGCATGATCAGCCACGTGATCAGTGCATGATAGCCACGTGATCAGTGCATGATCAGTCACGTGATCGTGCATGATCAGCCACGTGATCAGTGCATGATCAGTCACGTGATCAGTGCATGATAGCCACGTGATCAGTGCATGATCAGCCACGTGATCAGTGCATGATCAGTTACGTGATCAGTGCATGATCAGCCACGTGATCAGTGCATGAGCCACGTGATCAGTGCATGATCAGTCACGTGACAGTGTGTGATCAGCCACGTGATCAGTGCATGATCAGCCACGTGATCAGTGCATGATAGCCACGTGATCAGTGCATGATCAGTTACGTGATCAGTGCATGATCAGCCACGTGATCAGTGCATGATCAGACACGTGATCAGTGCATGATCAGCCACGTGATCAGTGCATGATATCCATGTGATCAGTGCATGATCAGTCACGTGATCAGTGCATGATCAGTCACGTGATCAGTGCATGATCAGCCACGTGATCAGTGCATGATCAGTCACGTGATCAGTGCATGATAGCCACGTGATCAGTGCATGATAGCCACGTGATCAGTGCATGATCAGTCACGTGATCAGTGCATGATCAGCCACGTGATCAGTGCATGACAGCACGTGATCAGTATGATCAGCCACGTGATCAGTGCATGATAGCCACGTGATCAGTGCATGATCAGTCACGTGATCAGTGCATGATCAGTCACGTGATCAGTGCATGATCAGCCACGTGATCAGTGCATGATCAGCCACGTGATCAGTGCATGATCAATCACGTGATCAGTGCATGATCAGTCACGTGATCAGTGCATGATAGCTACGTGATCAGTGCATGATCAGCCACGTGATCAGTGCATGATAGCCACGTGATCAGTGCATGATCAGCCACGTGATCAGTGCATGATCAGTCACGTGATCAGTGCATGATCAGCCACGTGATCAGTGCATGATCAGCCACGTGATCAGTGCATGATCAGTCACGTGATCAGTGCATGGTAGCTACGTGATCAGTGCATGATCAGCCACGTGATCAGTGCATGATAGCCACGTGATCAGTGCATGATAGTCACGTGATCAGTGCATGATCAGTCACGTGATCAGTGCATGATCAGCCACGTGATCAGTGCATGATCAGCCACGTGATCAGTGCATGATCAGCCACGTGATCAGTGCATGATAGCCACGTGATCAGTGCATGATCAGCACGTGATCAGTGCATGATCAGTCATGTGTCAGTGCATGATAGCCCGTGATCAGTGCATGATCAGTCCCATGATCAGTGCATGATCAGCCACGTGATCAGTGCATGATAGCCACGTGATCAGTGCATGATCAGTCACGTGATCAGTGCATGATCAGCCACGTGATCAGTGCATGATCAGTCACGTGATCAGTGCATGATCAGCCACGTGATCAGTGCATGATAGCCACGTGATCAGTGCATGATCAGTCACGTGATCAGTGCATGATCAGTTACGTGATCAGTGCATGATCAGTCACGTGATCAGTGCATGGTAGCTACGTGATCAGTGCATGATCAGCCACGTGATCAGTGCATGATAGCCACGTGATCAGTGCATGATCAGTCACGTGATCAGTGCATGATCAGTCACGTGATCAGTGCATGATCAGTCACGTGATCAGTGCATGATCAATCACGTGATCAGTGCATGATCAGTCACGTGATCAGTGCATGATAGCCACGTGATCAGTGCATGATCAGCCACGTGATCAGTGCATGATCAGCCACGTGATCAGTGCATGATCAGCCACGTGATCAGTGCATGATCAGTTACGTGATCAGTGCATGATCAGTCACGTGATCAGTGCATGATAGCCACGTGATCAGTGCATGATCAGCCACGTGATCAGTGCATGATCAGTCACGTGATCAGTGCATGATCAGTCACGTGATCAGTGCATGATCAGCCACGTGATCAGTGCATGATCAGCCACGTGATCAGTGCATGATCAGCCACGTGATCAGTGCATGATCAGTCACGTGATCAGTGCATGATCAGTCACGTGATCAGTGCATGATCAGCCACGTGATCAGTGCATGATCAGCCACGTGATCAGTGCATGATCAGCCACGTGATCAGTGCTGAGTTCCATGATTATTGCCTGCTGACTGTTTGATTCGTGCCTACTCAGCTCTTTGTTTATTGCCTCCAGAGGCACATGATCAGTGTATGATAGCAAACATGATCAGTGCATGATCAGTCACATGATCAGTGCCATTAAGTCACGTGATCACTACATGATAGTCATGTGATCAGTCCATGCTCAGTCACGTATCAGTGCATGATCAGCCACGTGATCAGTGCATGATCAGCCACGTGATCAGTGCATGATAGCCACGTGATCAGTGCATGATCAGTCACGTGATCAGTGCATGATCAGTCACGTGATCAGTGCATGATCAGCCACGTGATCAGTGCATGATCAGTCACCTGATCAGTGCATGATCAGTCACGTGACCAGTACATGGTAGCTACATGATCATTGCATGATCAGCCACGTGATAGTGCATGATAGCCACGTGATCAGTGCATGATCAGTCACGTGATCAGTGCATGATCAGTCATGTGATCAGTGCATGATCAGCCACGTGATCAGTGCATGATCAGCCACGTGATCAGTGCATGATAGCCACGTGATCAGTGCATGATCAGTCACGTGATCAGTGCATGATCAGTCACGTGATCAGTGCATGATCAGCCACGTGATCAGTGCATGATCAGCCACGTGATCAGTGCATGATCATTACGTGATCAGTGCATGATCAGTCACGTGACCAGTGCATGATAGCTACGTGATCAGTGCATGATCAGCCACGTGATCAGTGCATGATAGCCACGTGATCAGTGCATGATCAGTCACGTGATCAGTGCATGATCAGTCACGTGATCAGTGCATGATCAGTCACGTGATCAGTGCATGATCAGTCACGTGATCAGTGCATGATCAGCCACGTGATCAGTGCATGATAGTCACGTGACAGTGTGTGATCAGCCACGTGACAGTGCATGTTCAGCCACGTGATCAGTGCATGATAGCCACGTGATCAGTGCATGATCAGTTACGTGAGCAGTGTATGATCAGCCACGTGATCAGTGCATGGTCAGACACGTGAACAGTGTATGATCAGCCACGTGATCAGTGCATGATATCCAAGTGATCAGTGCATGATCAGTCACGTGATCAGTGTATGATCAGCCACGTGAACAGTGCATGCTCAGTCACGTGATCAGGGCCTGCTGAGCTGCGTGATTACTGTCTGCTCATCTGCTTGACAATTGCCAGCTGAGCTGCACGATTCCTGCCTGTCATCTGCTTGACAATTGCCAGCTGTGCTGCGTAATTCCTGCCTGCTCAGCTGCTTGATTATTGCCAGCTGAGCAGCATGATTCCTCACAGCTGAGTTCCATGATTATTGCCTGCTGACTGTTTGATTCGTGCCTACTCAGCTCTTTGTTTATTGCCTCCAGAGGCACATGATCAGTGTATGATAGCAAACATGATCAGCGCATGATCAGTCACATGATCAGCGCCATTAAGTCACGTGATCACTACATGATAGTCATGTGATCAGTCCATGCTCAGTCACGGTATCAGTGCATGATCAGCCACGTGATCAGTGCATGATCAGCCACGTGATCAGTTCATGATAGCCATGTGATCAGTGCATGATCAGTCACGTGATCAGTGCATGATCAGGCACGTGATCAGTGCATGATCAGTCACCTGATGGGTGTATGATCAGTCACGTGACCAGTACATGGTAGCTACATGATCATTGCATGATCAGCCACGTGAGTAGTGCATGATAGCCACGTGATCAGTGCATGATCAGTCACGTGATCAGTGCATGATCAGCCATGTGATCAGTGCATGATCAGGCACGTGATCAGTGCATGATCAGCCACGTGATCAGTGCATGATAGCCACGTGATCAGTGCATGATCAGTCACGTGATCAGTGCATGATCAGTCACGTGATCAGTGCATGATCAGCCACGTGATCAGTGCATGATCAGCCACGTGATCAGTGCATGATCAGTCACGTGATCAGTGCATGGTAGCCACGTGATCAGTGCATGATCAGCCACGTGATCAGTGCATGATAGCCACGTGATCAGTGCATGATCAGTCACGTGATCAGTGCATGATCAGTCACGTGATCAGTGCATGATCAGTCACTGATCAGTGCATGATCAATTACGTGATCAGTGCATGATCAGTCACGTGATCAGTGCATGGTAGCTACGTGATCAGTGCATGATCAGCCACGTGATCAGTGCATGATAGCCACGTGATCAGTGCATGATCAGTCACGTGATCAGTGCATGATCATCCACGTGATCAGTGCATGATCAGTCACGTGATCAGTGCATGATATAGACGTGATCAGTGCATGATCAGTCACGTGATCAGTGCATGATCAGCCACGTGATCAGTGCATGATAGCCACGTGATCAGTGCATGATAGCCAGTGATCAGTGCATGATCAGTCACGTGATCAGTGCATGATCAGCCACGTGATCAGTGCATGATAGCCACTGATCAGTGCATGATCAGTCACGTGATCAGTGCATGATCAGTCACGTGATCAGTGCATGATCAGCCACGTGATCAGTGCATGATCAGCCACGTGATCAGTGCATGATCAGTCACGTGATCAGTGCATGATCAGTCACGTGATCAGTGCATGATCAGTCACGTGATCAGTGCATGATCAGCCACGTGATCAGTGCATGATCAGTCACGTGATCAGTGCATGATCAGTCACGTGATCAGTGCATGATCAGCCACGTGATCAGTGCATGATCAGTCACGTGATCATGTGTGATCAGCCACGTGATCAGTGCATGATATCAGTGCATGATAGCCACGTGATCAGTGCATGATAGCCACGTGATCAGTGCATGATCAGTCACGTGATCGTGTGTGATCAGCCACGTGATCAGTGCATGATAGCCACGTGATCAGTGCATGATAGCCACGTGATCAGTGCATGATAGTCACGTGATCAGTGCATGATCAGTCACGTGATCATGTGTGATCAGCCACGTGATCAGTGCATGATCAGCCACGTGATCAGTGCATGATCAGCCACGTGATCAGTGCATGATCAGTCACGTGATCAGTGCATGATCAGTCACGTGATCAGTGCATGATCATTTACGTGATCAGTGCATGATCAGTCACGTGACCAGTATGGTAGCTACGTGATCATTGCATGACAGCCACGTGATCAGTGCATGATAGCCACGTGATCAGTGCATGATCAGTCACGTGATCAGTGTATGATCAGCCACGTGATCAGTGCATGAGTGCCACGTGATCAGTGCATGATAGTCACGTGACAGTGTGTGATCAGCCACGTGATCAGTGCATGATCAGCCACGTGATCAGTGCATGATAGCCACGTGATCAGTGCATGATCAGTCGTGATCAGTGCATGATCAGCCACGTGATCAGTGCATGATCAGTCACGTGATCAGTGCATGATCAGTCACGTGATCAGTGCATGATAGCTACATGATCAGTGCATGATCAGCCACGTGATCAGTGCATGATAGCCACGTGATCAGTGCATGATCAGTCACGTGATCAGTGCATGATCAGTCACGTGATCAGTACATGGTAGCTGCGTGATCATGCATGATCAGCCACGTGATCAGTGCATGATAGCCACGTGATCAGTGCATGATCAGTCACGTGATCAGTGCATGATCAGTCACGTGATCAGTGCATGATCAGCCACGTGATCAGTGCATGATCAGTCACGTGATCAGTGCATGATCAGCCACGTGATCAGTGCATGATCAGCCACGTGATCAGTGCATGATCAGTCACGTGATCAGTGCATGATCAGTCACGTGATCAGTGCATGATAGCTACGTGATCAGTGCATGATCAGCCACGTGATCAGTGCATGATAGCCACGTGATCAGTGCATGATCATCCACGTGATCAGTGCATGATCAGTCACGTGATCAGTGCATGATCAGCCACGTGATCAGTGCATGATAGCCACGTGATCAGTGCATGATCAGTCACGTGATCAGTGCATGATCAGTCACGTGATCAGTGCATGATCAGCCACGTGATCAGTGCATGATAGCCAGTGATCAGTGCATGATCAGTCACGTGATCAGTGCATGATCAGCCACGTGATCAGTGCATGATAGCCACGTGATCAGTGCATGATCAGTCACGTGATCAGTGCATGATCAGCCACGTGATCAGTGCATGATCAGCCACGTGATCAGTGCATGATCAGTCACGTGATCAGTGCATGATCAGTCACGTGATCAGTGCATGATCAGTCACGTGATCAGTGCATGATCAGCCACGTGATCAGTGCATGATAGCCACGTGATCAGTGCATGATCAGTCACGTGATCAGTGCATGATCAGTCACGTGATCAGTGCATGATCAGCCACGTGATCAGTGCATGATCAGCCACGTGATCAGTGCATGATCAGCCACGTGATCAGTGCATGATCAGCCACGTGATCAGTGCATGATCAGTCACGTGATCAGTGCATGATCAGTCACGTGATCAGTGCATGATCATTTACGTGATCAGTGCATGATCAGTCACGTGACCAGTATATGGTAGCTACGTGATCATTCCATGACAGCCACGTGAGCAGTGCATGATAGCCACGTGATGTGTGCATGATCAGTTACGTGAGCAGTGTATGATCAGCCACGTGATCAGTGCATGAGTGCCACGTGATCAGTGCATGATATGTCACGTGACAGTGTGTGATCAGCCACGTGAACAGTGCATGTTCAGCCACGTGATCAGTGCATGATAGCCACGTGATCAGTGCATGATCAGTTACGTGAGCAGTGTATGATCAGCCACGTGATCAGTGCATGGTCAGACACGTGAACAGTGTATGATCAGCCACGTGATCAGTGCATGATATCCAAGTGATCAGTGCATGATCAATCACGTGATCAGTGTATGATCAGCCACGTGAACAGTGCATGCTCAGTCACGTGATCAGGGCCTGCTGAGCTGCGTGATTACTGTCTGCTCATCTGCTTGACAATTGCCAGCTGAGCTGCACGATTCCTGCCTGTCATCTGCTTGACAATTGCCAGCTGTGCTGCGTAATTCCTGCCTGCTCAGCTGCTTGATTATTGCCAGCTGAGCAGCATGATTCCTCACACCTGAGTTCCATGATTATTGCCTGCTGACTGTTTGATTCGTGCCTACTCAGCTCTTTGTTTATTGCCTCCAGAGGCACATGATCAGTGTATGATAGCAAACATGATCAGCGCATGATCAGTCCATTAAGTCACGTGATCACTACATGATAGTCATGTGATCAGTCCATGCTCAGTCACGGTATCAGTGCATGATCAGCCACGTGATCAGTGCATGATCAGCCACGTGATCAGTTCATGATAGCCATGTGATCAGTGCATGATTTGTCACGTGATCAGTGCATGATCAGGCACGTGATCAGTGCATGATCAGCCACGTGATCAGTGCATGATCAGTCACCTGATGGGTGTATGATCAGTCACGTGACCAGTACATGGTAGCTACATGATCATTGCATGATCAGCCACGTGAGTAGTGCATGATAGCCACGTGATCAGTGCATGATCAGTCACGTGATCAGTGCATGATCAGTCATGTGATCAGTGCATGATCAGGCACGTGATCAGTGCATGATCAGCCACGTGATCAGTGCATGATAGCCACGTGATCAGTGCATGATCAGTCACGTGATCAGTGCATGATCAGTCACGTGATCAGTGCATGATCAGCCACGTGATCAGTGCATGATCAGCCACGTGATCAGTGCATGATCAATTACGTGATCAGTGCATGATCAGTCACGTGATCAGTGCATGGTAGCTACGTGATCAGTGCATGATCAGCCACGTGATCAGTGCATGATAGCCACGTGATCAGTGCATGATCAGTCACGTGATCAGTGCATGATCAGTCACGTGATCAGTGCATGATCAGTCACGTGATCAGTGCATGATCAGTTACGTGATCAGTGCATGATCAGTCACGTGATCAGTGCATGATAGCTACGTGATCAGTGCATGATCAGCCACGTGATCAGTGCATGATAGCCACGTGATCAGTGCATGATCAGTCACATGATCAGTGTATGATCATCCACGTGATCAGTGCATGATCAGTCATGTGATCAGTGCATGATATAGACGTGATCAGTGCATGATCAGTCACGTGATCAGTGCATGATCAGCCACGTGATCAGTGCATGATAGCCACGTGATCAGTGCATGATAGCCAGTGATCAGTGCATGATCAGTCACGTGATCAGTGCATGATCAGCCACGTGATCAGTGCATGATAGCCACTGATCAGTGCATGATCAGTCACGTGATCAGTGCATGATCAGTCACGTGATCAGTGCATGATCAGCCACGTGATCAGTGCATGATCAGTCACGTGATCAGTGCATGATCAGCCACGTGATCAGTGCATGATCAGCCACGTGATCAGTGCATGATCAGCCACGTGATCAGTGCATGATCAGCCACGTGATCAGTGCATGATCAGTCACGTGATCAGTGCATGATCAGCCACGTGATCAGTGCATGATCAGTCACGTGATCAGTGCATGATAGCCCGTGATCAGTGCATGATCAGTCCCGTGATCAGTGCATGATCAGCCACGTGATCAGTGCATGATCAGTCACGTGATCGTGTGTGATCAGCCATGATCAGTGCATGATATCAGTGCATGATAGCCACGTGATCAGTGCATGATAGCCACGTGATCAGTGCATGATCAGTCACGTGATACGTGTGTGATCAGCCACGTGATCAGTGCATGATATCCACGTGATCAGTGCATGATAGCCACGTGATCAGTGCATGATAGTCACGTGATCAGTGCATGATCAGTCACGTGATACGTGTGTGATCAGCCACGTGATCAGTGCATGATGAGCCACGTGATCAGTGCAGGATCAATTACGTGATCAGTGCATGATCAGTCACGTGACCAGTACATGGTTGCTACGTGATCGTTGCATGATCAGCCACGTGAGCAGAGCATGATAGCCACGTGATCAGTGCATGATCAGTCACGTGATCAGTACATGATCAGTCACGTGAACAGTGCATGATCATTTACGTGATCTGTGCATGATCAGTCACGTGACCAGTATATGGTAGCTACGTGATCATTCCATGACGAGCCACGTGAGCAGTGCATGATAGCCACGTGATGTGTGCATGATGAGTTACGTGAGCAGAGTATGATCAGCCACGTGATCAGTGCATGAGTGCCACGTGATCAGTGCATGATATGTCACGTGACAGGTGTGTGATCAGCCACGTGAACAGTGCATGTTCAGCCACGTGATCAGTGCATGATAGCCACGTGATCAGTGCATGATCAGTTACGTGAGCAGTGTATGATCAGCCACGTGATCAGTGCATGGTCAGACACGTGAACAGTGTATGATCAGCCACGTGATCAGTGCATGATATCCAAGTGATCAGTGCATGATCAATCACGTGATCAGTGTATGATCAGCCACGTGAACAGTGCATGCTCAGTCACGTGATCAGGGCCTGCTGAGCTGCGTGATTACTGTCTGCTCATCTGCTTGACAATTGCCAGCTGAGCTGCACGATTCCTGCCTGTCATCTGCTTGACAATTGCCAGCTGTGCTGCGTAATTCCTGCCTGCTCAGCTGCTTGATTATTGCCAGCTGAGCAGCATGATTCCTCACAGCTGAGTTCCATGATTATTGCCTGCTGACTGTTTGATTCGTGCCTACTCAGCTCTTTGTTTATTGCCTCCAGAGGCACATGATCAGTGTATGATAGCAAACATGATCAGCGCATGATCAGTCACATGATCAGCGCCATTAAGTCACGTGATCACTACATGATAGTCATGTGATCAGTCCATGCTCAGTCACGGTATCAGTGCATGATCAGCCACGTGATCAGTGCATGATCTGTCACATGATTAGTGTATGATCATCCACGTGATCAGTGCATGGGCAGTCATGTGATCAGTGCATGATATAGACGTGATCAGTGCATGATCAGTCTCGTGATCAGTGCATGATAGCCACGTGATCAGTGCATGATCAGTCACCTGATGGGTGTATGATCATTCACGTGACCTGTACATGGTAGCTACATGATCATTGCATGATCAGCCACGTGAGTAGTGCATGATAGCCACGTGATCACTGCATGATCAGTCACGTGATCAGTGCATGATCAGTCATGTGACCAGTACATGGTAGCTGCGTGATCATTGCATGATCAGCCACGTGAGCAGTGCATGATAGCCACGTGATCAGTGCATGATCAGACACGTGATCAGTGCATGATCAGTCACGTGATCAGTGCATGATCAGCCACGTGATCAGTGCATGATCAGGCACGTGATCAGTGTATGTCAGCCACGTGATCAGTGCATGATAGCCACGTGATCAGTGCATGATCAGTCACGTGATCAGTGCATGATCAGTCACGTGATCAGTGCATGATCAGCCACGTGATCAGTGCATGATCAGCCACGTGATCAGTGCATGATCAATTACGTGATCAGTGCATGATCAGTCACGTGACCAGTACATGGTAGCTACGTGATCATTGCATGATCAGCCACGTGATCAGTGCATGATAGCCACGTGATCAGTGCATGATCAGTCACGTGATCAGTGCATGATCAGTCACGTGATCAGTGCATGATCAGCCACGTGATCAGTGCATGTCAGTCATGTGTCAGTGCATGATAGCCCGTGATCAGTGCATGATCAGTCCCGTGATCAGTGCATGATCAGCCACGTGATCAGTGCATGATAGCCACGTGATCAGTGCATGATCAGTCACGTGATCAGTGCATGATCAGTCACGTGATCAGTGTGTGATCAGCCACGTGAACAGTGCATGCTCAGTCACGTGATCAGGGCCTGCTGAGCTGCGTGATTACTGTCTGCTCATCTGCTTGACAATTGCCAGCTGAGCTGCACGATTCCTGCCTGTCATCTGCTTGACAATTGCCACCTGTGCTGCGTAATTCCTGCCTGCTCATCTGCTTGATTATTGCCAGCTGAGCAGCATGATTTCTCAGAGCTGAGTTCCATGATTATAGCCTGCTGACTGATTCGTGCCTACTCAGCTCTTTGTTCATTGCCTCCAGAGGCACATGATCAGTGTATGACACCAAACATGATCAGCACATGATCAGTCACATGATCAGTGCATGATAAGCCACGTGATCAGTGCATGATCAATTACGTGATCAGTGCATGATCAGTCACGTGACCAGTGCATGGTAGCTGCGTGATCAGTGCATGATCAGCCACGTGATCAGTGCATGATAGCCACGTGATCAGTGCATGATCAGTCACGTGATCAGTGCATGATCAGTCACGTGATCAGTGCATGATCAGTCACGTGATCAGTGCATGATCAGTCACGTGATCAGTGCATGATCAGTCACGTGATCAGTGCATGATAGCTACGTGATCATTGCATGATCAGCCACGTGATCAGTGCATGATAGCCACGTGATCAGTGCATGATCAGTCATGTGATCAGTGCATGATAGCTGCGTGATCAGTGCATGATCAGCCACGTGATCAGTGCATGGTCAGACACGTGATCAGTGTATGATCAGCCACGTGATCAGTGCATGATATCCAAGTGATCAGTGCATGATCATCACGTGATCAGTGTATGATCAGCCACGTGAACAGTGCATGCTCAGTCACGTGATCAGGGCCTGCTGAGCTGCGTGATTACTGTCTGCTCATCTGCTTGACAATTGCCAGCTGAGCTGCATGATTCCTGCCTGTCATCTGCTTGACAATTGCCAGCTGTGCTGCGTAATTCCTGCCTGCTCAGCTGCTTGATTATTGCCAGCTGAGCAGCATGATTCCTCACAGCTGAGTTCCATGATTATTGCCTGCTGACTGTTTGATTCGTGCCTACTCAGCTCTTTGTTTATTGCCTCCAGAGGCACATGATCAGTGTATGATAGCAAACATGATCAGCGCATGATCAGTCACATGATCAGCGCCATTAAGTCACGTGATCACTACATGATAGTCATGTGATCAGTCCATGCTCAGTCACGGTATCAGTGCATGATCAGCCACGTGATCAGTGCATGATCAGCCACGTGATCAGTGCATGATAGCCATGTGATCAGTGCATGATCAGTCACGTGATCAGTGCATGATCAGGCACGTGATCAGTGCATGATCAGTCACCTGATCAGTGTATGATCAGTCACGTGACCAGTACATGGTAGCTACATGATCATTGCATGATCAGCCACGTGATAGTGCATGATAGCCACGTGATCAGTGCATGATCAGTCACGTGATCAGTGCATGATCAGTCATGTGATCAGTGCATGATCAGGCACGTGATCAGTGCATGATCAGCCACGTGATCAGTGCATGATAGCCACGTGATCAGTGCATGATCAGTCACGTGATCAGTGCATGATCAGTCACGTGATCAGTGCATGATCAGCCACGTGATCAGTGCATGATCAGCCACGTGATCAGTGCATGATCATTACGTGATCAGTGCATGATCAGTCACGTGATCAGTGCATGGTAGCTACGTGATCAGTGCATGATCAGCCACGTGATCAGTGCATGATAGCCACGTGATCAGTGCATGATCAGTCACGTGATCAGTGCATGATCAGTCACGTGATCAGTGCATGATCAGTCACGTGATCAGTGCATGATCAGTCACGTGATCAGTGCATGATCAGCCACGTGATCAGTGCATGATAGCCACGTGATCAGTGCATGATCAGTCACGTGATCAGTGCATGATCAGTCACGTGATCAGTGCATGATCAGCCACGTGATCAGTGCATGATCAGTCACGTGATCAGTGCATGATCAGCCACGTGATCAGTGCATGATATCAGTGCATGAGAGCCACGTGATCAGTGCATGATAGCCACGTGATCAGTGCATGATCAGTCACGTGATCAGTGTGTGATCAGCCACGTGATCAGTGCATGATATCCACGTGATCAGTGCATGATAGCCACGTGATCAGTGCATGATAGTCACGTGATCATGCATGATCAGTCACGTGATAGTGTGTGATCAGCCACGTGATCAGTGCATGATCAGCCACGTGATCAGTGCATGATCAGCCACGTGATCAGTGCATGATCAGTCACGTGATCAGTGCATGATAGCCACGTGATCAGTGCATGATCAGCCACGTGATCAGTGCATGATCAGCCACGTGATCAGTGCATGATCAGTCACGTGATCAGTGCATGATCAGTCACGTGATCAGTGCATGATCAGTCACGTGATCAGTGTATGATCAGCCACGTGAACAGTGCATGCTCAGTCACGTGATCAGGGCCTGCTGAGCTGCGTGATTACTGTCTGCTCATCTGCTTGACAATTGCCAGCTGAGCTGCACGATTCCTGCCTGTCATCTGCTTGACAATTGCCAGCTGTGCTGCGTAATTCCTGCCTGCTCAGCTGCTTGATTATTGCCAGCTGAGCAGCATGATTCCTCACAGCTGAGTTCCATGATTATTGCCTGCTGACTTTTGATTCGTGCCTACTCAGCTCTTTGTTTATTGCCTCCAGAGGCACATGATCAGTGTATGATAGCAAACATGATCAGCGCATGATCAGTCACATGATCAGCGCCATTAAGTCACGTGATCACTACATGATAGTCATGTGATCAGTCCATGCTCAGTCACGGTATCAGTGCATGATCAGCCACGTGATCAGTGCATGATCTGTCACATGATTAGTGTATGATCATCCACGTGATCAGTGCATGGGCAGTCATGTGATCAGTGCATGATATAGACGTGATCAGTGCATGATCAGTGCATGATCAGTGCATGATAGCCACGTGATCAGTGCATGATCAGTCACCTGATGGGTGTATGATCATTCACGTGACCTGTACATGGTAGCTACATGATCATTGCATGATCAGCCACGTGAGTAGTGCATGATAGCCACGTGATCAGTGCATGATCAGTCACGTGATCAGTGCATGATCAGTCATGTGACCAGTACATGGTAGCTGCGTGATCATGCATGATCAGCCACGTGAGCAGTGCATGATAGCCACGTGATCAGTGCATGATCAGACACGTGATCAGTGCATGATCAGTCACGTGATCAGTGCATGATCAGCCACGTGATCAGTGCATGATCAGTCACGTGATCAGTGTATGATCAGCCACGTGATCAGTGCATGATAGCCACGTGATCAGTGCATGATCAGTCACGTGATCAGTGCATGATCAGTCACGTGATCAGTGCATGATCAGCCACGTGATCAGTGCATGATCAGCCACGTGATCAGTGCATGATCAATTACGTGATCAGTGCATGATCAGTCACGTGATCAGTGCATGGTAGCTACGTGATCAGTGCATGATCAGCCACGTGATCAGTGCATGATAGCCACGTGATCAGTGCATGATCAGCCACGTGATCAGTGCATGATCAGCCACGTGATCAGTGCATGATCAGTCACGTGATCAGTGCATGATCAGCCACGTGATCAGTGCATGATCAGCCACGTGATCAGTGCATGATCAGCCACGTGATCAGTGCATGATCAGCCACGTGATCAGTGCATGATCAGTCACGTGATCAGGGCCTGCTGAGCTGCGTGATTACTGTCTGCTCATCTGCTTGACAATTGCCAGCTGAGCTGCACGATTCCTGCCTGTCATCTGCTTGACAATTGCCAGCTGTGCTGCGTAATTCCTGCCTGCTCAGCTGCTTGATTATTGCCAGCTGAGCAGCATGATTCCTCACAGCTGAGTTCCATGATTATTGCCTGCTGACTTATGATTCGTGCCTACTCAGCTCTTTGTTTATTGCCTCCAGAGGCACATGATCAGTGTATGATAGCAAACATGATCAGCGCATGATCAGTCACATGATCAGCGCCATTAAGTCACGTGATCACTACATGATAGTCATGTGATCAGTCCATGCTCAGTCACGGTATCAGTGCATGATCAGCCACGTGATCAGTGCATGATCTGTCACATGATTAGTGTATGATCATCCACGTGATCAGTGCATGGGCAGTCATGTGATCAGTGCATGATATAGACGTGATCAGTGCATGATCAGTGCATGATCAGTGCATGATAGCCACGTGATCAGTGCATGATCAGTCACCTGATGGGTGTATGATCATTCACGTGACCTGTACATGGTAGCTACATGATCATTGCATGATCAGCCACGTGAGTAGTGCATGATAGCCACGTGATCAGTGCATGATCAGTCACGTGATCAGTGCATGATCAGTCATGTGACCAGTACATGGTAGCTGCATGATCATGCATGATCAGCCACGTGAGCAGTGCATGATAGCCACGTGATCAGTGCATGATCAGACACGTGATCAGTGCATGATCAGTCACGTGATCAGTGCATGATCAGCCACGTGATCAGTGCATGATCAGGCACGTGATCAGTGTATGATCAGCCACGTGATCAGTGCATGATAGCCACGTGATCAGTGCATGATCAGTCACGTGATCAGTGCATGATCAGTCACGTGATCAGTGCATGATCAGCCACGTGATCAGTGCATGATCAGCCACGTGATCAGTGCATGATCAATTACGTGATCAGTGCATGATCAGTCACGTGACCAGTACATGGTAGCTACGTGATCATTGCATGATCAGCCACGTGATCAGTGCATGATAGCCACGTGATCAGTGCATGATAGCCACGTGATCAGTGCATGATCAGCCACGTGATCAGTGCATGATCAGTCATGTGATCAGTGCATGATCAGCCACGTGATCAGTGCATGATCAGCCACGTGATCAGTGCATGATAGCCACGTGATCAGTGCATGATCAGTCACGTGATCAGTGCATGATCAGTCACGTGATCAGTGCATGATCAGTCACGTGATCAGTGCATGATCAGCCACGTGATCAGTGCATGATCAGTCACGTGATCAGTGCATGGTAGCTACGTGATCAGTGCATGATCAGCCACGTGATCAGTGCATGATAGCCACGTGATCAGTGCATGATCAGTCACGTGATCAGTGCATGATCAGTCACGTGATCAGTGCATGATCAGTCACGTGATCAGTGCATGATCAATTACGTGATCAGTGCATGATCAGTCACGTGACCAGTACATGGTAGCTACGTGATCATTGCATGATCAGCCACGTGATCAGTGCATGATAGCCACGTGATCAGTGCATGATCAGTCACATGATCAGTGTATGATCATCCACGTGATCAGTGCATGATCAGTCACGTGATCAGTGCATGATATAGACGTGATCAGTGCATGATCAGTCACGTGATCAGTGCATGATCAGCCACGTGATCAGTGCATGATAGCCACGTGATCAGTGCATGATAGCCACGTGATCAGTGCATGATCAGTCACGTGATCAGTGCATGATCAGCCACGTGATCAGTGCATGATAGCCACGTGATCAGTGCATGATCAGTCACGTGATCAGTGCATGATCAGTCACGTGATCAGTGCATGATCAGCCACGTGATCAGTGCATGATCAGCCACGTGATCAGTGCATGATCAGTCACGTGATCAGTGCATGATCAGCCACGTGATCAGTGCATGATCAGTCACGTGATCAGTGCATGATCAGCCACGTGATCAGTGCATGATCAGTCATGTGATCAGTGCATGATAGCACGTGATCAGTGCATGATCAGTCCGTGATCAGTGCATGATCAGTCACGTGATCAGTGCATGATAGCCACGTGATCAGTGCATGATCAGCCACGTGATCAGTGCATGATCAGCCACGTGATCAGTGCATGATCAGCCACGTGATCAGTGCATGATCAGCCACGTGATCAGTGCATGATCAGCCACGTGATCAGTGCATGATCAGTCACGTGATCAGTGCATGATCAGTTGATCAGTGCATGATCAGTCACATGAACGTGCATGATAGCACGTGATCAGTGCATGATCAGTCACGTGATCAGTGCATGATCAGTCACGTGAGTACATGCAGATACGTGATCAGTGCATGATCAGCCACGTGATCAGTGCATGATCAGCCACGTGATCAGTGCATGATCAGTCACGTGATCAGTGCATGATCAGTGTGATCAGTGCATGATCAGTCATGATCAGTGCATGATGCATGTGCATGTCACGTGATCAGTGCATGATGCGTGATCAGTGCATGATCAGTCACGTGATCAGTGCATGATCATTCACGTGATCAGTGCATGAGTCACGTGATCAGTGCATGATCAGCCACGTGATCAGTGCATGATAGCCACGTGATCAGTGCATGATCAGCCACGTGATCAGTGCATGATCAGTCACGTGATCAGTGCATGATCAGCCACGTGATCAGTGCATGATCAATCACGTGATCAGTGCATGATCAGTCACGTGATCAGTGCATGATAGCTGCGTGATCAGTGCATGATCAGCCACGTGATCAGTGCATGATAGCCACGTGATCAGTGCATGATCAGTCACGTGATCAGTGCATGATCAGTCACGTGATCAGTGCATGATAGCCACGTGATCAGTGCATGATCAGCCACGTGATCAGTGCATGATAGCCACGTGATCAGTGCATGATCAGTCACGTGATCAGTGCATGATCAGTCACGTGATCAGTACATGGTAGCTGCGTGATCATGCATGATCAGCCACGTGATCAGTGCATGATAGCCACGTGATCAGTGCATGATCAGTCACGTGATCAGTGCATGATCAGTCACGTGATCAGTGCATGATCAGTCACGTGATCAGTGCATGATCAGTCACGTGATCAGTGCATGATCAGCCACGTGATCAGTGCATGATAGCCACGTGATCAGTGCATGATCAGTCACGTGATCAGTGCATGATCAGTCACGTGATCAGTGCATGATCAGCCACGTGATCAGTGCATGATCAGTCACGTGATCAGTGCATGATCAGCCACGTGATCAGTGCATGATATCAGTGCATGATAGCCACGTGATCAGTGCATGATAGCCACGTGATCAGTGCATGATCAGTCACGTGATCAGTGCATGATCAGCCACGTGATCAGTGCATGATATCCACGTGATCAGTGCATGATAGCCACGTGATCAGTGCATGATAGTCACGTGATCAGTGCATGATCAGTCACGTGATCAGTGTGATCAGCCACGTGATCAGTGCATGATCAGCCACGTGATCAGTGCATGATCAGCCACGTGATCAGTGCATGATCAGTCACGTGATCAGTGCATGATAGCTACGTGATCAGTGCATGATCAGCCACGTGATCAGTGCATGATCAGCCACGTGATCAGTGCATGATCAGTCACGTGATCAGTGCATGATCATCACGTGATCAGTGCATGATCAGTCACGTGATCAGTGTATGATCAGCCACGTGAACAGTGCATGCTCAGTCACGTGATCAGGGCCTGCTGAGCTGCGTGATTACTGTCTGCTCATCTGCTTGACAATTGCCAGCTGAGCTGCACGATTCCTGCCTGTCATCTGCTTGACAATTGCCAGCTGTGCTGCGTAATTCCTGCCTGCTCAGCTGCTTGATTATTGCCAGCTGAGCAGCATGATTCCTCACAGCTGAGTTCCATGATTATTGCCTGCTGACTTTTGATTCGTGCCTACTCAGCTCTTTGTTTATTGCCTCCAGAGGCACATGATCAGTGTATGATAGCAAACATGATCAGCGCATGATCAGTCACATGATCAGCGCCATTAAGTCACGTGATCACTACATGATAGTCATGTGATCAGTCCATGCTCAGTCACGGTATCAGTGCATGATCAGCCACGTGATCAGTGCATGATCTGTCACATGATTAGTGTATGATCATCCACGTGATCAGTGCATGGGCAGTCATGTGATCAGTGCATGATATAGACGTGATCAGTGCATGATCAGTGCATGATCAGTGCATGATAGCCACGTGATCAGTGCATGATCAGTCACCTGATGGGTGTATGATCATTCACGTGACCTGTACATGGTAGCTACATGATCATTGCATGATCAGCCACGTGAGTAGTGCATGATAGCCACGTGATCAGTGCATGATCAGTCACGTGATCAGTGCATGATCAGTCATGTGACCAGTACATGGTAGCTGCGTGATCATGCATGATCAGCCACGTGAGCAGTGCATGATAGCCACGTGATCAGTGCATGATCAGACACGTGATCAGTGCATGATCAGTCACGTGATCAGTGCATGATCAGCCACGTGATCAGTGCATGATCAGTCACGTGATCAGTGTATGATCAGCCACGTGATCAGTGCATGATAGCCACGTGATCAGTGCATGATCAGTCACGTGATCAGTGCATGATCAGTCACGTGATCAGTGCATGATCAGCCACGTGATCAGTGCATGATCAGCCACGTGATCAGTGCATGATCAGTCACGTGATCAGTGCATGATCAGTCACGTGACCAGTGCATGGTAGCTACGTGATCAGTGCATGATCAGCCACGTGATCAGTGCATGATAGCCACGTGATCAGTGCATGATCAGCCACGTGATCAGTGCATGATCAGCCACGTGATCAGTGCATGATCAGTCATGTGATCAGTGCATGATCAGCCACGTGATCAGTGCATGATCAGCCACGTGATCAGTGCATGATAGCCACGTGATCAGTGCATGATCAGTCACGTGATCAGTGCATGATCAGTCACGTGATCAGGGCCTGCTGAGCTGCGTGATTACTGTCTGCTCATCTGCTTGACAATTGCCAGCTGAGCTGCACGATTCCTGCCTGTCATCTGCTTGACAATTGCCAGCTGTGCTGCGTAATTCCTGCCTGCTCAGCTGCTTGATTATTGCCAGCTGAGCAGCATGATTCCTCACAGCTGAGTTCCATGATTATTGCCTGCTGACTTATGATTCGTGCCTACTCAGCTCTTTGTTTATTGCCTCCAGAGGCACATGATCAGTGTATGATAGCAAACATGATCAGCGCATGATCAGTCACATGATCAGCGCCATTAAGTCACGTGATCACTACATGATAGTCATGTGATCAGTGCATGCTCAGTCACGGTATCAGTGCATGATCAGCCACGTGATCAGTGCATGATCTGTCACATGATCAGTGTATGATCATCCACGTGATCAGTGCATGGGCAGTCATGTGATCAGTGCATGATATAGACGTGATCAGTGCATGATCAGTGCATGATCAGTGCATGATAGCCACGTGATCAGTGCATGATCAGTCACGTGATGGGTGTATGATCAGTCACGTGACCTGTACATGGTAGCTACATGATCATTGCATGATCAGCCACGTGAGTAGTGCATGATAGCCACGTGATCAGTGCATGATCAGTCACGTGATCAGTGCATGATCAGCCACGTGATCAGTGCATGATCAGTCACGTGATCAGTGCATGATCAGCCACGTGATCAGTGCATGATAGCCACGTGATCAGTGCATGATCAGTCACGTGATCAGTGCATGATCAGTCACGTGATCAGTGCATGATCAGCCACGTGATCAGTGCATGATCAGCCACGTGATCAGTGCATGATCAATTACGTGATCAGTGCATGATCAGTCACGTGATCAGTGCATGATAGCCACGTGATCAGTGCATGATCAGCCACGTGATCAGTGCATGATAGCCACGTGATCAGTGCATGATCAGCCACGTGATCAGTGCATGATCAGCCACGTGATCAGTGCATGATCAGTCACGTGATCAGTGCATGATCAGCCACGTGATCAGTGCATGATCAGCCACGTGATCAGTGCATGATCAGCCACGTGATCAGTGCATGATCAGCCACGTGATCAGTGCATGATCAGTCACGTGATCAGGGCCTGCTGAGCTGCGTGATTACTGTCTGCTCATCTGCTTGACAATTGCCAGCTGAGCTGCACGATTCCTGCCTGTCATCTGCTTGACAATTGCCAGCTGTGCTGCGTAATTCCTGCCTGCTCAGCTGCTTGATTATTGCCAGCTGAGCAGCATGATTCCTCACACCTGAGTTCCATGATTATTGCCTGCTGACTGTTTGATTCGTGCCTACTCAGCTCTTTGTTTATTGCCTCCAGAGGCACATGATCAGTGTATGATAGCAAACATGATCAGCGCATGATCAGTCACATGATCAGCGCCATTAAGTCACGTGATCACTACATGATAGTCATGTGATCAGTCCATGCTCAGTCACGGTATCAGTGCATGATCAGCCACGTGATCAGTGCATGATCTGTCACATGATTAGTGTATGATCATCCACGTGATCAGTGCATGGGCAGTCATGTGATCAGTGCATGATATAGACGTGATCAGTGCATGATCAGTCATGATCAGTGCATGATAGCCACGTGATCAGTGCATGATCAGTCACCTGATGGGTGTATGATCATTCACGTGACCTGTACATGGTAGCTACATGATCATTGCATGATCAGCCACGTGAGTAGTGCATGATAGCCACGTGATCAGTGCATGATCAGTCACGTGATCAGTGCATGATCAGTCATGTGACCAGTACATGGTAGCTGCGTGATCATGCATGATCAGCCACGTGAGCAGTGCATGATAGCCACGTGATCAGTGCATGATCAGACACGTGATCAGTGCATGATCAGTCACGTGATCAGTGCATGATCAGCCACGTGATCAGTGCATGATCAGTCACGTGATCAGTGCATGATCAGCCACGTGATCAGTGCATGATAGCCACGTGATCAGTGCATGATCAGTCACGTGATCAGTGCATGATCAGTCACGTGATCAGTGCATGATCAGCCACGTGATCAGTGCATGATCAGCCACGTGATCAGTGCATGATCAATTACGTGATCAGTGCATGATCAGTCACGTGACCAGTACATGGTAGCTACGTGATCATTGCATGATCAGCCACGTGATCAGTGCATGATAGCCACGTGATCAGTGCATGATAGCCACGTGATCAGTGCATGATCAGCCACGTGATCAGTGCATGATCAGTCATGTGATCAGTGCATGATCAGCCACGTGATCAGTGCATGATCAGCCACGTGATCAGTGCATGATAGCCACGTGATCAGTGCATGATCAGTCACGTGATCAGTGCATGATCAGTCACGTGATCAGTGCATGATCAGTCACGTGATCAGTGCATGATCAGTTACGTGATCAGTGCATGATCAGTCACGTGACCAGTATATGGTAGCTACGTGATCATTGCATGATCAGCCACGTGAGCAGTGCATGATAGCCACGTGATCAGTGCATGATCAGTCACGTGATCAGTGCATGATCAGTCACGTGATCAGTGCATGATCAGTCACGTGATCAGTGCATGATCAATTACGTGATCAGTGCATGATCAGTCACGTGACCAGTACATGGTAGCTACGTGATCATTGCATGATCAGCCACGTGATCAGTGCATGATAGCCACGTGATCAGTGCATGATCAGTCACATGATCAGTGTATGATCATCCACGTGATCAGTGCATGATCAGCCATGTGATCAGTGCATGATATAGACGTGATCAGTGCATGATCAGTCACGTGATCAGTGCATGATCAGCCACGTGATCAGTGCATGATAGCCACGTGATCAGTGCATGATAGCCAGTGATCAGTGCATGATCAGTCACGTGATCAGTGCATGATCAGCCACGTGATCAGTGCATGATAGCCACTGATCAGTGCATGATCAGTCACGTGATCAGTGCATGATCAGTCACGTGATCAGTGCATGATCAGCCACGTGATCAGTGCATGATCAGCCACGTGATCAGTGCATGATCAGTCACGTGATCAGTGCATGATCAGCCACGTGATCAGTGCATGATCAGTCACGTGATCAGTGCATGATCAGCCACGTGATCAGTGCATGATCAGTCATGTGATCAGTGCATGATAGCACGTGATCAGTGCATGATCAGTCCGTGATCAGTGCATGATCAGTCACGTGATCAGTGCATGATAGCCACGTGATCAGTGCATGATCAGCCACGTGATCAGTGCATGATAGCCACGTGATCAGTGCATGATCAGCCACGTGATCAGTGCATGATCAGCCACGTGATCAGTGCATGATAGCCACGTGATCAGTGCATGATCAGTCACGTGATCAGTGCATGATCAGGCACGTGATCAGTGCATGATCAGCCACGTGATCAGTGCATGATAGCCACGTGATCAGTGCATGATCAGTCACGTGATCAGTGCATGATCAGTCACGTGACAGTACATGGTAGCTACATGATCATTGCATGATCAGCCACGTGATCAGTGCATGATAGCCACGTGATCAGTGCATGATCAGTCACGTGATCAGTGCATGATCAGCCACGTGATCAGTGCATGATCAGTCACATGATCAGTGCATGATCATCCACGTGATCAGTGCATGATCAGTCATGTGATCAGTGCATGATCAGACGTGATCAGTGCATGATCAGTACGTGATCAGTGCATGATAGCCACGTGATCAGTGCATGATCAGTCACGTGATCAGTGCATGATCAGTCACGTGATCAGTGCATGATAGTCACATGATCAGTGCATGATCAGCCACGTGATCAGTGCATGATAGCCACGTGATCAGTGCATGATCAGCCACGTGATCAGTGCATGATCAGTCACGTGATCAGTGCATGATCAGCCACGTGATCAGTGCATGATCAATTACGTGATCAGTGCATGATCAGTCACGTGATCAGTGCATGGTAGCTGCGTGATCATTGCATGATCAGCCACGTGATCAGTGCATGATAGCCACGTGATCAGTGCATGATCAGTCACGTGATCAGTGCATGATCAGTCACGTGACCAGTGCATGGTAGCCACGTGATCAGTGCATGATCAGCCACGTGATCAGTGCATGATAGCCACGTGATCAGTGCATGATCAGTCACGTGATCAGTGCATGATCAGTCACGTGATCAGTGCATGATAGCTGCGTGATCATGCATGATCAGCCACGTGATCAGTGCATGATAGCCACGTGATCAGTGCATGATCAGTCACGTGATCAGTGCATGATCAGTCACGTGATCAGTGCATGATCAGCCACGTGATCAGTGCATGATCAATTACGTGATCAGTGCATGATCAGTCACGTGATCAGTACATGATAGCTACGTGATCAGTGCATGATCAGCCACGTGATCAGTGCATGATAGCCACGTGATCAGTGCATGATCAGCCACGTGATCAGTGCATGATCAGTCACGTGATCAGTGCATGATCAGCCACGTGATCAGTGCATGATAGCCACGTGATCAGTGCATGACAGTTACGTGATCAGTGCATGATCAGTCACGTGATCAGTGCATGAGAGCCACGTGATCAGTGCATGATATGTCACGTGACAGGTGTGTGATCAGCCACGTGAACAGTGCATGTTCAGCCACGTGATCAGTGCATGATAGCCACGTGATCAGTGCATGATCAGTACGTGAGCAGTGTATGATCAGCCACGTGATCAGTGCATGGTCAGACACGTGAACAGTGTATGATCAGCCACGTGATCAGTGCATGATATCCAAGTGATCAGTGCATGATCAATCACGTGATCAGTGTATGATCAGCCACGTGAACAGTGCATGCTCAGTCACGTGATCAGGGCCTGCTGAGCTGCGTGATTACTGTCTGCTCATCTGCTTGACAATTGCCAGCTGAGCTGCACGATTCCTGCCTGTCATCTGCTTGACAATTGCCAGCTGTGCTGCGTAATTCCTGCCTGCTCAGCTGCTTGATTATTGCCAGCTGAGCAGCATGATTCCTCACAGCTGAGTTCCATGATTATTGCCTGCTGACTGTTTGATTCGTGCCTACTCAGCTCTTTGTTTATTGCCTCCAGAGGCACATGATCAGTGTATGATAGCAAACATGATCAGCGCATGATCAGTCACATGATCAGCGCCATTAAGTCACGTGATCACTACATGATAGTCATGTGATCAGTCCATGCTCAGTCACGGTATCAGTGCATGATCAGCCACGTGATCAGTGCATGATCTGTCACATGATTAGTGTATGATCATCCACGTGATCAGTGCATGGGCAGTCATGTGATCAGTGCATGATATAGACGTGATCAGTGCATGATCAGTCTCGTGATCAGTGCATGATAGCCACGTGATCAGTGCATGATCAGTCACCTGATGGGTGTATGATCATTCACGTGACCTGTACATGGTAGCTACATGATCATTGCATGATCAGCCACGTGAGTAGTGCATGATAGCCACGTGATCACTGCATGATCAGTCACGTGATCAGTGCATGATCAGTCATGTGACCAGTACATGGTAGCTGCGTGATCATGCATGATCAGCCACGTGAGCAGTGCATGATAGCCACGTGATCAGTGCATGATCAGACACGAGATCAGTGCATGATCAGTCACGTGATCAGTGCATGATCAGCCACGTGATCAGTGCATGATCAGTCACGTGATCAGTGCATGATCAGCCACGTGATCAGTGCATGATCAGCCACGTGATCAGTGCATGATCAATTACGTGATCAGTGCATGATCAGTCACGTGATCAGTGCATGGTAGCTACGTGATCAGTGCATGATCAGCCACGTGATCAGTGCATGATAGCCACGTGATCAGTGCATGATCAGCCACGTGATCAGTGCATGATCAGTCACGTGATCAGTGCATGATCAGCCACGTGATCAGTGCATGATAGCCACGTGATCAGTGCATGACAGTTACGTGATCAGTGCATGACAGTCACGTGATCAGTGCATGATAGCCACGTGATCAGTGCATGATCAGTCACGTGATCAGTGTGTGATCAGCCACGTGAACAGTGCATGCTCAGTCACGTGATCAGGGCCTGCTGAGCTGCGTGATTACTGTCTGCTCATCTGCTTGACAATTGCCAGCTGAGCTGCACGATTCCTGCCTGTCATCTGCTTGACAATTGCCACCTGTGCTGCATAATTCCTGCCTGCTCATCTACTTGATTATTGCCAGCTGAGCAGCATGATTTCTCAGAGCTGAGTTCCATGATTATTGCCTACTGATTCCTGCCTACTCAGCTCTTTGTTCATTGCCTCCAGAGGCACATGATCAGTGTATGACAGAAACATGATCAGCACATGATCAGTCACATGATCAGTGCATGATAAGCCACGTGATCAGTGCATGATCAATTACGTGATCAGTGCATGATCAGTCATGTGACCAGTACATGGTAGCTGCGTGATCAGTGCATGATCAGCCACGTGATCAGTGCATGATCAGTCACGTGATCAGTGCATGATCAGCCACGTGATCAGTGCATGATCAGTCACGTGATCAGTGCATGATAGCTACGTGATCAGTGCATGATCAGCCACGTGATCAGTGCATGATAGCCACGTGATCAGTGCATGATCAGCCACGTGATCAGTGCATGATAGCCACGTGATCAGTGCATGATCAGTCACGTGATACGTGTGTGATCAGCCACGTGATCAGTGCATGATATCCACGTGATCAGTGCATGATAGCCACGTGATCAGTGCATGATTAGTCACGTGATCAGTGCATGATCAGTCACGTGATACAGTGTGATCAGCCACGGATCAGTGCATGATGAGCCACGTGATCAGTGCAGGATCAATTACGTGATCAGTGCATGATCAGTCACGTGACCAGTACATGGTTGCTACGTGATCATTGCATGATCAGCCACGTGAGCAGTGCATGATAGCCACGTGATCAGTGCATGATCAGTCACGTGATCAGTACATGATCAGTCACGTGAACAGTGCATGATCATTTACGTGATCTGTGCATGATCAGTCACGTGACCAGTATATGGTAGCTTCGTGATCATTCCATGACGAGCCACGTGAGCAGTGCATGATAGCCACGTGATGTGTGCATGATCAGTCACGTGATCAGAGTATGATCAGCCACGTGATCAGTGCATGAGTGCCACGTGATCAGTGCATGATATGTCACGTGACAGGTGTGTGATCAGCCACGTGAACAGTGCATGTTCAGCCACGTGATCAGTGCATGATAGCCACGTGATCAGTGCATGATCAGTTACGTGAGCAGTGTATGATCAGCCACGTGATCAGTGCATGGTCAGACACGTGAACAGTGTATGATCAGCCACGTGATCAGTGCATGATATCCAAGTGATCAGTGCATGATCATCACGTGATCAGTGTATGATCAGCCACGTGAACAGTGCATGCTCAGTCACGTGATCAGGGCCTGCTGAGCTGCGTGATTACTGTCTGCTCATCTGCTTGACAATTGCCAGCTGAGCTGCACGATTCCTGCCTGTCATCTGCTTGACAATTGCCAGCTGTGCTGCGTAATTCCTGCCTGCTCAGCTGCTTGATTATTGCCAGCTGAGCAGCATGATTCCTCACAGCTGAGTTCCATGATTATTGCCTGCTGACTTATGATTCGTGCCTACTCAGCTCTTTGTTTATTGCCTCCAGAGGCACATGATCAGTGTATGATAGCAAACATGATCAGCGCATGATCAGTCACATGATCAGCGCCATTAAGTCACGTGATCACTACATGATAGTCATGTGATCAGTCCATGCTCAGTCACGGTATCAGTGCATGATCAGCCACGTGATCAGTGCATGATCAGCCACGTGATCAGTTCATGATAGCTATGTGATCAGTGCATGATCAGTCACGTGATCAGTGCATGATCAGGCACGTGATCAGTGCATGATCAGTCACCTGATGGGTGTATGATCAGTCACGTGACCAGTACATGGTAGCTACATGATCATTGCATGATCAGCCACGTGAGTAGTGCATGATAGCCACGTGATCAGTGCATGATCAGTCACGTGATCAGTGCATGATCAGTCATGTGATCAGTGCATGATCAGGCACGTGATCAGTGCATGATCAGCCACGTGATCAGTGCATGATAGCCACGTGATCAGTGCATGATCAGTCACGTGATCAGTGCATGATCAGTCACGTGATCAGTGCATGATCAGCCACGTGATCAGTGCATGATCAGCCACGTGATCAGTGCATGATCATTACGTGATCAGTGCATGATCAGTCACGTGACCAGTACATGGTAGCTACGTGATCAGTGCATGATCAGCCACGTGATCAGTGCATGATAGCCACGTGATCAGTGCATGATCAGTCACGTGATCAGTGCATGATCAGTCACGTGATCAGTGCATGATCAGTCACGTGATCAGTGCATGATCAGTCACGTGATCAGTGCATGATCAGCCACGTGATCAGTGCATGATAGTCACGTGACAGTGTGTGATCAGCCACGTGACAGTGCATGTTAGCCACGTGATCAGTGCATGATAGCCACGTGATCAGTGCATGATCAGTTACGTGATCAGTGTATGATCAGCCACGTGATCAGTGCATGGTCAGACACGTGAACAGTGTATGATCAGCCACGTGATCAGTGCATGATATCCACGTGATCAGTGCATGATCAATCACGTGATCAGTGTATGATCAGCCACGTGAACAGTGCATGCTCAGTCACGTGATCAGGGCCTGCTGAGCTGCGTGATTACTGTCTGCTCATCTGCTTGACAATTGCCAGCTGAGCTGCACGATTCCTGCCTGTCATCTGCTTGACAATTGCCAGCTGTGCTGCGTAATTCCTGCCTGCTCAGCTGCTTGATTATTGCCAGCTGAGCAGCATGATTTCTCACAGCTGAGTTCCATGATTATTGCCTACTGATTCCTGCCTACTCAGCTCTTTGTTCATTGCCTCCAGAGGCACATGATCAGTGTATGACAGAAACATGATCAGCACATGATCAGTCACATGATCAGTGCATGATAAGCCACGTGATCAGTGCATGATCAGTCACGTGATCAGTGCATGATCAGTCATGTGATCAGTGCATGATAGCTGCGTGATCAGTGCATGATCAGCCACGTGATCAGTGCATGATCAGTCACGTGATCAGTGCATGATCAGCCACGTGATCAGTGCATGATCAGTCACGTGATCAGTGCATGATAGCTACGTGATCAGTGCATGATCAGCCACGTGATCAGTGCATGATAGCCACGTGATCAGTGCATGATCAGCCACGTGATCAGTGCATGATAGCCACGTGATCAGTGCATGATCAGTCACGTGATACGTGTGTGATCAGCCACGTGATCAGTGCATGATATCCACGTGATCAGTGCATGATAGCCACGTGATCAGTGCATGATTAGTCACGTGATCAGTGCATGATCAGTCACGTGATACAGTGTGATCAGCCACGGATCAGTGCATGATGAGCCACGTGATCAGTGCAGGATCAATTACGTGATCAGTGCATGATCAGTCACGTGACCAGTACATGGTTGCTACGTGATCATTGCATGATCAGCCACGTGAGCAGAGCATGATAGCCACGTGATCAGTGCATGATCAGTCACGTGATCAGTACATGATCAGTCACGTGAACAGTGCATGATCATTTACGTGATCTGTGCATGATCAGTCACGTGACCAGTATATGGTAGCTTCGTGATCATTCCATGACGAACCACGTGAGCAGTGCATGATAG
Source organism: Bos javanicus (assembly GCF_032452875.1). Classification (NCBI taxonomy): domain Eukaryota; kingdom Metazoa; phylum Chordata; class Mammalia; order Artiodactyla; family Bovidae; genus Bos; species Bos javanicus. Next base: position 757,087 of record NW_026893625.1, read on the forward strand.
CCACGTGATGTGTGCATGATCAGTTACGTGATCAGAGTATGATCAGCCACGTGATCAGTGCATGAGTGCCACGTGATCAGTGCATGATATGTCACGTGACAGGTGTGTGATCAGCCACGTGAACAGTGCATGTTCAGCCACGTGATCAGTGCATGATAGCCACGTGATCAGTGCATGATCAGTTACGTGAGCAGTGTATGATCAGCCACGTGATCAGTGCATGGTCAGACACGTGAACAGTGTATGATCAGCCACGTGATCAGTGCATGATATCCAAGTGATCAGTGCATGATCATCACGTGATCAGTGTATGATCAGCCACGTGAACAGTGCATGCTCAGTCACGTGATCAGGGCCTGCTGAGCTGCGTGATTACTGTCTGCTCATCTGCTTGACAATTGCCAGCTGAGCTGCACGATTCCTGCCTGTCATCTGCTTGACAATTGCCAGCTGTGCTGCGTAATTCCTGCCTGCTCAGCTGCTTGATTATTGCCAGCTGAGCAGCATGATTCCTCACAGCTGAGTTCCATGATTATTGCCTGCTGACTTTTGATTCGTGCCTACTCAGCTCTTTGTTTATTGCCTCCAGAGGCACATGATCAGTGTATGATAGCAAACATGATCAGCGCATGATCAGTCACATGATCAGCGCCATTAAGTCACGTGATCACTACATGATAGTCATGTGATCAGTCCATGCTCAGTCACGGTATCAGTGCATGATCAGCCACGTGATCAGTGCATGATCAGCCAGGTGATCAGTTCATGATAGCTATGTGATCAGTGCATGATCAGTCACGTGATCAGTGCATGATCAGGCAGTGATCAGTGCATGATCAGTCACCTGATGGGTGTATGATCAGTCACGTGACCAGTACATGGTAGCTACATGATCATTGCATGATCAGCCACGTGAGTAGTGCATGATAGCCACGTGATCAGTGCATGATCAGTCACGTGATCAGTGCATGATCAGTCATGTGATCAGTGCATGATCAGGCACGTGATCAGTGCATGATCAGCCACGTGATCAGTGCATGATAGCCACGTGATCAGTGCATGATCAGTCACGTGATCAGTGCATGATCAGTCACGTGATCAGTGCATGATCAGCCACGTGATCAGTGCATGATCAGCCACGTGATCAGTGCATGATCATTACGTGATCAGTGCATGATCAGTCACGTGACCAGTACATGGTAGCTACGTGATCAGTGCATGATCAGCCACGTGATCAGTGCATGATAGCCACGTGATCAGTGCATGATCAGTCACGTGATCAGTGCATGATCAGTCACGTGATCAGTGCATGATCAGTCACGTGATCAGTGCATGATCAGTCACGTGATCAGTGCATGATCAGCCACGTGATCAGTGCATGATAGTCACGTGACAGTGTGTGATCAGCCACGTGACAGTGCATGTTAGCCACGTGATCAGTGCATGATAGCCACGTGATCAGTGCATGATCAGTTACGTGAGCAGTGTATGATCAGCCACGTGATCAGTGCATGGTCAGACACGTGAACAGTGTATGATCAGCCACGTGATCAGTGCATGATATCCAAGTGATCAGTGCATGATCAATCACGTGATCAGTGTATGATCAGCCACGTGAACAGTGCATGCTCAGTCACGTGATCAGGGCCTGCTGAGCTGCGTGATTACTGTCTGCTCATCTGCTTGACAATTGCCAGCTGAGCTGCACGATTCCTGCCTGTCATCTGCTTGACAATTGCCAGCTGTGCTGCGTAATTCCTGCCTGCTCAGCTGCTTGATTATTGCCAGCTGAGCAGCATGATTCCTCACAGCTGAGTTCCATGATTATTGCCTACTGATTCGTGCCTACTCAGCTCTTTGTTCATTGCCTCCAGAGGCACATGATCAGTGTATGACAGAAACATGATCAGCACATGATCAGTCACATGATCAGTGCATGATAAGCCACGTGATCAGTGCATGATCAATCACGTGATCAGTGCATGATCAGTCATGTGATCAGTGCATGATAGCTGCGTGATCAGTGCATGATCAGCCACGTGATCAGTGCATGATCAGTCACGTGATCAGTGCATGATCAGCCACGTGATCAGTGCATGATCAGTCACGTGATCAGTGCATGATAGCTACGTGATCAGTGCATGATCAGCCACGTGATCAGTGCATGATAGCCACGTGATCAGTGCATGATCAGCCACGTGATCAGTGCATGATAGCCACGTGATCAGTGCATGATCAGTCACGTGATACGTGTGTGATCAGCCACGTGATCAGTGCATGATATCCACGTGATCAGTGCATGATAGCCACGTGATCAGTGCATGATTAGTCACGTGATCAGTGCATGATCAGTCACGTGATACAGTGTGATCAGCCACGGATCAGTGCATGATGAGCCACGTGATCAGTGCAGGATCAATTACGTGATCAGTGCATGATCAGTCACGTGACCAGTACATGGTTGCTACGTGATCATTGCATGATCAGCCACGTGAGCAGTGCATGATAGCCACGTGATCAGTGCATGATCAGTCACGTGATCAGTACATGATCAGTCACGTGAACAGTGCATGATCATTTACGTGATCTGTGCATGATCAGTCACGTGACCAGTATATGGTAGCTTCGTGATCATTCCATGACGAGCCACGTGAGCAGTGCATGATAGCCACGTGATGTGTGCATGATCAGTCACGTGATCAGAGTATGATCAGCCACGTGATCAGTGCATGAGTGCCACGTGATCAGTGCATGATATGTCACGTGACAGGTGTGTGATCAGCCACGTGAACAGTGCATGTTCAGCCACGTGATCAGTGCATGATAGCCACGTGATCAGTGCATGATCAGTTACGTGAGCAGTGTATGATCAGCCACGTGATCAGTGCATGGTCAGACACGTGAACAGTGTATGATCAGCCACGTGATCAGTGCATGATATCCAAGTGATCAGTGCATGATCATCACGTGATCAGTGTATGATCAGCCACGTGAACAGTGCATGCTCAGTCACGTGATCAGGGCCTGCTGAGCTGCGTGATTACTGTCTGCTCATCTGCTTGACAATTGCCAGCTGAGCTGCACGATTCCTGCCTGTCATCTGCTTGACAATTGCCAGCTGTGCTGCGTAATTCCTGCCTGCTCAGCTGCTTGATTATTGCCAGCTGAGCAGCATGATTCCTCACAGCTGAGTTCCATGATTATTGCCTGCTGACTTATGATTCGTGCCTACTCAGCTCTTTGTTTATTGCCTCCAGAGGCACATGATCAGTGTATGATAGCAAACATGATCAGCGCATGATCAGTCACATGATCAGCGCCATTAAGTCACGTGATCACTACATGATAGTCATGTGATCAGTCCATGCTCAGTCACGGTATCAGTGCATGATCAGCCACGTGATCAGTGCATGATCAGCCACGTGATCAGTTCATGATAGCTATGTGATCAGTGCATGATCAGTCACGTGATCAGTGCATGATCAGGCACGTGATCAGTGCATGATCAGTCACCTGATGGGTGTATGATCAGTCACGTGACCAGTACATGGTAGCTACATGATCATTGCATGATCAGCCACGTGAGTAGTGCATGATAGCCACGTGATCAGTGCATGATCAGTCACGTGATCAGTGCATGATCAGTCATGTGATCAGTGCATGATCAGGCACGTGATCAGTGCATGATCAGCCACGTGATCAGTGCATGATAGCCACGTGATCAGTGCATGATCAGTCACGTGATCAGTGCATGATCAGTCACGTGATCAGTGCATGATCAGCCACGTGATCAGTGCATGATCAGCCACGTGATCAGTGCATGATCATTACGTGATCAGTGCATGATCAGTCACGTGACCAGTACATGGTAGCTACGTGATCAGTGCATGATCAGCCACGTGATCAGTGCATGATAGCCACGTGATCAGTGCATGATCAGTCACGTGATCAGTGCATGATCAGTCACGTGATCAGTGCATGATCAGTCACGTGATCAGTGCATGATCAGTCACGTGATCAGTGCATGATCAGCCACGTGATCAGTGCATGATAGTCACGTGACAGTGTGTGATCAGCCACGTGACAGTGCATGTTAGCCACGTGATCAGTGCATGATAGCCACGTGATCAGTGCATGATCAGTTACGTGATCAGTGTATGATCAGCCACGTGATCAGTGCATGGTCAGACACGTGAACAGTGTATGATCAGCCACGTGATCAGTGCATGATATCCAAGTGATCAGTGCATGATCAGTCACGTGATCAGTGTATGATCAGCCACGTGAACAGTGCATGCTCAGTCACGTGATCAGGGCCTGCTGAGCTGCGTGATTACTGTCTGCTCATCTGCTTGACAATTGCCAGCTGAGCTGCACGATTCCTGCCTGTCATCTGCTTGACAATTGCCAGCTGTGCTGCGTAATTCCTGCCTGCTCAGCTGCTTGATTATTGCCAGCTGAGCAGCATGATTCCTCACAGCTGAGTTCCATGATTATTGCCTACTGATTCGTGCCTACTCAGCTCTTTGTTCATTGCCTCCAGAGGCACATGATCAGTGTATGACAGAAACATGATCAGCACATGATCAGTCACATGATCAGTGCATGATAAGCCACGTGATCAGTGCATGATCAGTCACGTGATCAGTGCATGATCAGTCATGTGATCAGTGCATGATAGCTGCGTGATCAGTGCATGATCAGCCACGTGATCAGTGCATGATCAGTCACGTGATCAGTGCATGATCAGCCACGTGATCAGTGCATGATCAGTCACGTGATCAGTGCATGATAGCTACGTGATCAGTGCATGATCAGCCACGTGATCAGTGCATGATAGCCACGTGATCAGTGCATGATCAGCCACGTGATCAGTGCATGATAGCCACGTGATCAGTGCATGATCAGTCACGTGATACGTGTGTGATCAGCCACGTGATCAGTGCATGATATCCACGTGATCAGTGCATGATAGCCACGTGATCAGTGCATGATTAGTCACGTGATCAGTGCATGATCAGTCACGTGATACAGTGTGATCAGCCACGGATCAGTGCATGATGAGCCACGTGATCAGTGCAGGATCAATTACGTGATCAGTGCATGATCAGTCACGTGACCAGTACATGGTTGCTACGTGATCATTGCATGATCAGCCACGTGAGCAGTGCATGATAGCCACGTGATCAGTGCATGATCAGTCACGTGATCAGTACATGATCAGTCACGTGAACAGTGCATGATCATTTACGTGATCTGTGCATGATCAGTCACGTGACCAGTATATGGTAGCTTCGTGATCATTCCATGACGAGCCACGTGAGCAGTGCATGATAGCCACGTGATGTGTGCATGATCAGTCACGTGAGCAGAGTATGATCAGCCACGTGATCAGTGCATGAGTGCCACGTGATCAGTGCATGATATGTCACGTGACAGGTGTGTGATCAGCCACGTGAACAGTGCATGTTCAGCCACGTGATCAGTGCATGATAGCCACGTGATCAGTGCATGATCAGTTACGTGAGCAGTGTATGATCAGCCACGTGATCAGTGCATGGTCAGACACGTGAACAGTGTATGATCAGCCACGTGATCAGTGCATGATATCCAAGTGATCAGTGCATGATCATCACGTGATCAGTGTATGATCAGCCACGTGAACAGTGCATGCTCAGTCACGTGATCAGGGCCTGCTGAGCTGCGTGATTACTGTCTGCTCATCTGCTTGACAATTGCCAGCTGAGCTGCACGATTCCTGCCTGTCATCTGCTTGACAATTGCCAGCTGTGCTGCGTAATTCCTGCCTGCTCAGCTGCTTGATTATTGCCAGCTGAGCAGCATGATTCCTCACAGCTGAGTTCCATGATTATTGCCTGCTGACTTTTGATTCGTGCCTACTCAGCTCTTTGTTTATTGCCTCCAGAGGCACATGATCAGTGTATGATAGCAAACATGATCAGCGCATGATCAGTCACATGATCAGCGCCATTAAGTCACGTGATCACTACATGATAGTCATGTGATCAGTCCATGCTCAGTCACGGTATCAGTGCATGATCAGCCACGTGATCAGTGCATGATCAGCCACGTGATCAGTTCATGATAGCTATGTGATCAGTGCATGATCAGTCACGTGATCAGTGCATGATCAGGCACGTGATCAGTGCATGATCAGTCACCTGATGGGTGTATGATCAGTCACGTGACCAGTACATGGTAGCTACATGATCATTGCATGATCAGCCACGTGAGTAGTGCATGATAGCCACGTGATCAGTGCATGATCAGTCACGTGATCAGTGCATGATCAGTCATGTGATCAGTGCATGATCAGGCACGTGATCAGTGCATGATCAGCCACGTGATCAGTGCATGATAGCCACGTGATCAGTGCATGATCAGTCACGTGATCAGTGCATGATCAGTCACGTGATCAGTGCATGATCAGCCACGTGATCAGTGCATGATCAGCCACGTGATCAGTGCATGATCATTACGTGATCAGTGCATGATCAGTCACGTGATCAGTACATGGTAGCTACGTGATCAGTGCATGATCAGCCACGTGATCAGTGCATGATAGCCACGTGATCAGTGCATGATCAGTCACGTGATCAGTGCATGATCAGTCACGTGATCAGTGCATGATCAGTCACGTGATCAGTGCATGATCAGTCACGTGATCAGTGCATGATCAGCCACGTGATCAGTGCATGATAGTCACGTGACAGTGTGTGATCAGCCACGTGACAGTGCATGTTAGCCACGTGATCAGTGCATGATAGCCACGTGATCAGTGCATGATCAGTTACGTGAGCAGTGTATGATCAGCCACGTGATCAGTGCATGGTCAGACACGTGAACAGTGTATGATCAGCCACGTGATCAGTGCATGATATCCAAGTGATCAGTGCATGATCAATCACGTGATCAGTGTATGATCAGCCACGTGAACAGTGCATGCTCAGTCACGTGATCAGGGCCTGCTGAGCTGCGTGATTACTGTCTGCTCATCTGCTTGACAATTGCCAGCTGAGCTGCACGATTCCTGCCTGTCATCTGCTTGACAATTGCCAGCTGTGCTGCGTAATTCCTGCCTGCTCAGCTGCTTGATTATTGCCAGCTGAGCAGCATGATTCCTCACAGCTGAGTTCCATGATTATTGCCTGCTGACTGTTTGATTCGTGCCTACTCAGCTCTTTGTTTATTGCCTCCAGAGGCACATGATCAGTGTATGATAGCAAACATGATCAGCGCATGATCAGTCACATGATCAGCGCCATTAAGTCACGTGATCACTACATGATAGTCATGTGATCAGTCCATGCTCAGTCACGGTATCAGTGCATGATCAGCCACGTGATCAGTGCATGATCAGCCACGTGATCAGTGCATGATAGCCATGTGATCAGTGCATGATCAGTCACGTGATCAGTGCATGATCAGGCACGTGATCAGTGCATGATCAGTCACCTGATGGGTGTATGATCAGTCACGTGACCAGTACATGGTAGCTACATGATCATTGCATGATCAGCCACGTGAGTAGTGCATGATAGCCACGTGATCAGTGCATGATCAGTCACGTGATCAGTGCATGATCAGCCATGTGATCAGTGCATGATCAGGCACGTGATCAGTGCATGATCAGCCACGTGATCAGTGCATGATAGCCACGTGATCAGTGCATGATCAGTCACGTGATCAGTGCATGATCAGCCACGTGATCAGTGCATGATCAGCCACGTGATCAGTGCATGATCAGTCACGTGATCAGTGCATGGTAGCTACGTGATCAGTGCATGATCAGCCACGTGATCAGTGCATGATAGCCACGTGATCAGTGCATGATCAGTCACGTGATCAGTGCATGATCAGTCACGTGATCAGTGCATGATCAGTCACTGATCAGTGCATGATCAATTACGTGATCAGTGCATGATCAGTCACGTGATCAGTACATGGTAGCTACGTGATCATTGCATGATCAGCCACGTGATCAGTGCATGATAGCCACGTGATCAGTGCATGATCAGTCACGTGATCAGTGTATGATCATCCACGTGATCAGTGCATGATCAGTCATGTGATCAGTGCATGATATAGACGTGATCAGTGCATGATCAGTCACGTGATCAGTGCATGATCAGCCACGTGATCAGTGCATGATAGCCACGTGATCAGTGCATGATAGCCAGTGATCAGTGCATGATCAGTCACGTGATCAGTGCATGATCAGCCACGTGATCAGTGCATGATAGCCACTGATCAGTGCATGATCAGTCACGTGATCAGTGCATGATCAGTCACGTGATCAGTGCATGATCAGCCACGTGATCAGTGCATGATCAGCCACGTGATCAGTGCATGATCAGTCACGTGATCAGTGCATGATCAGTCACGTGATCAGTGCATGATCAGTCACGTGATCAGTGCATGATCAGCCACGTGATCAGTGCATGATCAGTCACGTGATCAGTGCATGATCAGTCACGTGATCAGTGCATGATCAGCCACGTGATCAGTGCATGATCAGTCACGTGATCGTGTGTGATCAGCCACGTGATCAGTGCATGATATCAGTGCATGATAGCCACGTGATCAGTGCATGATAGCCACGTGATCAGTGCATGATCAGTCACGTGATACGTGTGTGATCAGCCACGTGATCAGTGCATGATATCCACGTGATCAGTGCATGATAGCCACGTGATCAGTGCATGATAGTCACGTGATCAGTGCATGATCAGTCACGTGATACGTGTGTGATCAGCCACGTGATCAGTGCATGATGAGCCACGTGATCAGTGCAGGATCAATTACGTGATCAGTGCATGATCAGTCACGTGACCAGTACATGGTTGCTACGTGATCGTTGCATGATCAGCCACGTGAGCAGAGCATGATAGCCACGTGATCAGTGCATGATCAGTCACGTGATCAGTACATGATCAGTCACGTGAACAGTGCATGATCATTTACGTGATCTGTGCATGATCAGTCACGTGACCAGTATATGGTAGCTACGTGATCATTCCATGACGAGCCACGTGAGCAGTGCATGATAGCCACGTGATGTGTGCATGATGAGTTACGTGAGCAGAGTATGATCAGCCACGTGATCAGTGCATGAGTGCCACGTGATCAGTGCATGATATGTCACGTGACAGGTGTGTGATCAGCCACGTGAACAGTGCATGTTCAGCCACGTGATCAGTGCATGATAGCCACGTGATCAGTGCATGATCAGTTACGTGAGCAGTGTATGATCAGCCACGTGATCAGTGCATGGTCAGACACGTGAACAGTGTATGATCAGCCACGTGATCAGTGCATGATATCCAAGTGATCAGTGCATGATCAATCACGTGATCAGTGTATGATCAGCCACGTGAACAGTGCATGCTCAGTCACGTGATCAGGGCCTGCTGAGCTGCGTGATTACTGTCTGCTCATCTGCTTGACAATTGCCAGCTGAGCTGCACGATTCCTGCCTGTCATCTGCTTGACAATTGCCAGCTGTGCTGCGTAATTCCTGCCTGCTCAGCTGCTTGATTATTGCCAGCTGAGCAGCATGATTCCTCACAGCTGAGTTCCATGATTATTGCCTGCTGACTGTTTGATTCGTGCCTACTCAGCTCTTTGTTTATTGCCTCCAGAGGCACATGATCAGTGTATGATAGCAAACATGATCAGCGCATGATCAGTCACATGATCAGCGCCATTAAGTCACGTGATCACTACATGATAGTCATGTGATCAGTCCATGCTCAGTCACGGTATCAGTGCATGATCAGCCACGTGATCAGTGCATGATCTGTCACATGATTAGTGTATGATCATCCACGTGATCAGTGCATGGGCAGTCATGTGATCAGTGCATGATATAGACGTGATCAGTGCATGATCAGTCACCTGATGGGTGTATGATCATTCACGTGACCTGTACATGGTAGCTACATGATCATTGCATGATCAGCCACGTGAGTAGTGCATGATAGCCACGTGATCAGTGCATGATCAGTCACGTGATCAGTGCATGATCAGTCATGTGACCAGTACATGGTAGCTGCGTGATCATGCATGATCAGCCACGTGAGCAGTGCATGATAGCCACGTGATCAGTGCATGATCAGACACGTGATCAGTGCATGATCAGTCACGTGATCAGTGCATGATCAGCCACGTGATCAGTGCATGATCAGTCACGTGATCAGTGCATGATCAGCCACGTGATCAGTGCATGATCAGCCACGTGATCAGTGCATGATCAATTACGTGATCAGTGCATGATCAGTCACGTGATCAGTACATGGTAGCTACGTGATCAGTGCATGATCAGCCACGTGATCAGTGCATGATAGCCACGTGATCAGTGCATGATCAGCCACGTGATCAGTGCATGATCAGTCACGTGATCAGTGCATGATCATCCACGTGATCAGTGCATGATCAGTCACGTGATCAGTGCATGATATAGACGTGATCAGTGCATGATCAGTCACGTGATCAGTGCATGATCAGCCACGTGATCAGTGCATGATAGCCACGTGATCAGTGCATGATAGCCAGTGATCAGTGCATGATCAGTCACGTGATCAGTGCATGATCAGCCACGTGATCAGTGCATGATAGCCACTGATCAGTGCATGATCAGTCACGTGATCAGTGCATGATCAGTCACGTGATCAGTGCATGATCAGCCACGTGATCAGTGCATGATCAATCACGTGATCAGTGCATGATCAGTCACGTGATCAGTGCATGATCAGTCACGTGATCAGTGCATGATCAGTCACGTGATCAGTGCATGATCAGCCACGTGATCAGTGCATGATCAGTCACGTGATCAGTGCATGATCAGTCACGTGATCAGTGCATGATCAGTCACGTGATCAGTGCATGATCAGTCACGTGATCAGTGCATGATAGCTGCGTGATCAGTGCATGATCAGCCACGTGATCAGTGCATGATCAGTCACGTGATCAGTGCATGATCAGCCACGTGATCAGTGCATGATCAGTCACGTGATCAGTGCATGATAGCTACGTGATCAGTGCATGATCAGCCACGTGATCAGTGCATGATAGCCACGTGATCAGTGCATGATCAGCCACGTGATCAGTGCATGATAGCCACGTGATCAGTGCATGATCAGTCACGTGATACGTGTGTGATCAGCCACGTGATCAGTGCATGATATCCACGTGATCAGTGCATGATAGCCACGTGATCAGTGCATGATAGTCACGTGATCAGTGCATGATCAGTCACGTGATACAGTGTGATCAGCCACGGATCAGTGCATGATGAGCCACGTGATCAGTGCAGGATCAATTACGTGATCAGTGCATGATCAGTCACGTGACCAGTACATGGTTGCTACGTGATCATTGCATGATCAGCCACGTGAGCAGAGCATGATAGCCACGTGATCAGTGCATGATCAGTCACGTGATCAGTACATGATCAGTCACGTGAACAGTGCATGATCATTTACGTGATCTGTGCATGATCAGTCACGTGACCAGTATATGGTAGCTTCGTGATCATTCCATGACGAGCCACGTGAGCAGTGCATGATAGCCACGTGATGTGTGCATGATCAGTTACGTGAGCAGAGTATGATCAGCCACGTGATCAGTGCATGAGTGCCACGTGATCAGTGCATGATATGTCACGTGACAGGTGTGTGATCAGCCACGTGAACAGTGCATGTTCAGCCACGTGATCAGTGCATGATAGCCACGTGATCAGTGCATGATCAGTTACGTGAGCAGTGTATGATCAGCCACGTGATCAGTGCATGGTCAGACACGTGAACAGTGTATGATCAGCCACGTGATCAGTGCATGATATCCAAGTGATCAGTGCATGATCATCACGTGATCAGTGTATGATCAGCCACGTGAACAGTGCATGCTCAGTCACGTGATCAGGGCCTGCTGAGCTGCGTGATTACTGTCTGCTCATCTGCTTGACAATTGCCAGCTGAGCTGCACGATTCCTGCCTGTCATCTGCTTGACAATTGCCAGCTGTGCTGCGTAATTCCTGCCTGCTCAGCTGCTTGATTATTGCCAGCTGAGCAGCATGATTCCTCACAGCTGAGTTCCATGATTATTGCCTGCTGACTGTTTGATTCGTGCCTACTCAGCTCTTTGTTTATTGCCTCCAGAGGCACATGATCAGTGTATGATAGCAAACATGATCAGCGCATGATCAGTCACATGATCAGCGCCATTAAGTCACGTGATCACTACATGATAGTCATGTGATCAGTCCATGCTCAGTCACGGTATCAGTGCATGATCAGCCACGTGATCAGTGCATGATCAGCCAGGTGATCAGTTCATGATAGCTATGTGATCAGTGCATGATCAGTCACGTGATCAGTGCATGATCAGGCACGTGATCAGTGCATGATCAGTCACCTGATGGGTGTATGATCAGTCACGTGACCAGTACATGGTAGCTACATGATCATTGCATGATCAGCCACGTGAGTAGTGCATGATAGCCACGTGATCAGTGCATGATCAGTCACGTGATCAGTGCATGATCAGTCATGTGATCAGTGCATGATCAGGCACGTGATCAGTGCATGATCAGCCACGTGATCAGTGCATGATAGCCACGTGATCAGTGCATGATCAGTCACGTGATCAGTGCATGATCAGTCACGTGATCAGTGCATGATCAGCCACGTGATCAGTGCATGATCAGCCACGTGATCAGTGCATGATCATTACGTGATCAGTGCATGATCAGTCACGTGACCAGTACATGGTAGCTACGTGATCATTGCATGATCAGCCACGTGATCAGTGCATGATAGCCACGTGATCAGTGCATGATCAGTCACGTGATCAGTGCATGATCAGTCACGTGATCAGTGCATGATCAGTCACGTGATCAGTGCATGATCAGTCACGTGATCAGTGCATGATCAGCCACGTGATCAGTGCATGATATGTCACGTGACAGTGTGTGATCAGCCACGTGACAGTGCATGTTAGCCACGTGATCAGTGCATGATAGCCACGTGATCAGTGCATGATCAGTTACGTGAGCAGTGTATGATCAGCCACGTGATCAGTGCATGGTCAGACACGTGAACAGTGTATGATCAGCCACGTGATCAGTGCATGATATCCAAGTGATCAGTGCATGATCATCACGTGATCAGTGTATGATCAGCCACGTGAACAGTGCATGCTCAGTCACGTGATCAGGGCCTGCTGAGCTGCGTGATTACTGTCTGCTCATCTGCTTGACAATTGCCAGCTGAGCTGCACGATTCCTGCCTGTCATCTGCTTGACAATTGCCAGCTGTGCTGCGTAATTCCTGCCTGCTCAGCTGCTTGATTATTGCCAGCTGAGCAGCATGATTCCTCACAGCTGAGTTCCATGATTATTGCCTGCTGACTTTTGATTCGTGCCTACTCAGCTCTTTGTTTATTGCCTCCAGAGGCACATGATCAGTGTATGATAGCAAACATGATCAGCGCATGATCAGTCACATGATCAGCGCCATTAAGTCACGTGATCACTACATGATAGTCATGTGATCAGTCCATGCTCAGTCACGGTATCAGTGCATGATCAGCCACGTGATCAGTGCATGATCAGCCACGTGATCAGTGCATGATAGCTATGTGATCAGTGCATGATCAGTCACGTGATCAGTGCATGATCAGGCACGTGATCAGTGCATGATCAGTCACCTGATGGGTGTATGATCAGTCACGTGACCAGTACATGGTAGCTACATGATCATTGCATGATCAGCCACGTGATAGTGCATGATAGCCACGTGATCAGTGCATGATCAGTCACGTGATCAGTGCATGATCAGTCACGTGACCAGTACATGGTAGCTGCGTGATCATTGCATGATCAGCCACGTGATCAGTGCATGATCAGTCACGTGATCAGTGCATGATCAGCCACGTGATCAGTGCATGATCAGTCACGTGATCAGTGCATGATAGCTACGTGATCAGTGCATGATCAGCCACGTGATCAGTGCATGATAGCCACGTGATCAGTGCATGATAGCCACGTGATCAGTGCATGATAGCCACGTGATCAGTGCATGATCAGTCACGTGATACGTGTGTGATCAGCCACGTGATCAGTGCATGATATCCACGTGATCAGTGCATGATAGCCACGTGATCAGTGCATGATAGTCACGTGATCAGTGCATGATCAGTCACGTGATACAGTGTGATCAGCCACGTGATCAGTGCATGATGAGCCACGTGATCAGTGCAGGATCAATTACGTGATCAGTGCATGATCAGTCACGTGACCAGTACATGGTTGCTACGTGATCATTGCATGATCAGCCACGTGAGCAGAGCATGATAGCCACGTGATCAGTGCATGATCAGTCACGTGATCAGTACATGATCAGTCACGTGAACAGTGCATGATCATTTACGTGATCTGTGCATGATCAGTCACGTGACCAGTATATGGTAGCTTCGTGATCATTCCATGACGAGCCACGTGAGCAGTGCATGATAGCCACGTGATGTGTGCATGATCAGTTACGTGAGCAGAGTATGATCAGCCACGTGATCAGTGCATGAGTGCCACGTGATCAGTGCATGATATGTCACGTGACAGGTGTGTGATCAGCCACGTGAACAGTGCATGTTCAGCCACGTGATCAGTGCATGATAGCCACGTGATCAGTGCATGATCAGTTACGTGAGCAGTGTATGATCAGCCACGTGATCAGTGCATGGTCAGACACGTGAACAGTGTATGATCAGCCACGTGATCAGTGCATGATATCCAAGTGATCAGTGCATGATCATCACGTGATCAGTGTATGATCAGCCACGTGAACAGTGCATGCTCAGTCACGTGATCAGGGCCTGCTGAGCTGCGTGATTACTGTCTGCTCATCTGCTTGACAATTGCCAGCTGAGCTGCACGATTCCTGCCTGTCATCTGCTTGACAATTGCCAGCTGTGCTGCGTAATTCCTGCCTGCTCAGCTGCTTGATTATTGCCAGCTGAGCAGCATGATTCCTCACAGCTGAGTTCCATGATTATTGCCTGCTGACTTTTGATTCGTGCCTACTCAGCTCTTTGTTTATTGCCTCCAGAGGCACATGATCAGTGTATGATAGCAAACATGATCAGCGCATGATCAGTCACATGATCAGCGCCATTAAGTCACGTGATCACTACATGATAGTCATGTGATCAGTCCATGCTCAGTCACGGTATCAGTGCATGATCAGCCACGTGATCAGTGCATGATCAGCCAGGTGATCAGTTCATGATAGCTATGTGATCAGTGCATGATTTGTCACGTGATCAGTGCATGATCAGGCACGTGATCAGTGCATGATCAGTCACCTGATGGGTGTATGATCAGTCACGTGACCAGTACATGGTAGCTACATGATCATTGCATGATCAGCCACGTGAGTAGTGCATGATAGCCACGTGATCAGTGCATGATCAGTCACGTGATCAGTGCATGATCAGTCATGTGATCAGTGCATGATCAGGCACGTGATCAGTGCATGATCAGCCACGTGATCAGTGCATGATAGCCACGTGATCAGTGCATGATCAGTCACGTGATCAGTGCATGATCAGTCACGTGATCAGTGCATGATCAGCCACGTGATCAGTGCATGATCAGCCACGTGATCAGTGCATGATCATTACGTGATCAGTGCATGATCAGTCACGTGACCAGTACATGGTAGCTACGTGATCAGTGCATGATCAGCCACGTGATCAGTGCATGATAGCCACGTGATCAGTGCATGATCAGTCACGTGATCAGTGCATGATCAGTCACGTGATCAGTGCATGATCAGTCACGTGATCAGTGCATGATCAGTCACGTGATCAGTGCATGATCAGCCACGTGATCAGTGCATGATAGTCACGTGACAGTGTGTGATCAGCCACGTGACAGTGCATGTTAGCCACGTGATCAGTGCATGATAGCCACGTGATCAGTGCATGATCAGTTACGTGAGCAGTGTATGATCAGCCACGTGATCAGTGCATGGTCAGACACGTGAACAGTGTATGATCAGCCACGTGATCAGTGCATGATATCCAAGTGATCAGTGCATGATCATCACGTGATCAGTGTATGATCAGCCACGTGAACAGTGCATGCTCAGTCACGTGATCAGGGCCTGCTGAGCTGCGTGATTACTGTCTGCTCATCTGCTTGACAATTGCCAGCTGAGCTGCACGATTCCTGCCTGTCATCTGCTTGACAATTGCCAGCTGTGCTGCGTAATTCCTGCCTGCTCAGCTGCTTGATTATTGCCAGCTGAGCAGCATGATTCCTCACAGCTGAGTTCCATGATTATTGCCTGCTGACTTATGATTCGTGCCTACTCAGCTCTTTGTTTATTGCCTCCAGAGGCACATGATCAGTGTATGATAGCAAACATGATCAGCGCATGATCAGTCACATGATCAGCGCCATTAAGTCACGTGATCACTACATGATAGTCATGTGATCAGTCCATGCTCAGTCACGGTATCAGTGCATGATCAGCCACGTGATCAGTGCATGATCAGCCACGTGATCAGTGCATGATAGCTATGTGATCAGTGCATGATCAGTCACGTGATCAGTGCATGATCAGGCACGTGATCAGTGCATGATCAGTCACCTGATGGGTGTATGATCAGTCACGTGACCAGTACATGGTAGCTACATGATCATTGCATGATCAGCCACGTGAGTAGTGCATGATAGCCACGTGATCAGTGCATGATCAGTCACGTGATCAGTGCATGATCAGTCATGTGATCAGTGCATGATCAGGCACGTGATCAGTGCATGATCAGCCACGTGATCAGTGCATGATAGCCACGTGATCAGTGCATGATCAGTCACGTGATCAGTGCATGATCAGTCACGTGATCAGTGCATGATCAGCCACGTGATCAGTGCATGATCAGCCACGTGATCAGTGCATGATCATTACGTGATCAGTGCATGATCAGTCACGTGACCAGTACATGGTAGCTACGTGATCAGTGCATGATCAGCCACGTGATCAGTGCATGATAGCCACGTGATCAGTGCATGATCAGTCACGTGATCAGTGCATGATCAGTCACGTGATCAGTGCATGATCAGTCACGTGATCAGTGCATGATCAGTCACGTGATCAGTGCATGATCAGCCACGTGATCAGTGCATGATATGTCACGTGACAGTGTGTGATCAGCCACGTGACAGTGCATGTTCAGCCACGTGATCAGTGCATGATAGCCACGTGATCAGTGCATGATCAGTTACGTGAGCAGTGTATGATCAGCCACGTGATCAGTGCATGGTCAGACACGTGAACAGTGTATGATCAGCCACGTGATCAGTGCATGATATCCAAGTGATCAGTGCATGATCAATCACGTGATCAGTGTATGATCAGCCACGTGAACAGTGCATGCTCAGTCACGTGATCAGGGCCTGCTGAGCTGCGTGATTACTGTCTGCTCATCTGCTTGACAATTGCCAGCTGAGCTGCACGATTCCTGCCTGTCATCTGCTTGACAATTGCCAGCTGTGCTGCGTAATTCCTGCCTGCTCAGCTGCTTGATTATTGCCAGCTGAGCAGCATGATTCCTCACAGCTGAGTTCCATGATTATTGCCTGCTGACTGTTTGATTCGTGCCTACTCAGCTCTTTGTTTATTGCCTCCAGAGGCACATGATCAGTGTATGATAGCAAACATGATCAGCGCATGATCAGTCACATGATCAGCGCCATTAAGTCACGTGATCACTACATGATAGTCATGTGATCAGTCCATGCTCAGTCACGGTATCAGTGCATGATCAGCCACGTGATCAGTGCATGATCAGCCAGTGATCAGTTCATGATAGCTATGTGATCAGTGCATGATCAGTCACGTGATCAGTGCATGATCAGGCACGTGATCAGTGCATGATCAGTCACCTGATGGGTGTATGATCAGTCACGTGACCAGTACATGGTAGCTACATGATCATTGCATGATCAGCCACGTGAGTAGTGCATGATAGCCACGTGATCAGTGCATGATCAGTCACGTGATCAGTGCATGATCAGCCATGTGATCAGTGCATGATCAGGCACGTGATCAGTGCATGATCAGCCACGTGATCAGTGCATGATAGCCACGTGATCAGTGCATGATCAGTCACGTGATCAGTGCATGATCAGTCACGTGATCAGTGCATGATCAGCCACGTGATCAGTGCATGATCAGCCACGTGATCAGTGCATGATCAGTCACGTGATCAGTGCATGATAGTCACGTGATCAGTGCATGATCAGCCACGTGATCAGTGCATGATAGCCACGTGATCAGTGCATGATCAGTCACGTGATCAGTGCATGATCAGTCACGTGATCAGTGCATGATCAGTCACGTGATCAGTGCATGATCAATTACGTGATCAGTGCATGATCAGTCACGTGATCAGTGCATGGTAGCTACGTGATCAGTGCATGATCAGCCACGTGATCAGTGCATGATAGCCACGTGATCAGTGCATGATCAGTCACGTGATCAGTGTATGATCAGCCACGTGATCAGTGCATGATCAGTCACGTGATCAGTGCATGATATAGACGTGATCAGTGCATGATCAGTCACGTGATCAGTGCATGATCAGCCACGTGATCAGTGCATGATAGCCACGTGATCAGTGCATGATAGCCAGTGATCAGTGCATGATCAGTCACGTGATCAGTGCATGATCAGCCACGTGATCAGTGCATGATAGCCACTGATCAGTGCATGATCAGTCACGTGATCAGTGCATGATCAGTCACGTGATCAGTGCATGATCAGCCACGTGATCAGTGCATGATCAGCCACGTGATCAGTGCATGATCAGTCACGTGATCAGTGCATGATCAGTCACGTGATCAGTGCATGATCAGTCACGTGATCAGTGCATGATCAGCCACGTGATCAGTGCATGATCAGTCACGTGATCAGTGCATGATCAGTCACGTGATCAGTGCATGATCAGCCACGTGATCAGTGCATGATCAGTCACGTGATATGTGTGTGATCAGCCACGTGATCAGTGCATGATATCAGTGCATGATAGCCACGTGATCAGTGCATGATAGCCACGTGATCAGTGCATGATCAGTCACGTGATCAGTGCATGATCAGCCACGTGATCAGTGCATGATATCCACGTGATCAGTGCATGATAGCCACGTGATCAGTGCATGATCAGTCACGTGATCAGTGCATGATCAGTCACGTGATCAGTGTGATCAGCCACGTGATCAGTGCATGATCAGCCACGTGATCAGTGCATGATCAATTACGTGATCAGTGCATGATCAGTCATGTGACAGTACATGGTTCCTACGTGATCAGTGCATGATCAGCCACGTGATCAGTGCATGATAGCCACGTGATCAGTGCATGATCAGTCACGTGATCAGTGCATGATCAGTCACGTGATCAGTGCATGATCAGCCACGTGATCAGTGCATGATCAGTCACGTGATCAGTGCATGGTAGCTACGTGATCAGTGCATGATCAGCCACGTGATCAGTGCATGATAGCCACGTGATCAGTGCATGATAGCCACGTGATCAGTGCATGATCAGTCACGTGATCAGTGCATGATCAGTCACGTGATCAGTGTGATCAGCCACGTGATCAGTGCATGATCAGCCACGTGATCAGTGCATGATCAGCCACGTGATCAGTGCATGATCAGTCACGTGATCAGTGCATGATCAGTCACGTGATCAGTGCATGATCATTTACGTGATCAGTGCATGATCAGTCACGTGACCAGTATATGATAGCTTCATGATCATTGCATGACAGCCACGTGAGCAGTGCATGATAGCCACGTGATCAGTGCATGATCAGTCACGTGAGCAGAGTATGATCAGCCACGTGATCAGTGCATGAGTGCCACGTGATCAGTGCATGATATCAGTGACAGTGTGTGATCAGCCACGTGATCAGTGCATGATCAGCCACGTGATCAGTGCATGATAGCCACGTGATCAGTGCATGATCAGTTACGTGAGCAGTGCATGATCAGCCACGTGATCAGTGCATGATCAGACACGTGATCAGTGTATGATCAGCCACGTGATCAGTGCATGATATCCACGTGATCAGTGCATGATCAGTCACGTGATCAGTGTATGATCAGCCACGTGAACAGTGCATGATCAGTCACGTGATCAGTGCATGATGAGCTGCGTGATTACTGTCTGCTCGTCTGCTTGACAATTGCCAGCTGAGCTGCACGATTCCTGCCTGTCATCTGCTTGACAATTGCCAGCTGTGCTGTGTAATTCCTGCCTGATCAGTGCATGATCATTGCCAGCTGATCAGCATGATTCACGTGAACAGTGCATGCTCAGTCACGTGATCAGGGCCTGCTGAGCTGCGTGATTACTGTCTGCTCATCTGCTTGACAATTGCCAGCTGAGCTGCACGATTCCTGCCTGTCATCTGCTTGACAATTGCCAGCTGTGCTGCGTAATTCCTGCCTGCTCAGCTGCTTGATTATTGCCAGCTGAGCAGCATGATTCCTCACAGCTGAGTTCCATGATTATTGCCTGCTGACTGTTTGATTCGTGCCTACTCAGCTCTTTGTTTATTGCCTCCAGAGGCACATGATCAGTGTATGATAGCAAACATGATCAGCGCATGATCAGTCACATGATCAGCGCCATTAAGTCACGTGATCACTACATGATAGTCATGTGATCAGTCCATGCTCAGTCACGGTATCAGTGCATGATCAGCCACGTGATCAGTGCATGATCAGCCACGTGATCAGTGCATGATCAGCCACGTGATCAGTGCATGATAGCTATGTGATCAGTGCATGATCAGTCACGTGATCAGTGCATGATCAGCCACGTGATCAGTGCATGATCAGTCACCTGATGGGTGTATGATCAGTCACGTGACCAGTACATGGTAGCTACATGATCATTGCATGATCAGCCACGTGAGTAGTGCATGATAGCCACGTGATCAGTGCATGATCAGTCACGTGATCAGTGCATGATCAGTCATGTGATCAGTGCATGATCAGGCACGTGATCAGTGCATGATCAGCCACGTGATCAGTGCATGATAGCCACGTGATCAGTGCATGATCAGTCACGTGATCAGTGCATGATCAGTCACGTGATCAGTGCATGATCAGCCACGTGATCAGTGCATGATCAGCCACGTGATCAGTGCATGATCAGTCACGTGATCAGTATATGGTAGCTACGTGATCATTGCATGATCAGCCACGTGATCAGTGCATGATAGCCACGTGATCAGTGCATGATCAGTCACGTGATCAGTGCATGATCAGTCACGTGATCAGTGCATGATCAGTCACGTGATCAGTGCATGATCAATTACGTGATCAGTGCATGATCAGTCACGTGATCAGTGCATGGTAGCTACGTGATCAGTGCATGATCAGCCACGTGATCAGTGCATGATAGCCACGTGATCAGTGCATGATCAGTCACGTGATCAGTGTATGATCATCCACGTGATCAGTGCATGATCAGTCACGTGATCAGTGCATGATATAGACGTGATCAGTGCATGATCAGTCACGTGATCAGTGTATGATCAGCCACGTGATCAGTGCATGATAGCCACGTGATCAGTGCATGATAGCCAGTGATCAGTGCATGATCAGTCACGTGATCAGTGCATGATCAGCCACGTGATCAGTGCATGATAGCCACTGATCAGTGCATGATCAGTCACGTGATCAGTGCATGATCAGTCACGTGATCAGTGCATGATCAGCCACGTGATCAGTGCATGATCAGCCACGTGATCAGTGCATGATCAGCCACGTGATCAGTGCATGATAGCCACGTGATCAGTGCATGATCAGTCACGTGATCAGTGCATGATCAGTCACGTGATCAGTGCATGATCAGTCACGTGATCAGTGCATGATCAGCCACGTGATCAGTGCATGATAGCCACGTGATCAGTGCATGATAGCCACGTGATCAGTGCATGATCAGTCACGTGATCGTGTGTGATCAGCCACGTGATCAGTGCATGATATCCACGTGATCAGTGCATGATAGCCACGTGATCAGTGCATGATCATTCACGTGATCAGTGCATGATCAGTCACGTGAGTGTGATCAGCCACGTGATCAGTGCATGATGATCCACGTGATCAGTGCATGATCAGTCACGTGATCAGTGCATGATCAGTCACGTGATCAGTACATGGTAGCTACGTGATCAGTGCATGATCAGCCACGTGATCAGTGCATGATAGCCACGTGATCAGTGCATGATCAGTCACGTGATCAGTGCATGATCAGCCACGTGATCAGTGCATGATAGCCACGTGATCAGTGCATGATCAGTCACGTGATCAGTGTGATCAGCCACGTGATCAGTGCATGATCAGTCACGTGATCAGTGCATGATCAGTCACGTGATCAGTGCATGATAGCTACGTGATCAGTGCATGATCAGTCACGTGATCAGTGCATGATCAGTCACGTGATCAGTGCATGATCAGTCACGTGATCAGTGCATGATCAGTCACGTGACCAGTACATGGTAGCTACGTGATCAGTGCATGATCAGCCACGTGATCAGTGCATGATAGCCACGTGATCAGTGCATGATCAGTCACGTGATCATGTATGATCAGCCACGTGATCAGTGCATGATAGCCACGTGATCAGTGCATGATAGCCACGTGATCAGTGCATGATCAGTCACGTGATCAGTGTGATCAGCCACGTGATCAGTGCATGATCAATTACGTGATCAGTGCATGATCAGTCACGTGACCAGTACATGGTTGCTACGTGATCATTGCATGATCAGCCACGTGAGCAGTGCATGATAGCCACGTGATCAGTGCATGATCAGTCACGTGATCAGTACATGATCAGTCACGTGAACAGTGCATGATCATTTACGTGATCTGTGCATGATCAGTCACGTGACCAGTATATGGTAGCTACGTGATCATTCCATGACGAGCCACGTGAGCAGTGCATGATAGCCACGTGATGTGTGCATGATCAGTTACGTGAGCAGAGTATGTCCAGCCACGTGATCAGTGCATGATAGCCACGTGATCAGTGCATGATCAGTCACGTGATCAGTGTATGATCAGCCACGTGATCAGTGCATGATCAGCCACGTGATCAGTGCATGATCAGCCACGTGATCAGTGCATGATAGCCACGTGATCAGTGCATGATCAGCACGTGATCAGTGCATGATCAGCCACGTGATCAGTGCATGATCAGTCACGTGATCAGTGCATGATGAGCTGCGTGATTACTGTCTGCTCATCTGCGTGACAATTTCCAGCTGAGCTGCGTGATTACTGTCTGCTCATCTGCTTGACAATTGCCAGCTGAGCTGCACGATTCCTGCCTGTCATCTGCTTGACAATTGCCAGCTGTGCTGCGTAATTCCTGCCTGCTCAGCTGCTTGATTATTGCCAGCTGAGCAGCATGATTCCTCACAGCTGAGTTCCATGATTATTGCCTGCTGACTGTTTGATTCGTGCCTACTCAGCTCTTTGTTTATTGCCTCCAGAGGCACATGATCAGTGTATGATAGCAAACATGATCAGCGCATGATCAGTCACATGATCAGCGCCATTAAGTCACGTGATCACTACATGATAGTCATGTGATCAGTCCATGCTCAGTCACGGTATCAGTGCATGATCAGCCACGTGATCAGTGCATGATCAGCCACGTGATCAGTGCATGATCAGCCACGTGATCAGTGCATGATAGCTATGTGATCAGTGCATGATCAGTCACGTGATCAGTGCATGATCAGCCACGTGATCAGTGCATGATCAGTCACCTGATGGGTGTATGATCAGTCACGTGACCTGTACATGGTAGCTACATGATCATTGCATGATCAGCCACGTGAGTAGTGCATGATAGCCACGTGATCAGTGCATGATCAGTCACGTGATCAGTGCATGATCAGTCATGTGATCAGTGCATGATCAGGCACGTGATCAGTGCATGATCAGCCACGTGATCAGTGCATGATAGCCACGTGATCAGTGCATGATCAGTCACGTGATCAGTGCATGATCAGTCACGTGATCAGTGCATGATCAGCCACGTGATCAGTGCATGATCAGCCACGTGATCAGTGCATGATCAGTCACGTGATCAGTACATGGTAGCTACGTGATCAGTGCATGATCAGCCACGTGATCAGTGCATGATAGCCACGTGATCAGTGCATGATCAGTCACGTGATCAGTGCATGATCAGTCACGTGATCAGTGCATGATCAGTCACGTGATCAGTGCATGATCAATTACGTGATCAGTGCATGATCAGTCACGTGATCAGTGCATGGTAGCTACGTGATCAGTGCATGATCAGCCACGTGATCAGTGCATGATAGCCACGTGATCAGTGCATGATCAGTCACGTGATCAGTGTATGATCATCCACGTGATCAGTGCATGATCAGTCACGTGATCAGTGCATGATATAGACGTGATCAGTGCATGATCAGTCACGTGATCAGTGTATGATCAGCCACGTGATCAGTGCATGATAGCCACGTGATCAGTGCATGATAGCCACGTGATCAGTGCATGATCAGTCACGTGATCAGTGCATGATCAGCCACGTGATCAGTGCATGATAGCCACTGATCAGTGCATGATCAGTCACGTGATCAGTGCATGATCAGTCACGTGATCAGTGCATGATCAGCCACGTGATCAGTGCATGATCAGCCACGTGATCAGTGCATGATCAGCCACGTGATCAGTGCATGATAGCCACGTGATCAGTGCATGATCAGTCACGTGATCAGTGCATGATCAGTCACGTGATCAGTGCATGATCAGTCACGTGATCAGTGCATGATCAGCCACGTGATCAGTGCATGATAGCCACGTGATCAGTGCATGATAGCCACGTGATCAGTGCATGATCAGTCACGTGATAGTGTGTGATCAGCCACGTGATCAGTGCATGATATCCACGTGATCAGTGCATGATAGCCACGTGATCAGTGCATGATCATTCACGTGATCAGTGCATGATCAGTCACGTGATCGTGTGATCAGCCACGTGATCAGTGCATGATGATCCACGTGATCAGTGCATGATCAATCACGTGATCAGTGCATGATCAGTCACGTGATCAGTACATGATAGCTACGTGATCAGTGCATGATCAGCCACGTGATCAGTGCATGATAGCCACGTGATCAGTGCATGATCAGTCACGTGATCAGTGCATGATCAGCCACGTGATCAGTGCATGATAGCCACGTGATCAGTGCATGATCAGTCACGTGATCAGTGTGATCAGCCACGTGATCAGTGCATGATCAGTCACGTGATCAGTGCATGATCAGTCACGTGATCAGTGCATGATAGCTACGTGATCAGTGCATGATCAGTCACGTGATCAGTGCATGATCAGTCACGTGATCAGTGCATGATCAGTCACGTGATCAGTGCATGATCAGTCACGTGACCAGTACATGGTAGCTACGTGATCAGTGCATGATCAGCCACGTGATCAGTGCATGATAGCCACGTGATCAGTGCATGATCAGTCACGTGATCATGTATGATCAGCCACGTGATCAGTGCATGATAGCCACGTGATCAGTGCATGATAGCCACGTGATCAGTGCATGATCAGTCACGTGATCATGTGTGATCAGCCACGTGATCAGTGCATGATCAATTACGTGATCAGTGCATGATCAGTCACGTGACCAGTACATGGTTGCTACGTGATCATTGCATGATCAGCCACGTGAGCAGTGCATGATAGCCACGTGATCAGTGCATGATCAGTCACGTGATCAGTACATGATCAGTCACGTGAACAGTGCATGATCATTTACGTGATCTGTGCATGATCAGTCACGTGACCAGTATATGGTAGCTACGTGATCATTCCATGACGAGCCACGTGAGCAGTGCATGATAGCCACGTGATGTGTGCATGATCAGTTACGTGAGCAGAGTATGATCAGCCACG
Organism: Bos javanicus; assembly: GCF_032452875.1. Classification (NCBI taxonomy): domain Eukaryota; kingdom Metazoa; phylum Chordata; class Mammalia; order Artiodactyla; family Bovidae; genus Bos; species Bos javanicus. Next base: position 783,137 of record NW_026893625.1, read on the forward strand.
TGATCAGTGCATGATAGCCACGTGATCAGTGCATGATCAGTCACGTGATCAGTGCATGATCAGCCACGTGATCAGTGCATGATCAGCCACGTGATCAGTGCATGATCAGCCACGTGATCAGTGCATGATAGCCACGTGATCAGTGCATGATCATCACGTGATCAGTGCATGATCAGCCACGTGATCAGTGCATGATCAGTCACGTGATCAGTGCATGATGAGCTGCGTGATTACTGTCTGCTCATCTGCGTGACAATTTCCTGCTGAGCTGCGTGATTACTGTCTGCTCATCTGCTTGACAATTGCCAGCTGAGCTGCACGATTCCTGCCTGTCATCTGCTTGACAATTGCCAGCTGTGCTGCGTAATTCCTGCCTGCTCAGCTGCTTGATTATTGCCAGCTGAGCAGCATGATTCCTCACAGCTGAGTTCCATGATTATTGCCTGCTGACTGTTTGATTCGTGCCTACTCAGCTCTTTGTTTATTGCCTCCAGAGGCACATGATCAGTGTATGATAGCAAACATGATCAGCGCATGATCAGTCACATGATCAGCGCCATTAAGTCACGTGATCACTACATGATAGTCATGTGATCAGTCCATGCTCAGTCACGGTATCAGTGCATGATCAGCCACGTGATCAGTGCATGATCAGCCACGTGATCAGTGCATGATCAGCCACGTGATCAGTGCATGATAGCTATGTGATCAGTGCATGATCAGTCACGTGATCAGTGCATGATCAGCCACGTGATCAGTGCATGATCAGTCACCTGATGGGTGTATGATCAGTCACGTGACCAGTACATGGTAGCTACATGATCATTGCATGATCAGCCACGTGAGTAGTGCATGATAGCCACGTGATCAGTGCATGATCAGTCACGTGATCAGTGCATGATCAGTCATGTGATCAGTGCATGATCAGGCACGTGATCAGTGCATGATCAGCCACGTGATCAGTGCATGATAGCCACGTGATCAGTGCATGATCAGTCACGTGATCAGTGCATGATCAGTCACGTGATCAGTGCATGATCAGCCACGTGATCAGTGCATGATCAGCCACGTGATCAGTGCATGATCAGTCACGTGATCAGTATATGGTAGCTACGTGATCAGTGCATGATCAGCCACGTGATCAGTGCATGATAGCCACGTGATCAGTGCATGATCAGTCACGTGATCAGTGCATGATCAGTCACGTGATCAGTGCATGATCAGTCACGTGATCAGTGCATGATCAATTACGTGATCAGTGCATGATCAGTCACGTGATCAGTGCATGATAGCTACGTGATCAGTGCATGATCAGCCACGTGATCAGTGCATGATAGCCACGTGATCAGTGCATGATCAGTCACGTGATCAGTGTATGATCATCCACGTGATCAGTGCATGATCAGTCACGTGATCAGTGCATGATATAGACGTGATCAGTGCATGATCAGTCACGTGATCAGTGTATGATCAGCCACGTGATCAGTGCATGATAGCCACGTGATCAGTGCATGATAGCCAGTGATCAGTGCATGATCAGTCACGTGATCAGTGCATGATCAGCCACGTGATCAGTGCATGATAGCCACTGATCAGTGCATGATCAGTCACGTGATCAGTGCATGATCAGTCACGTGATCAGTGCATGATCAGCCACGTGATCAGTGCATGATCAGCCACGTGATCAGTGCATGATCAGCCACGTGATCAGTGCATGATAGCCACGTGATCAGTGCATGATCAGTCACGTGATCAGTGCATGATCAGTCACGTGATCAGTGCATGATCAGTCACGTGATCAGTGCATGATCAGCCACGTGATCAGTGCATGATAGCCACGTGATCAGTGCATGATAGCCACGTGATCAGTGCATGATCAGTCACGTGATCGTGTGTGATCAGCCACGTGATCAGTGCATGATATCCACGTGATCAGTGCATGATAGCCACGTGATCAGTGCATGATCATTCACGTGATCTGTGCATGATCAGTCACGTGATAGTGTGATCAGCCACGTGATCAGTGCATGATGATCCACGTGATCAGTGCATGATCAGTCACGTGATCAGTGCATGATCAGTCACGTGATCAGTACATGGTAGCTACGTGATCAGTGCATGATCAGCCACGTGATCAGTGCATGATAGCCACGTGATCAGTGCATGATCAGTCACGTGATCAGTGCATGATCAGCCACGTGATCAGTGCATGATAGCCACGTGATCAGTGCATGATCAGTCACGTGATCAGTGTGATCAGCCACGTGATCAGTGCATGATCAGTCACGTGATCAGTGCATGATCAGTCACGTGATCAGTGCATGATAGCTACGTGATCAGTGCATGATCAGTCACGTGATCAGTGCATGATCAGTCACGTGATCAGTGCATGATCAGTCACGTGATCAGTGCATGATCAGTCACGTGACAGTACATGGTAGCTACGTGATCAGTGCATGATCAGCCACGTGATCAGTGCATGATAGCCACGTGATCAGTGCATGATCAGTCACGTGATCATGTATGATCAGCCACGTGATCAGTGCATGATAGCCACGTGATCAGTGCATGATAGCCACGTGATCAGTGCATGATCAGTCACGTGATCAGTGTGATCAGCCACGTGATCAGTGCATGATCAATTACGTGATCAGTGCATGATCAGTCACGTGACCAGTACATGGTTGCTACGTGATCATTGCATGATCAGCCACGTGAGCAGTGCATGATAGCCACGTGATCAGTGCATGATCAGTCACGTGATCAGTACATGATCAGTCACGTGAACAGTGCATGATCATTTACGTGATCTGTGCATGATCAGTCACGTGACCAGTATATGGTAGCTACGTGATCATTCCATGACGAGCCACGTGAGCAGTGCATGATAGCCACGTGATGTGTGCATGATCAGTTACGTGAGCAGAGTATGATCAGCCACGTGATCAGTGCATGATAGCCACGTGATCAGTGCATGATCAGTCACGTGATCAGTGTATGATCAGCCACGTGATCAGTGCATGATCAGCCACGTGATCAGTGCATGATCAGCCACGTGATCAGTGCATGATAGCCACGTGATCAGTGCATGATCATCACGTGATCAGTGTATGATCAGCCACGTGATCAGTGCATGATCAGTCACGTGATCAGTGCATGATGAGCTGCGTGATTACTGTCTGCTCATCTGCGTGACAATTTCCAGCTGAGCTGCGTGATTACTGTCTGCTCATCTGCTTGACAATTGCCAGCTGAGCTGCACGATTCCTGCCTGTCATCTGCTTGACAATTGCCAGCTGTGCTGCGTAATTCCTGCCTGCTCAGCTGCTTGATTATTGCCAGCTGAGCAGCATGATTCCTCACAGCTGAGTTCCATGATTATTGCCTGCTGACTGTTTGATTCGTGCCTACTCAGCTCTTTGTTTATTGCCTCCAGAGGCACATGATCAGTGTATGATAGCAAACATGATCAGCGCATGATCAGTCACATGATCAGCGCCATTAAGTCACGTGATCACTACATGATAGTCATGTGATCAGTCCATGCTCAGTCACGGTATCAGTGCATGATCAGCCACGTGATCAGTGCATGATCAGCCACGTGATCAGTGCATGATCAGCCACGTGATCAGTGCATGATAGCTATGTGATCAGTGCATGATCAGTCACGTGATCAGTGCATGATCAGCCACGTGATCAGTGCATGATCAGTCACCTGATGGGTGTATGATCAGTCACGTGACCAGTACATGGTAGCTACATGATCATTGCATGATCAGCCACGTGAGTAGTGCATGATAGCCACGTGATCAGTGCATGATCAGTCACGTGATCAGTGCATGATCAGTCATGTGATCAGTGCATGATCAGGCACGTGATCAGTGCATGATCAGCCACGTGATCAGTGCATGATAGCCACGTGATCAGTGCATGATCAGTCACGTGATCAGTGCATGATCAGTCACGTGATCAGTGCATGATCAGCCACGTGATCAGTGCATGATCAGCCACGTGATCAGTGCATGATCAGTCACGTGATCAGTATATGGTAGCTACGTGATCAGTGCATGATCAGCCACGTGATCAGTGCATGATAGCCACGTGATCAGTGCATGATCAGTCACGTGATCAGTGCATGATCAGTCACGTGATCAGTGCATGATCAGTCACTGATCAGTGCATGATCAATTACGTGATCAGTGCATGATCAGTCACGTGATCAGTGCATGGTAGCTACGTGATCAGTGCATGATCAGCCACGTGATCAGTGCATGATAGCCACGTGATCAGTGCATGATCAGTCACGTGATCAGTGTATGATCATCCACGTGATCAGTGCATGATCAGTCACGTGATCAGTGCATGATATAGACGTGATCAGTGCATGATCAGTCACGTGATCAGTGTATGATCAGCCACGTGATCAGTGCATGATAGCCACGTGATCAGTGCATGATAGCCAGTGATCAGTGCATGATCAGTCACGTGATCAGTGCATGATCAGCCACGTGATCAGTGCATGATAGCCACTGATCAGTGCATGATCAGTCACGTGATCAGTGCATGATCAGTCACGTGATCAGTGCATGATCAGCCACGTGATAGTGCATGATCAGCCACGTGATCAGTGCATGATCAGCCACGTGATCAGTGCATGATAGCCACGTGATCAGTGCATGATCAGTCACGTGATCAGTGCATGATCAGTCACGTGATCAGTGCATGATCAGTCACGTGATCAGTGCATGATCAGCCACGTGATCAGTGCATGATAGCCACGTGATCAGTGCATGATAGCCACGTGATCAGTGCATGATCAGTCACGTGATCGTGTGTGATCAGCCACGTGATCAGTGCATGATATCCACGTGATCAGTGCATGATAGCCACGTGATCAGTGCATGATCATTCACGTGATCAGTGCATGATCAGTCACGTGATACGTGTGATCAGCCACGTGATCAGTGCATGATGATCCACGTGATCAGTGCATGATCAATTACGTGATCAGTGCATGATCAGTCACGTGATCAGTACATGGTAGCTACGTGATCAGTGCATGATCAGCCACGTGATCAGTGCATGATAGCCACGTGATCAGTGCATGATCAGTCACGTGATCAGTGCATGATCAGCCACGTGATCAGTGCATGATAGCCACGTGATCAGTGCATGATCAGTCACGTGATCAGTGTGATCAGCCACGTGATCAGTGCATGATCAGTCACGTGATCAGTGCATGATCAGTCACGTGATCAGTGCATGATAGCTACGTGATCAGTGCATGATCAGTCACGTGATCAGTGCATGATCAGTCACGTGATCAGTGCATGATCAGTCACGTGATCAGTGCATGATCAGTCACGTGACCAGTACATGGTAGCTACGTGATCATTGCATGACAGCCACGTGATCAGTGCATGATAGCCACGTGATGTGTGCATGATCAGTCACGTGATCATGTATGATCAGCCACGTGATCAGTGCATGATAGCCACGTGATCAGTGCATGATAGCCACGTGATCAGTGCATGATCAGTCACGTGATCATGTGTGATCAGCCACGTGATCAGTGCATGATCAATTACGTGATCAGTGCATGATCAGTCACGTGACCAGTACATGGTTGCTACGTGATCAGTGCATGATCAGCCACGTGAGCAGTGCATGATAGCCACGTGATCAGTGCATGATCAGTCACGTGATCAGTGCATGATCAGTCACGTGATCAGTGCATGATCATTTACGTGATCTGTGCATGATCAGTCACGTGACCAGTATATGGTAGCTACGTGATCATTGCATGACAGCCACGTGATCAGTGCATGATAGCCACGTGATGTGTGCATGATCAGTTACGTGAGCAGTGCATGATCAGCCACGTGATCAGTGCATGATAGCCACGTGATCAGTGCATGATCAGTTACGTGAGCAGTGTATGATCAGCCACGTGATCAGTGCATGGTCAGACACGTGAACAGTGTATGATCAGCCACGTGATCAGTGCATGATATCCAAGTGATCAGTGCATGATCATCACGTGATCAGTGTATGATCAGCCACGTGAACAGTGCATGCTCAGTCACGTGATCAGGGCCTGCTGAGCTGCGTGATTACTGTCTGCTCATCTGCTTGACAATTGCCAGCTGAGCTGCACGATTCCTGCCTGTCATCTGCTTGACAATTGCCAGCTGTGCTGCGTAATTCCTGCCTGCTCAGCTGCTTGATTATTGCCAGCTGAGCAGCATGATTCCTCACAGCTGAGTTCCATGATTATTGCCTGCTGACTTTTGATTCGTGCCTACTCAGCTCTTTGTTTATTGCCTCCAGAGGCACATGATCAGTGTATGATAGCAAACATGATCAGCGCATGATCAGTCACATGATCAGCGCCATTAAGTCACGTGATCACTACATGATAGTCATGTGATCAGTCCATGCTCAGTCACGGTATCAGTGCATGATCAGCCACGTGATCAGTGCATGATCAGCCAGTGATCAGTTCATGATAGCTATGTGATCAGTGCATGATCAGTCACGTGATCAGTGCATGATCAGGCACGTGATCAGTGCATGATCAGTCACCTGATGGGTGTATGATCAGTCACGTGACCAGTACATGGTAGCTACATGATCATTGCATGATCAGCCACGTGAGTAGTGCATGATAGCCACGTGATCAGTGCATGATCAGTCACGTGATCAGTGCATGATCAGTCACGTGATCAGTGCATGATCAGCCACGTGATCAGTGCATGATCAGCCACGTGATCAGTGCATGATCATTACGTGATCAGTGCATGATCAGTCACGTGATCAGTGCATGATCAGTCACGTGATCAGTGCATGATCAGTCACGTGATCAGTGCATGATCAGCCACGTGATCAGTGCATGATATGTCACGTGACAGTGTGTGATCAGCCACGTGACAGTGCATGTTAGCCACGTGATCAGTGCATGATAGCCACGTGATCAGTGCATGATCAGTTACGTGAGCAGTGTATGATCAGCCACGTGATCAGTGCATGGTCAGACACGTGAACAGTGTATGATCAGCCACGTGATCAGTGCATGATATCCAAGTGATCAGTGCATGATCAATCACGTGATCAGTGTATGATCAGCCACGTGAACAGTGCATGCTCAGTCACGTGATCAGGGCCTGCTGAGCTGCGTGATTACTGTCTGCTCATCTGCTTGACAATTGCCAGCTGAGCTGCACGATTCCTGCCTGTCATCTGCTTGACAATTGCCAGCTGTGCTGCGTAATTCCTGCCTGCTCAGCTGCTTGATTATTGCCAGCTGAGCAGCATGATTCCTCACAGCTGAGTTCCATGATTATTGCCTGCTGACTTTTGATTCGTGCCTACTCAGCTCTTTGTTTATTGCCTCCAGAGGCACATGATCAGTGTATGATAGCAAACATGATCAGCGCATGATCAGTCACATGATCAGCGCCATTAAGTCACGTGATCACTACATGATAGTCATGTGATCAGTCCATGCTCAGTCACGGTATCAGTGCATGATCAGCCACGTGATCAGTGCATGATCTGTCACATGATTAGTGTATGATCATCCACGTGATCAGTGCATGGGCAGTCATGTGATCAGTGCATGATATAGACGTGATCAGTGCATGATCAGTCTCGTGATCAGTGCATGATAGCCACGTGATCAGTGCATGATCAGTCACCTGATGGGTGTATGATCATTCACGTGACCTGTACATGGTAGCTACATGATCATTGCATGATCAGCCACGTGAGTAGTGCATGATAGCCACGTGATCACTGCATGATCAGTCACGTGATCAGTGCATGATCAGTCATGTGACCAGTACATGGTAGCTGCGTGATCATGCATGATCAGCCACGTGAGCAGTGCATGATAGCCACGTGATCAGTGCATGATCAGACACGTGATCAGTGCATGATCAGTCACGTGATCAGTGCATGATCAGCCACGTGATCAGTGCATGATCAGTCACGTGATCAGTGCATGATCAGTCACGTGATCAGTGCATGGTAGCTACGTGATCAGTGCATGATCAGCCACGTGATCAGTGCATGATAGCCACGTGATCAGTGCATGATCAGTCACGTGATCAGTGCATGATCAGTCACGTGATCAGTGCATGATCAGGCACGTGATCAGTGCATGATCAGCCACGTGATCAGTGCATGATAGCCACGTGATCAGTGCATGATCAGTCACGTGATCAGTGCATGATCAGTCACGTGATCAGTGCATGATCAGCCACGTGATCAGTGCATGATCAGCCACGTGATCAGTGCATGATCAGTCACGTGATCAGTGCATGATAGCCACGTGATCAGTGCATGATCAGCCACGTGATCAGTGCATGATAGCCACGTGATCAGTGCATGATCAGTCACGTGATCAGTGCATGATCAGTCACGTGATCAGTGCATGATCAGTCACGTGATCAGTGCATGATCAATTACGTGATCAGTGCATGATCAGTCACGTGACCAGTACATGGTAGCTACGTGATCATTGCATGATCAGCCACGTGATCAGTGCATGATAGCCACGTGATCAGTGCATGATCAGTCACGTGATCAGTGTATGATCATCCACGTGATCAGTGCATGATCAGTCATGTGATCAGTGCATGATATAGACGTGATCAGTGCATGATCAGTCACGTGATCAGTGCATGATCAGCCACGTGATCAGTGCATGATAGCCACGTGATCAGTGCATGATAGCCAGTGATCAGTGCATGATCAGTCACGTGATCAGTGCATGATCAGCCACGTGATCAGTGCATGATAGCCACTGATCAGTGCATGATCAGTCACGTGATCAGTGCATGATCAGTCACGTGATCAGTGCATGATCAGCCACGTGATCAGTGCATGATCAGTTACGTGATCAGTGCATGATCAGCCACGTGATCAGTGCATGATCAGCCACGTGATCAGTGCATGATCAGTCACGTGATCAGTGCATGATCAGTCACGTGATCAGTGCATGATCAGTCACGTGATCAGTGCATGATCAGCCACGTGATCAGTGCATGATAGCCACGTGATCAGTGCATGATAGCCACGTGATCAGTGCATGATCAGTCACGTGATACGTGTGTGATCAGCCACGTGATCAGTGCATGATATCCACGTGATCAGTGCATGATAGCCACGTGATCAGTGCATGATTAGTCACGTGATCAGTGCATGATCAGTCACGTGATACGTGTGATCAGCCACGGATCAGTGCATGATGAGCCACGTGATCAGTGCATGATCAGTCACGTGATCAGTGCATGATCAGTCACGTGATCAGTGCATGATCAGGCACGTGATCAGTGCATGATCAGCCACGTGATCAGTGCATGATAGCCACGTGATCAGTGCATGATCAGTCACGTGATCAGTGCATGATCAGTCACGTGATCAGTGCATGATCAGCCACGTGATCAGTGCATGATCAGCCACGTGATCAGTGCATGATCAGTTACGTGATCAGTGCATGATCAGTCACGTGACCAGTGCATGATAGCCACGTGATCATTGCATGATCAGCCACGTGAGCAGTGCATGATAGCCACGTGATCAGTGCATGATCAGTCACGTGATCAGTGCATGATCAGTCACGTGATCAGTGCATGATCAGCCACGTGATCAGTGCATGATCAGCCACGTGATCAGTGCATGATAGCCACGTGATCAGTGCATGATCAGTACGTGAGCAGTGTATGATCAGCCACGTGATCAGTGCATGGTCAGACACGTGAACAGTGTATGATCAGCCACGTGATCAGTGCATGATATCCAAGTGATCAGTGCATGATCAATCACGTGATCAGTGTATGATCAGCCACGTGAACAGTGCATGCTCAGTCACGTGATCAGGGCCTGCTGAGCTGCGTGATTACTGTCTGCTCATCTGCTTGACAATTGCCAGCTGAGCTGCACGATTCCTGCCTGTCATCTGCTTGACAATTGCCAGCTGTGCTGCGTAATTCCTGCCTGCTCAGCTGCTTGATTATTGCCAGCTGAGCAGCATGATTCCTCACAGCTGAGTTCCATGATTATTGCCTGCTGACTTTTGATTCGTGCCTACTCAGCTCTTTGTTTATTGCCTCCAGAGGCACATGATCAGTGTATGATAGCAAACATGATCAGCGCATGATCAGTCACATGATCAGCGCCATTAAGTCACGTGATCACTACATGATAGTCATGTGATCAGTCCATGCTCAGTCACGGTATCAGTGCATGATCAGCCACGTGATCAGTGCATGATCTGTCACATGATTAGTGTATGATCATCCACGTGATCAGTGCATGGGCAGTCATGTGATCAGTGCATGATATAGACGTGATCAGTGCATGATCAGTCTCGTGATCAGTGCATGATAGCCACGTGATCAGTGCATGATCAGTCACCTGATGGGTGTATGATCATTCACGTGACCTGTACATGGTAGCTACATGATCATTGCATGATCAGCCACGTGAGTAGTGCATGATAGCCACGTGATCACTGCATGATCAGTCACGTGATCAGTGCATGATCAGTCATGTGACCAGTACATGGTAGCTGCGTGATCATGCATGATCAGCCACGTGAGCAGTGCATGATAGCCACGTGATCAGTGCATGATCAGACACGAGATCAGTGCATGATCAGTCACGTGATCAGTGCATGATCAGCCACGTGATCAGTGCATGATCAGTCACGTGATCAGTGCATGATCAGCCACGTGATCAGTGCATGATCAGCCACGTGATCAGTGCATGATCATTACGTGATCAGTGCATGATCAGTCACGTGATCAGTACATGGTAGCTACGTGATCAGTGCATGATCAGCCACGTGATCAGTGCATGATAGCCACGTGATCAGTGCATGATCAGCCACGTGATCAGTGCATGATCAGTCACGTGATCAGTGCATGATCAGCCACGTGATCAGTGCATGATAGCCACGTGATCAGTGCATGACAATTACGTGATCAGTGCATGATCAGTCACGTGATCAGTGCATGATAGCCACGTGATCAGTGCATGATCAGTCACGTGATCAGTGTGTGATCAGCCACGTGAACAGTGCATGCTCAGTCACGTGATCAGGGCCTGCTGAGCTGCGTGATTACTGTCTGCTCATCTGCTTGACAATTGCCAGCTGAGCTGCACGATTCCTGCCTGTCATCTGCTTGACAATTGCCACCTGTGCTGCATAATTCCTGCCTGCTCATCTACTTGATTATTGCCAGCTGAGCAGCATGATTTCTCAGAGCTGAGTTCCATGATTATTGCCTACTGATTCCTGCCTACTCAGCTCTTTGTTCATTGCCTCCAGAGGCACATGATCAGTGTATGACACGAAACATGATCAGCACATGATCAGTCACATGATCAGTGCATGATAAGCCACGTGATCAGTGCATGATCAATTACGTGATCAGTGCATGATCAGTCATGTGACCAGTGCATGGTAGCTGCGTGATCAGTGCATGATCAGCCACGTGATCAGTGCATGATCAGTCACGTGATCAGTGCATGATCAGCCACGTGATCAGTGCATGATCAGTCACGTGATCAGTGCATGATAGCTACGTGATCAGTGCATGATCAGCCACGTGATCAGTGCATGATAGCCACGTGATCAGTGCATGATCAGCCACGTGATCAGTGCATGATAGCCACGTGATCAGTGCATGATCAGTCACGTGATACGTGTGTGATCAGCCACGTGATCAGTGCATGATATCCACGTGATCAGTGCATGATAGCCACGTGATCAGTGCATGATAGTCACGTGATCAGTGCATGATCAGTCACGTGATACAGTGTGATCAGCCACGGATCAGTGCATGATGAGCCACGTGATCAGTGCAGGATCAATTACGTGATCAGTGCATGATCAGTCACGTGACCAGTACATGGTTGCTACGTGATCATTGCATGATCAGCCACGTGAGCAGAGCATGATAGCCACGTGATCAGTGCATGATCAGTCACGTGATCAGTACATGATCAGTCACGTGAACAGTGCATGATCATTTACGTGATCTGTGCATGATCAGTCACGTGACCAGTATATGGTAGCTTCGTGATCATTCCATGACGAGCCACGTGAGCAGTGCATGATAGCCACGTGATGTGTGCATGATCAGTCACGTGAGCAGAGTATGATCAGCCACGTGATCAGTGCATGAGTGCCACGTGATCAGTGCATGATATGTCACGTGACAGGTGTGTGATCAGCCACGTGAACAGTGCATGTTCAGCCACGTGATCAGTGCATGATAGCCACGTGATCAGTGCATGATCAGTTACGTGAGCAGTGTATGATCAGCCACGTGATCAGTGCATGGTCAGACACGTGAACAGTGTATGATCAGCCACGTGATCAGTGCATGATATCCAAGTGATCAGTGCATGATCATCACGTGATCAGTGTATGATCAGCCACGTGAACAGTGCATGCTCAGTCACGTGATCAGGGCCTGCTGAGCTGCGTGATTACTGTCTGCTCATCTGCTTGACAATTGCCAGCTGAGCTGCACGATTCCTGCCTGTCATCTGCTTGACAATTGCCAGCTGTGCTGCGTAATTCCTGCCTGCTCAGCTGCTTGATTATTGCCAGCTGAGCAGCATGATTCCTCACAGCTGAGTTCCATGATTATTGCCTGCTGACTTTTGATTCGTGCCTACTCAGCTCTTTGTTTATTGCCTCCAGAGGCACATGATCAGTGTATGATAGCAAACATGATCAGCGCATGATCAGTCACATGATCAGCGCCATTAAGTCACGTGATCACTACATGATAGTCATGTGATCAGTCCATGCTCAGTCACGGTATCAGTGCATGATCAGCCACGTGATCAGTGCATGATCAGCCAGGTGATCAGTTCATGATAGCTATGTGATCAGTGCATGATTTGTCACGTGATCAGTGCATGATCAGGCACGTGATCAGTGCATGATCAGTCACCTGATGGGTGTATGATCAGTCACGTGACCAGTACATGGTAGCTACATGATCATTGCATGATCAGCCACGTGAGTAGTGCATGATAGCCACGTGATCAGTGCATGATCAGTCACGTGATCAGTGCATGATCAGTCATGTGATCAGTGCATGATCAGGCACGTGATCAGTGCATGATCAGCCACGTGATCAGTGCATGATAGCCACGTGATCAGTGCATGATCAGTCACGTGATCAGTGCATGATCAGTCACGTGATCAGTGCATGATCAGCCACGTGATCAGTGCATGATCAGCCACGTGATCAGTGCATGATCATTACGTGATCAGTGCATGATCAGTCACGTGATCAGTACATGGTAGCTACGTGATCATTGCATGATCAGCCACGTGATCAGTGCATGATAGCCACGTGATCAGTGCATGATCAGTCACGTGATCAGTGCATGATCAGTCACGTGATCAGTGCATGATCAGTTACGTGATCAGTGCATGATCAGTCACGTGATCAGTGCATGATCAGCCACGTGATCAGTGCATGATATGTCACGTGACAGTGTGTGATCAGCCACGTGACAGTGCATGTTAGCCACGTGATCAGTGCATGATAGCCACGTGATCAGTGCATGATCAGTTACGTGAGCAGTGTATGATCAGCCACGTGATCAGTGCATGGTCAGACACGTGAACAGTGTATGATCAGCCACGTGATCAGTGCATGATATCCAAGTGATCAGTGCATGATCAATCACGTGATCAGTGTATGATCAGCCACGTGAACAGTGCATGCTCAGTCACGTGATCAGGGCCTGCTGAGCTGCGTGATTACTGTCTGCTCATCTGCTTGACAATTGCCAGCTGAGCTGCACGATTCCTGCCTGTCATCTGCTTGACAATTGCCAGCTGTGCTGCGTAATTCCTGCCTGCTCAGCTGCTTGATTATTGCCAGCTGAGCAGCATGATTCCTCACAGCTGAGTTCCATGATTATTGCCTGCTGACTGTTTGATTCGTGCCTACTCAGCTCTTTGTTTATTGCCTCCAGAGGCACATGATCAGTGTATGATAGCAAACATGATCAGCGCATGATCAGTCACATGATCAGCGCCATTAAGTCACGTGATCACTACATGATAGTCATGTGATCAGTCCATGCTCAGTCACGGTATCAGTGCATGATCAGCCACGTGATCAGTGCATGATCAGCCAGGTGATCAGTTCATGATAGCTATGTGATCAGTGCATGATCAGTCACGTGATCAGTGCATGATCAGGCACGTGATCAGTGCATGATCAGTCACCTGATGGGTGTATGATCAGTCACGTGACCAGTACATGGTAGCTACATGATCATTGCATGATCAGCCACGTGAGTAGTGCATGATAGCCACGTGATCAGTGCATGATCAGTCACGTGATCAGTGCATGATCAGCCATGTGATCAGTGCATGATCAGGCACGTGATCAGTGCATGATCAGCCACGTGATCAGTGCATGATAGCCACGTGATCAGTGCATGATCAGTCACGTGATCAGTGCATGATCAGTCACGTGATCAGTGCATGATCAGCCACGTGATCAGTGCATGATCAGCCACGTGATCAGTGCATGATCAGTCACGTGATCAGTGCATGGTAGTCACGTGATCAGTGCATGATCAGCCACGTGATCAGTGCATGATAGCCACGTGATCAGTGCATGATCAGTCACGTGATCAGTGCATGATCAGTCACGTGATCAGTGCATGATCAGTCACGTGATCAGTGCATGATCAATTACGTGATCAGTGCATGATCAGTCACGTGATCAGTACATGGTAGCTACGTGATCATTGCATGATCAGCCACGTGATCAGTGCATGATAGCCACGTGATCAGTGCATGATCAGTCACGTGATCAGTGTATGATCAGCCACGTGATCAGTGCATGATCAGTCACGTGATCAGTGCATGATATAGACGTGATCAGTGCATGATCAGTCACGTGATCAGTGCATGATCAGCCACGTGATCAGTGCATGATAGCCACGTGATCAGTGCATGATAGCCAGTGATCAGTGCATGATCAGTCACGTGATCAGTGCATGATCAGCCACGTGATCAGTGCATGATAGCCACTGATCAGTGCATGATCAGTCACGTGATCAGTGCATGATCAGTCACGTGATCAGTGCATGATCAGCCACGTGATCAGTGCATGATCAGCCACGTGATCAGTGCATGATCAGTCACGTGATCAGTGCATGATCAGTCACGTGATCAGTGCATGATCAGTCACGTGATCAGTGCATGATCAGCCACGTGATCAGTGCATGATCAGTCACGTGATCAGTGCATGATCAGTCACGTGATCAGTGCATGATCAGCCACGTGATCAGTGCATGATCAGTCACGTGATCAGTGTGATCAGCCACGTGATCAGTGCATGATATCAGTGCATGATAGCCACGTGATCAGTGCATGATAGCCACGTGATCAGTGCATGATCAGTCACGTGATAGTGTGTGATCAGCCACGTGATCAGTGCATGATATCCACGTGATCAGTGCATGATAGCCACGTGATCAGTGCATGATAGTCACGTGATCAGTGCATGATCAGTCACGTGATCAGTGCATGATCAGCCACGTGATCAGTGCATGATCAGCCACGTGATCAGTGCATGATCAATTACGTGATCAGTGCATGATCAGTCATGTGACAGTACATGGTTCCTACGTGATCAGTTGCATGATCAGCCACGTGATCAGTGCATGATAGCCACGTGATCAGTGCATGATCAGTCACGTGATCAGTGCATGATCAGTCACGTGATCAGTGCATGATCAGCCACGTGATCAGTGCATGATCAGTCACGTGATCAGTGCATGATAGCTACGTGATCAGTGCATGACAGCCACGTGATCAGTGCATGATAGCCACGTGATCAGTGCATGATAGCCACGTGATCAGTGCATGATCAGTCACGTGATCAGTGCATGATCAGTCACGTGATCAGTGTGATCAGCCACGTGATCAGTGCATGATCAGCCACGTGATCAGTGCATGATCAGCCACGTGATCAGTGCATGATCAGTCACGTGATCAGTGCATGATCAGTCACGTGATCAGTGCATGATCATTTACGTGATCAGTGCATGATCAGTCACGTGACCAGTATATGATAGCTTCATGATCATTGCATGAAGCCACGTGAGCAGTGCATGATAGCCACGTGATGTGTGCATGATCAGTCACGTGAGCAGAGTATGATCAGCCACGTGATCAGTGCATGAGTGCCACGTGATCAGTGCATGATATGTCACGTGACAGTGTGTGATCAGCCACGTGATCAGTGCATGATCAGCCACGTGATCAGTGCATGATAGCCACGTGATCAGTGCATGATCAGTTACGTGAGCAGTGCATGATCAGCCACGTGATCAGTGCATGGTCAGACACGTGATCAGTGTATGATCAGCCACGTGATCAGTGCATGATATCCACGTGATCAGTGCATGATCAGTCACGTGATCAGTGTATGATCAGCCACGTGAACAGTGCATGATCAGTCACGTGATCAGTGCATGATGAGCTGCGTGATTACTGTCTGCTCGTCTGCTTGACAATTGCCAGCTGAGCTGCACGATTCCTGCCTGTCATCTGCTTGACAATTGCCAGCTGTGCTGTGTAATTCCTGCCTGATCAGCTGCTTGATCATTGCCAGCTGAGCAGCATGATTCACGTGAACAGTGCATGCTCAGTCACGTGATCAGGGCCTGCTGAGCTGCGTGATTACTGTCTGCTCATCTGCTTGACAATTGCCAGCTGAGCTGCACGATTCCTGCCTGTCATCTGCTTGACAATTGCCAGCTGTGCTGCGTAATTCCTGCCTGCTCAGCTGCTTGATTATTGCCAGCTGAGCAGCATGATTCCTCACAGCTGAGTTCCATGATTATTGCCTGCTGACTGTTTGATTCGTGCCTACTCAGCTCTTTGTTTATTGCCTCCAGAGGCACATGATCAGTGTATGATAGCAAACATGATCAGCGCATGATCAGTCACATGATCAGCGCCATTAAGTCACGTGATCACTACATGATAGTCATGTGATCAGTCCATGCTCAGTCACGGTATCAGTGCATGATCAGCCACGTGATCAGTGCATGATCAGCCACGTGATCAGTGCATGATCAGCCACGTGATCAGTGCATGATAGCTATGTGATCAGTGCATGATCAGTCACGTGATCAGTGCATGATCAGCCACGTGATCAGTGCATGATCAGTCACCTGATGGGTGTATGATCAGTCACGTGACCAGTACATGGTAGCTACATGATCATTGCATGATCAGCCACGTGAGTAGTGCATGATAGCCACGTGATCAGTGCATGATCAGTCACGTGATCAGTGCATGATCAGTCATGTGATCAGTGCATGATCAGGCACGTGATCAGTGCATGATCAGCCACGTGATCAGTGCATGATAGCCACGTGATCAGTGCATGATCAGTCACGTGATCAGTGCATGATCAGTCACGTGATCAGTGCATGATCAGCCACGTGATCAGTGCATGATCAGCCACGTGATCAGTGCATGATCAGTCACGTGATCAGTATATGGTAGCTACGTGATCAGTGCATGATCAGCCACGTGATCAGTGCATGATAGCCACGTGATCAGTGCATGATCAGTCACGTGATCAGTGCATGATCAGTCACGTGATCAGTGCATGATCAGTCACTGATCAGTGCATGATCAATTACGTGATCAGTGCATGATCAGTCACGTGATCAGTGCATGGTAGCTACGTGATCAGTGCATGATCAGCCACGTGATCAGTGCATGATAGCCACGTGATCAGTGCATGATCAGTCACGTGATCAGTGTATGATCATCCACGTGATCAGTGCATGATCAGTCACGTGATCAGTGCATGATATAGACGTGATCAGTGCATGATCAGTCACGTGATCAGTGCATGATCAGCCACGTGATCAGTGCATGATAGCCACGTGATCAGTGCATGATAGCCAGTGATCAGTGCATGATCAGTCACGTGATCAGTGCATGATCAGCCACGTGATCAGTGCATGATAGCCACTGATCAGTGCATGATCAGTCACGTGATCAGTGCATGATCAGTCACGTGATCAGTGCATGATCAGCCACGTGATCAGTGCATGATCAATTACGTGATCAGTGCATGATCAGCCACGTGATCAGTGCATGATAGCCACGTGATCAGTGCATGATCAGTCACGTGATCAGTGCATGATCAGTCACGTGATCAGTGCATGATCAGTCACTGATCAGTGCATGATCAGCCACGTGATCAGTGCATGATAGCCACGTGATCAGTGCATGATAGCCACGTGATCAGTGCATGATCAGTCACGTGATCAGTGTGTGATCAGCCACGTGATCAGTGCATGATAGCCACGTGATCAGTGCATGATAGCCACGTGATCAGTGCATGATCAGTCACGTGATCAGTGCATGATCAGTCACGTGATCGTGTGATCAGCCACGTGATCAGTGCATGATGAGCCACGTGATCAGTGCATGATCAATTACGTGATCAGTGCATGATCAGTCACGTGACCAGTACATGGTAGCTACGTGATCATTGCATGATCAGCCACGTGATCAGTGCATGATAGCCACGTGATCAGTGCATGATCAGTCACGTGATCAGTGTGATCAGCCACGTGATCAGTGCATGATAGCCACGTGATCAGTGCATGATCAGTCACGTGATCATGTGTGATCAGCCACGTGATCAGTGCATGATCAATCACGTGATCAGTGCATGATCAGTCACGTGATCAGTACATGGTTGCTACGTGATCAGTGCATGATCAGCCACGTGATCAGTGCATGATAGCCACGTGATCAGTGCATGATCAGTCACGTGATCAGTGCATGATCAGTCACGTGATCAGTGCATGATCAGCCACGTGATCAGTGCATGATCAGTCACGTGACCAGTATATGGTAGCTACGTGATCAGTGCATGATCAGCCACGTGATCAGTGCATGATAGCCACGTGATGTGTGCATGATCAGTCACGTGATCATGTATGATCAGCCACGTGATCAGTGCATGATAGCCACGTGATCAGTGCATGATAGCCACGTGATCAGTGCATGATCAGTCACGTGATCAGTGTGATCAGCCACGTGATCAGTGCATGATCAGTCACGTGATCAGTGCATGATCAGTCACGTGATCAGTGCATGATAGCCACGTGATCAGTGCATGATCAGCCACGTGATCAGTGCATGATAGCCACGTGATCAGTGCATGATCAGTTACGTGAGCAGTGTATGATCAGCCACGTGATCAGTGCATGGTCAGACACGTGAACAGTGTATGATCAGCCACGTGATCAGTGCATGATATCCAAGTGATCAGTGCATGATCATCACGTGATCAGTGTATGATCAGCCACGTGAACAGTGCATGCTCAGTCACGTGATCAGGGCCTGCTGAGCTGCGTGATTACTGTCTGCTCATCTGCTTGACAATTGCCAGCTGAGCTGCACGATTCCTGCCTGTCATCTGCTTGACAATTGCCAGCTGTGCTGCGTAATTCCTGCCTGCTCAGCTGCTTGATTATTGCCAGCTGAGCAGCATGATTCCTCACAGCTGAGTTCCATGATTATTGCCTGCTGACTTTTGATTCGTGCCTACTCAGCTCTTTGTTTATTGCCTCCAGAGGCACATGATCAGTGTATGATAGCAAACATGATCAGCGCATGATCAGTCACATGATCAGCGCCATTAAGTCACGTGATCACTACATGATAGTCATGTGATCAGTCCATGCTCAGTCACGGTATCAGTGCATGATCAGCCACGTGATCAGTGCATGATCAGCCAGGTGATCAGTTCATGATAGCTATGTGATCAGTGCATGATCAGTCACGTGATCAGTGCATGATCAGGCACGTGATCAGTGCATGATCAGTCACCTGATGGGTGTATGATCAGTCACGTGACCAGTACATGGTAGCTACATGATCATTGCATGATCAGCCACGTGAGTAGTGCATGATAGCCACGTGATCAGTGCATGATCAGTCACGTGATCAGTGCATGATCAGTCATGTGATCAGTGCATGATCAGGCACGTGATCAGTGCATGATCAGCCACGTGATCAGTGCATGATAGCCACGTGATCAGTGCATGATCAGTCACGTGATCAGTGCATGATCAGTCACGTGATCAGTGCATGATCAGCCACGTGATCAGTGCATGATCAGCCACGTGATCAGTGCATGATCATTACGTGATCAGTGCATGATCAGTCACGTGATCAGTGCATGATCAGTCACGTGATCAGTGCATGATCAGTCACGTGATCAGTGCATGATCAGCCACGTGATCAGTGCATGATATGTCACGTGACAGGTGTGTGATCAGCCACGTGACAGTGCATGTTAGCCACGTGATCAGTGCATGATAGCCACGTGATCAGTGCATGATCAGTTACGTGAGCAGTGTATGATCAGCCACGTGATCAGTGCATGGTCAGACACGTGAACAGTGTATGATCAGCCACGTGATCAGTGCATGATATCCAAGTGATCAGTGCATGATCAATCACGTGATCAGTGTATGATCAGCCACGTGAACAGTGCATGCTCAGTCACGTGATCAGGGCCTGCTGAGCTGCGTGATTACTGTCTGCTCATCTGCTTGACAATTGCCAGCTGAGCTGCACGATTCCTGCCTGTCATCTGCTTGACAATTGCCAGCTGTGCTGCGTAATTCCTGCCTGCTCAGCTGCTTGATTATTGCCAGCTGAGCAGCATGATTCCTCACAGCTGAGTTCCATGATTATTGCCTGCTGACTTTTGATTCGTGCCTACTCAGCTCTTTGTTTATTGCCTCCAGAGGCACATGATCAGTGTATGATAGCAAACATGATCAGCGCATGATCAGTCACATGATCAGCGCCATTAAGTCACGTGATCACTACATGATAGTCATGTGATCAGTCCATGCTCAGTCACGGTATCAGTGCATGATCAGCCACGTGATCAGTGCATGATCTGTCACATGATTAGTGTATGATCATCCACGTGATCAGTGCATGGGCAGTCATGTGATCAGTGCATGATATAGACGTGATCAGTGCATGATCAGTCTCGTGATCAGTGCATGATAGCCACGTGATCAGTGCATGATCAGTCACCTGATGGGTGTATGATCATTCACGTGACCTGTACATGGTAGCTACATGATCATTGCATGATCAGCCACGTGAGTAGTGCATGATAGCCACGTGATCAGTGCATGATCAGTCACGTGATCAGTGCATGATCAGTCATGTGACCAGTACATGGTAGCTGCGTGATCATGCATGATCAGCCACGTGAGCAGTGCATGATAGCCACGTGATCAGTGCATGATCAGTCACGTGATCAGTGCATGATCAGTCACGTGATCAGTGCATGATCAGCCACGTGATCAGTGCATGATCAGTCACGTGATCAGTGCATGATCAGTCACGTGATCAGTACATGGTAGCTACGTGATCAGTGCATGATCAGCCACGTGATCAGTGCATGATAGCCACGTGATCAGTGCATGATCAGTCACGTGATCAGTGCATGATCAGTCACGTGATCAGTGCATGATCAGGCACGTGATCAGTGCATGATCAGCCACGTGATCAGTGCATGATAGCCACGTGATCAGTGCATGATCAGTCACGTGATCAGTGCATGATCAGTCACGTGATCAGTGCATGATCATTTACGTGATCAGTGCATGATCAGTCACGTGACCAGTATATGGTAGCTACGTGATCAGTGCATGACAGCCACGTGATCAGTGCATGATAGCCACGTGATGTGTGCATGATCAGTCACGTGAGCAGTGCATGATCAGCCACGTGATCAGTGCATGATAGCCACGTGATCAGTGCATGATCAGTTACGTGAGCAGTGTATGATCAGCCACGTGATCAGTGCATGGTCAGACACGTGAACAGTGTATGATCAGCCACGTGATCAGTGCATGATATCCAAGTGATCAGTGCATGATCATCACGTGATCAGTGTATGATCAGCCACGTGAACAGTGCATGCTCAGTCACGTGATCAGGGCCTGCTGAGCTGCGTGATTACTGTCTGCTCATCTGCTTGACAATTGCCAGCTGAGCTGCACGATTCCTGCCTGTCATCTGCTTGACAATTGCCAGCTGTGCTGCGTAATTCCTGCCTGCTCAGCTGCTTGATTATTGCCAGCTGAGCAGCATGATTCCTCACAGCTGAGTTCCATGATTATTGCCTGCTGACTTTTGATTCGTGCCTACTCAGCTCTTTGTTTATTGCCTCCAGAGGCACATGATCAGTGTATGATAGCAAACATGATCAGCGCATGATCAGTCACATGATCAGCGCCATTAAGTCACGTGATCACTACATGATAGTCATGTGATCAGTCCATGCTCAGTCACGGTATCAGTGCATGATCAGCCACGTGATCAGTGCATGATCAGCCAGGTGATCAGTGCATGATAGCTATGTGATCAGTGCATGATCAGTCACGTGATCAGTGCATGATCAGGCACGTGATCAGTGCATGATCAGTCACCTGATGGGTGTATGATCAGTCACGTGACCAGTACATGGTAGCTACATGATCATTGCATGATCAGCCACGTGAGTAGTGCATGATAGCCACGTGATCAGTGCATGATCAGTCACGTGATCAGTGCATGATCAGTCATGTGATCAGTGCATGATCAGGCACGTGATCAGTGCATGATCAGCCACGTGATCAGTGCATGATAGCCACGTGATCAGTGCATGATCAGTCACGTGATCAGTGCATGATCAGTCACGTGATCAGTGCATGATCAGCCACGTGATCAGTGCATGATCAGCCACGTGATCAGTGCATGATCATTACGTGATCAGTGCATGATCAGTCACGTGATCAGTGCATGATCAGTCACGTGATCAGTGCATGATCAGTCACGTGATCAGTGCATGATCAGCCACGTGATCAGTGCATGATATGTCACGTGACAGTGTGTGATCAGCCACGTGACAGTGCATGTTAGCCACGTGATCAGTGCATGATAGCCACGTGATCAGTGCATGATCAGTTACGTGAGCAGTGTATGATCAGCCACGTGATCAGTGCATGGTCAGACACGTGAACAGTGTATGATCAGCCACGTGATCAGTGCATGATATCCAAGTGATCAGTGCATGATCAATCACGTGATCAGTGTATGATCAGCCACGTGAACAGTGCATGCTCAGTCACGTGATCAGGGCCTGCTGAGCTGCGTGATTACTGTCTGCTCATCTGCTTGACAATTGCCAGCTGAGCTGCACGATTCCTGCCTGTCATCTGCTTGACAATTGCCAGCTGTGCTGCGTAATTCCTGCCTGCTCAGCTGCTTGATTATTGCCAGCTGAGCAGCATGATTCCTCACAGCTGAGTTCCATGATTATTGCCTGCTGACTGTTTGATTCGTGCCTACTCAGCTCTTTGTTTATTGCCTCCAGAGGCACATGATCAGTGTATGATAGCAAACATGATCAGCGCATGATCAGTCACATGATCAGCGCCATTAAGTCACGTGATCACTACATGATAGTCATGTGATCAGTCCATGCTCAGTCACGGTATCAGTGCATGATCAGCCACGTGATCAGTGCATGATCTGTCACATGATTAGTGTATGATCATCCACGTGATCAGTGCATGGGCAGTCATGTGATCAGTGCATGATATAGACGTGATCAGTGCATGATCAGTCTCGTGATCAGTGCATGATAGCCACGTGATCAGTGCATGATCAGTCACCTGATGGGTGTATGATCATTCACGTGACCTGTACATGGTAGCTACATGATCATTGCATGATCAGCCACGTGAGTAGTGCATGATAGCCACGTGATCACTGCATGATCAGTCACGTGATCAGTGCATGATCAGTCATGTGACCAGTACATGGTAGCTGCGTGATCATGCATGATCAGCCACGTGAGCAGTGCATGATAGCCACGTGATCAGTGCATGATCAGTCACGTGATCAGTGCATGATCAGTCACGTGATCAGTGCATGATCAGCCACGTGATCAGTGCATGATCAGTCACGTGATCAGTGCATGATCAGTCACGTGATCAGTGCATGATAGCTACGTGATCAGTGCATGATCAGCCACGTGATCAGTGCATGATAGCCACGTGATCAGTGCATGATCAGTCACGTGATCAGTGCATGATCAGTCACGTGATCAGTGCATGATCAGCCACGTGATCAGTGCATGATCAGTCACGTGATCAGTGCATGATCAGTCACGTGATCAGTGCATGGTAGCTACGTGATCAGTGCATGATCAGCCACGTGATCAGTGCATGATAGCCACGTGATCAGTGCATGATCAGTCACGTGATCAGTGCATGATCAGTCATGTGATCAGTGCATGATCAGCCACGTGATCAGTGCATGATCAGCCACGTGATCAGTGCATGATAGCCACGTGATCAGTGCATGATCAGTCACGTGATCAGTGCATGATCAGTCACGTGATCAGTGCATGATCAGCCACGTGATCAGTGCATGATCAGCCACGTGATCAGTGCATGATCAATTACGTGATCAGTGCATGATCAGTCACGTGACCAGTGCATGGTAGCTACGTGATCAGTGCATGATCAGCCACGTGATCAGTGCATGATAGCCACGTGATCAGTGCATGATCAGTCACGTGATCAGTGCATGATCAGTCACGTGATCAGTGCATGATCAGTCACGTGATCAGTGCATGATCAATTACGTGATCAGTGCATGATCAGTCACGTGATCAGTGCATGGTAGCTACGTGATCATTGCATGATCAGCCACGTGATCAGTGCATGATAGCCACGTGATCAGTGCATGATCAGTCACATGATCAGTGTATGATCATCCACGTGATCAGTGCATGATCAGCCATGTGATCAGTGCATGATGTAGACGTGATCAGTGCATGATCAGTCACGTGATCAGTGCATGATCAGCCACGTGATCAGTGCATGATAGCCACGTGATCAGTGCATGATAGCCAGTGATCAGTGCATGATCAGTCACGTGATCAGTGCATGATCAGCCACGTGATCAGTGCATGATAGCCACTGATCAGTGCATGATCAGTCACGTGATCAGTGCATGATCAGTCACGTGATCAGTGCATGATCAGCCACGTGATCAGTGCATGATCAGTCACGTGATCAGTGCATGATCAGTCACGTGATCAGTGCATGATCAGTCACGTGATCAGTGCATGATCAGTCACGTGATCAGTGCATGATCAGCCACGTGATCAGTGCATGATAGCCACGTGATCAGTGCATGATCAGTCACGTGATCAGTGCATGATCAGTCACGTGATCAGTGCATGATCAGCCACGTGATCAGTGCATGATCAGTCACGTGATCAGTGTGATCAGCCATGTGATCAGTGCATGATATCAGTGCATGATAGCCACGTGATCAGTGCATGATAGCCACGTGATCAGTGCATGATCAGTCACGTGATACGTGTGTGATCAGCCACGTGATCAGTGCATGATATCCACGTGATCAGTGCATGATAGCCACGTGATCAGTGCATGATAGTCACGTGATCATGCATGATCAGTCACGTGATACGTGTGTGATCAGCCACGTGATCAGTGCATGATGAGCCACGTGATCAGTGCATGATCAATTACGTGATCAGTGCATGATCAGTCACGTGACCAGTACATGGTTGCTACGTGATCGTGCATGATCAGCCACGTGAGCAGTGCATGATAGCCACGTGATCAGTGCATGATCAGTCACGTGATCAGTGCATGATCAGTCACGTGATCAGTGCATGATCATTTACGTGATCAGTGCATGATCAGTCACGTGACCAGTATATGGTAGCTACGTGATCATTCCATGACAGCCACGTGAGCAGTGCATGATAGCCACGTGATCAGTGCATGATCAGTTACGTGATCAGTGTATGATCAGCCACGTGATCAGTGCATGAGTGCCACGTGATCAGTGCATGATATGTCACGTGTGTGTGTGATCAGTGCATGATCAGCCACGTGATCAGTGCATGATAGCCACGTGATCAGTGCATGATCAGTTACGTGATCAGTGCATGATCAGCCACGTGATCAGTGCATGGTCAGACACGTGATCAGTGCATGATCAGCCACGTGATCAGTGCATGATATCCACGTGATCAGTGCATGATCAGTCACGTGATCAGTGCATGATCAGCCACGTGATCAGTGCATGATCAGTCACGTGATCAGTGCATGCTGAGCTGCGTGATTACTGTCTGCTCAGCTGCTTGATTATTGCCAGCTGAGCAGCATGATTCCTCACAGCTGAGTTCCATGATTATTGACTGCTGACTTATGATTCGTGCCTACTCAGCTCTTTGTTTATTGCCTCCAGAGGCACATGATCAGTGTATGATAGCAAACATGATCAGTGCATGATCAGTCACATGATCAGTGCATTAAGTCACGTGATCAGTGCATGATAGTCATGTGATCAGTGCATGATCAGTCACGTATCAGTGCATGATCAGCCACGTGATCAGTGCATGATCAGCCACGTGATCAGTGCATGATCAGCCACGTGATCAGTGCATGATCAGTCACGTGATCAGTGCATGATCAGTCACGTGATCAGTGTATGATCAGCCACGTGAACAGTGCATGCTCAGTCACGTGATCAGGGCCTGCTGAGCTGCGTGATTACTGTCTGCTCATCTGCTTGACAATTGCCAGCTGAGCTGCACGATTCCTGCCTGTCATCTGCTTGACAATTGCCACCTGTGCTGCATAATTCCTGCCTGCTCATCTGCTTGATTATTGCCAGCTGAGCAGCATGATTTCTCAGAGCTGAGTTCCATGATTATAGCCTGCTGACTGATTCCTGCCTACTCAGCTCTTTGTTCATTGCCTCCAGAGGCACATGATCAGTGTATGACACCAAACATGATCAGCACATGATCAGTCACATGATCAGTGCATGATAAGCCACGTGATCAGTGCATGATCAGTCATGTGATCAGTGCATGATCAGTCACGTGATCAGTGCATGGTAGCTGCGTGATCAGTGCATGATCAGCCACGTGATCAGTGCATGATAGCCACGTGATCAGTGCATGATCAGTCACGTGATCAGTGCATGATCAGTCACGTGATCAGTGCATGATCAGTCACGTGATCAGTGCATGATCAGTCACGTGATCAGTGCATGATCAGTCACGTGATCAGTGCATGGTAGCTACGTGATCATTGCATGATCAGCCACGTGATCAGTGCATGATAGCCACGTGATCAGTGCATGATCAGTCACGTGATCAGTGCATGGTAGCTGCGTGATCAGTGCATGATCAGCCACGTGATCAGTGCATGATAGCCACGTGATCAGTGCATGATCAGTCACGTGATCAGTGCATGATCAGCCACGTGATCAGTGCATGATCAGCCACGTGATCAGTGCATGATCAGCCACGTGATCAGTGCATGATCAGTCACATGATCAGTGCATGATCATCCACGTGATCAGTGCATGATCAGTCACGTGATCAGTGCATGATATAGACGTGATCAGTGCATGATCAGTCACGTGATCAGTGCATGATAGCCACGTGATCAGTGCATGATCAGTCACGTGATCAGTGCATGATCAGTCACGTGACCAGTACATGGTAGCTACGTGATCATTGCATGATCAGCCACGTGATCAGTGCATGATAGCCACGTGATCAGTGCATGATCAGTCACGTGATCAGTGCATGATCAGTCACGTGATCAGTGCATGATAGCTGCGTGATCATGCATGATCAGCCACGTGATCAGTGCATGATAGCCACGTGATCAGTGCATGATCAGTCACGTGATCAGTGCATGATCAGTCACGTGATCAGTGCATGATCAGCCACGTGATCAGTGCATGATCAGTCACGTGATCAGTGCATGATCAGTCACGTGACAGTGCATGGTAGCTACGTGATCAGTGCATGATCAGCCACGTGATCAGTGCATGATAGCCACGTGATCAGTGCATGATCAGTCACGTGATCAGTGCATGATCAGTCACGTGATCAGTGCATGATCAGTCACGTGATCAGTGCATGATCAGCCACGTGATCAGTGCATGATAGCCACGTGATCAGTGCATGATCAGTCACGTGATCAGTGCATGATCAGTCACGTGATCAGTGCATGATCAGCCACGTGATCAGTGCATGATCAGTCACGTGACCAGTATATGATAGCCACGTGATCAGTGCATGACAGCCACGTGATCAGTGCATGATAGCCACGTGATGTGTGCATGATCAGTCACGTGATCAGTGCATGATCAGCCACGTGATCAGTGCATGATAGCCACGTGATCAGTGCATGATCAGTTACGTGAGCAGTGTATGATCAGCCACGTGATCAGTGCATGGTCAGACACGTGAACAGTGTATGATCAGCCACGTGATCAGTGCATGATATCCAAGTGATCAGTGCATGATCATCACGTGATCAGTGTATGATCAGCCACGTGAACAGTGCATGCTCAGTCACGTGATCAGGGCCTGCTGAGCTGCGTGATTACTGTCTGCTCATCTGCTTGACAATTGCCAGCTGAGCTGCACGATTCCTGCCTGTCATCTGCTTGACAATTGCCAGCTGTGCTGCGTAATTCCTGCCTGCTCAGCTGCTTGATTATTGCCAGCTGAGCAGCATGATTCCTCACAGCTGAGTTCCATGATTATTGCCTGCTGACTTTTGATTCGTGCCTACTCAGCTCTTTGTTTATTGCCTCCAGAGGCACATGATCAGTGTATGATAGCAAACATGATCAGCGCATGATCAGTCACATGATCAGCGCCATTAAGTCACGTGATCACTACATGATAGTCATGTGATCAGTCCATGCTCAGTCACGGTATCAGTGCATGATCAGCCACGTGATCAGTGCATGATCAGCCAGGTGATCAGTTCATGATAGCCATGTGATCAGTGCATGATCAGTCACGTGATCAGTGCATGATCAGGCACGTGATCAGTGCATGATCAGTCACCTGATGGGTGTATGATCAGTCACGTGACCAGTACATGGTAGCTACATGATCATTGCATGATCAGCCACGTGAGTAGTGCATGATAGCCACGTGATCAGTGCATGATCAGTCACGTGATCAGTGCATGATCAGTCATGTGATCAGTGCATGATCAGGCACGTGATCAGTGCATGATCAGCCACGTGATCAGTGCATGATAGCCACGTGATCAGTGCATGATCAGTCACGTGATCAGTGCATGATCAGTCACGTGATCAGTGCATGATCAGCCACGTGATCAGTGCATGATCAGCCACGTGATCAGTGCATGATCATTACGTGATCAGTGCATGATCAGTCACGTGATCAGTGCATGATCAGTCACGTGATCAGTGCATGATCAGCCACGTGATCAGTGCATGATCAGCCACGTGATCAGTGCATGATATGTCACGTGACAGTGTGTGATCAGCCACGTGACAGTGCATGTTAGCCACGTGATCAGTGCATGATAGCCACGTGATCAGTGCATGATCAGTTACGTGAGCAGTGTATGATCAGCCACGTGATCAGTGCATGGTCAGACACGTGAACAGTGTATGATCAGCCACGTGATCAGTGCATGATATCCAAGTGATCAGTGCATGATCAATCACGTGATCAGTGTATGATCAGCCACGTGAACAGTGCATGCTCAGTCACGTGATCAGGGCCTGCTGAGCTGCGTGATTACTGTCTGCTCATCTGCTTGACAATTGCCAGCTGAGCTGCACGATTCCTGCCTGTCATCTGCTTGACAATTGCCAGCTGTGCTGCGTAATTCCTGCCTGCTCAGCTGCTTGATTATTGCCAGCTGAGCAGCATGATTCCTCACAGCTGAGTTCCATGATTATTGCCTGCTGACTTTTGATTCGTGCCTACTCAGCTCTTTGTTTATTGCCTCCAGAGGCACATGATCAGTGTATGATAGCAAACATGATCAGCGCATGATCAGTCACATGATCAGCGCCATTAAGTCACGTGATCACTACATGATAGTCATGTGATCAGTCCATGCTCAGTCACGGTATCAGTGCATGATCAGCCACGTGATCAGTGCATGATCTGTCACATGATTAGTGTATGATCATCCACGTGATCAGTGCATGGGCAGTCATGTGATCAGTGCATGATATAGACGTGATCAGTGCATGATCAGTCTCGTGATCAGTGCATGATAGCCACGTGATCAGTGCATGATCAGTCACCTGATGGGTGTATGATCATTCACGTGACCTGTACATGGTAGCTACATGATCATTGCATGATCAGCCACGTGAGTAGTGCATGATAGCCACGTGATCAGTGCATGATCAGTCACGTGATCAGTGCATGATCAGTCATGTGACCAGTACATGGTAGCTGCGTGATCATGCATGATCAGCCACGTGAGCAGTGCATGATAGCCACGTGATCAGTGCATGATCAGACACGTGATCAGTGCATGATCAGTCACGTGATCAGTGCATGATCAGCCACGTGATCAGTGCATGATCAGTCACGTGATCAGTGCATGATCAGTCACGTGATCAGTGCATGGTAGCTACGTGATCAGTGCATGATCAGCCACGTGATCAGTGCATGATAGCCACGTGATCAGTGCATGATCAGTCACGTGATCAGTGCATGATCAGTCATGTATCAGTGCATGATCAGGCACGTGATCAGTGCATGATCAGCCACGTGATCAGTGCATGATAGCCACGTGATCAGTGCATGATCAGTCACGTGATCAGTGCATGATCAGTCACGTGATCAGTGCATGATCAGCCACGTGATCAGTGCATGATCAGCCACGTGATCAGTGCATGATCAATTACGTGATCAGTGCATGATCAGTCACGTGATCAGTGCATGGTAGCTACGTGATCAGTGCATGATCAGCCACGTGATCAGTGCATGATAGCCACGTGATCAGTGCATGATCAGTCACGTGATCAGTGCATGATCAGTCACGTGATCAGTGCATGATCAGTCACGTGATCAGTGCATGATCAATTACGTGATCAGTGCATGATCAGTCACGTGACCAGTACATGGTAGCTACGTGATCATTGCATGATCAGCCACGTGATCAGTGCATGATAGCCACGTGATCAGTGCATGATCAGTCACATGATCAGTGCATGATCATCCACGTGATCAGTGCATGATCAGCCACGTGATCAGTGCATGATGTAGACGTGATCAGTGCATGATCAGTCACGTGATCAGTGCATGATCAGCCACGTGATCAGTGCATGATAGCCACGTGATCAGTGCATGATAGCCAGTGATCAGTGCATGATCAGTCACGTGATCAGTGCATGATCAGCCACGTGATCAGTGCATGATAGCCACGTGATCAGTGCATGATCAGTCACGTGATCAGTGCATGATCAGTCACGTGATCAGTGCATGATCAGCCACGTGATCAGTGCATGATCAGCCACGTGATCAGTGCATGATCAGTCACGTGATCAGTGCATGATCAGTCACGTGATCAGTGCATGATCAGTCACGTGATCAGTGCATGATCAGCCACGTGATCAGTGCATGATAGCCACGTGATCAGTGCATGATCAGTCACGTGATCAGTGCATGATCAGTCACGTGATCAGTGCATGATCAGCCACGTGATCAGTGCATGATCAGTCACGTGATCAGTGCATGATCAGCCACGTGACAGTGCATGATATCAGTGCATGATCAGCCACGTGATCAGTGCATGATAGCCACGTGATCAGTGCATGATCAGTCACGTGATCAGTGCATGATCAGTCACGTGATCAGTGCATGATCATTTACGTGATCAGTGCATGATCAGTCACGTGACCAGTATATGGTAGCTACGTGATCATTCCATGATCAGCCACGTGAGCAGTGCATGATAGCCACGTGATGTGTGCATGATCAGTTACGTGAGCAGAGTATGATCAGCCACGTGATCAGTGCATGAGTGCCACGTGATCAGTGCATGATATGTCACGTGACAGTGTGTGATCAGCCACGTGAACAGTGCATGTTCAGCCACGTGATCAGTGCATGATAGCCACGTGATCAGTGCATGATCAGTTACGTGAGCAGTGTATGATCAGCCACGTGATCAGTGCATGGTCAGACACGTGAACAGTGTATGATCAGCCACGTGATCAGTGCATGATATCCAAGTGATCAGTGCATGATCATCACGTGATCAGTGTATGATCAGCCACGTGAACAGTGCATGCTCAGTCACGTGATCAGGGCCTGCTGAGCTGCGTGATTACTGTCTGCTCATCTGCTTGACAATTGCCAGCTGAGCTGCACGATTCCTGCCTGTCATCTGCTTGACAATTGCCAGCTGTGCTGCGTAATTCCTGCCTGCTCAGCTGCTTGATTATTGCCAGCTGAGCAGCATGATTCCTCACAGCTGAGTTCCATGATTATTGCCTGCTGACTGTTTGATTCGTGCCTACTCAGCTCTTTGTTTATTGCCTCCAGAGGCACATGATCAGTGTATGATAGCAAACATGATCAGCGCATGATCAGTCACATGATCAGCGCCATTAAGTCACGTGATCACTACATGATAGTCATGTGATCAGTCCATGCTCAGTCACGGTATCAGTGCATGATCAGCCACGTGATCAGTGCATGATCAGCCACGTGATCAGTGCATGATAGCCATGTGATCAGTGCATGATCAGTCACGTGATCAGTGCATGATCAGGCACGTGATCAGTGCATGATCAGTCACCTGATGGGTGTATGATCAGTCACGTGACCAGTACATGGTAGCTACATGATCATTGCATGATCAGCCACGTGAGTAGTGCATGATAGCCACGTGATCAGTGCATGATCAGTCACGTGATCAGTGCATGATCAGTCATGTGATCAGTGCATGATCAGGCACGTGATCAGTGCATGATCAGCCACGTGATCAGTGCATGATAGCCACGTGATCAGTGCATGATCAGTCACGTGATCAGTGCATGATCAGTCACGTGATCAGTGCATGATCAGCCACGTGATCAGTGCATGATCAGCCACGTGATCAGTGCATGATCAGTCACGTGATCAGTGCATGATAGCCACGTGATCAGTGCATGATCAGCCACGTGATCAGTGCATGATCAGCCACGTGATCAGTGCATGATCAGTCACGTGATCAGGGCCTGCTGAGCTGCGTGATTACTGTCTGCTCATCTGCTTGACAATTGCCAGCTGAGCTGCACGATTCCTGCCTGTCATCTGCTTGACAATTGCCACCTGTGCTGCATAATTCCTGCCTGCTCATCTACTTGATTATTGCCAGCTGAGCAGCATGATTTCTCAGAGCTGAGTTCCATGATTATTGCCTACTGATTCCTGCCTACTCAGCTCTTTGTTCATTGCCTCCAGAGGCACATGATCAGTGTATGACAGAAACATGATCAGCACATGATCAGTCACATGATCAGTGCATGATAAGCCACGTGATCAGTGCATGATCAATTACGTGATCAGTGCATGATCAGTCATGTGATCAGTGCATGGTAGCTGCGTGATCAGTGCATGATCAGCCACGTGATCAGTGCATGATCAGTCACGTGATCAGTGCATGATCAGCCACGTGATCAGTGCATGATCAGTCACGTGATCAGTGCATGATAGCTACGTGATCAGTGCATGATCAGCCACGTGATCAGTGCATGATAGCCACGTGATCAGTGCATGATCAGCCACGTGATCAGTGCATGATAGCCACGTGATCAGTGCATGATCAGTCACGTGATACGTGTGTGATCAGCCACGTGATCAGTGCATGATATCCACGTGATCAGTGCATGATAGCCACGTGATCAGTGCATGATAGTCACGTGATCAGTGCATGATCAGTCACGTGATACAGTGTGATCAGCCACGTGATCAGTGCATGATGAGCCACGTGATCAGTGCAGGATCAATTACGTGATCAGTGCATGATCAGTCACGTGACCAGTACATGGTTGCTACGTGATCATTGCATGATCAGCCACGTGAGCAGAGCATGATAGCCACGTGATCAGTGCATGATCAGTCACGTGATCAGTACATGATCAGTCACGTGAACAGTGCATGATCATTTACGTGATCTGTGCATGATCAGTCACGTGACCAGTATATGGTAGCTTCGTGATCATTCCATGACGAGCCACGTGAGCAGTGCATGATAGCCACGTGATGTGTGCATGATCAGTTACGTGAGCAGAGTATGATCAGCCACGTGATCAGTGCATGAGTGCCACGTGATCAGTGCATGATATGTCACGTGACAGGTGTGTGATCAGCCACGTGAACAGTGCATGTTCAGCCACGTGATCAGTGCATGATAGCCACGTGATCAGTGCATGATCAGTTACGTGAGCAGTGTATGATCAGCCACGTGATCAGTGCATGGTCAGACACGTGAACAGTGTATGATCAGCCACGTGATCAGTGCATGATATCCAAGTGATCAGTGCATGATCATCACGTGATCAGTGTATGATCAGCCACGTGAACAGTGCATGCTCAGTCACGTGATCAGGGCCTGCTGAGCTGCGTGATTACTGTCTGCTCATCTGCTTGAAAATTGCCAGCTGAGCTGCACGATTCCTGCCTGTCATCTGCTTGACAATTGCCAGCTGTGCTGCGTAATTCCTGCCTGCTCAGCTGCTTGATTATTGCCAGCTGAGCAGCATGATTCCTCACAGCTGAGTTCCATGATTATTGCCTGCTGACTGTTTGATTCGTGCCTACTCAGCTCTTTGTTTATTGCCTCCAGAGGCACATGATCAGTGTATGATAGCAAACATGATCAGCGCATGATCAGTCACATGATCAGCGCCATTAAGTCACGTGATCACTACATGATAGTCATGTGATCAGTCCATGCTCAGTCACGGTATCAGTGGATGATCAGCCACGTGATCAGTGCATGATCAGCCAGGTGATCAGTTCATAATAGCTATGTGATCAGTGCATGATTTGTCACGTGATCAGTGCATGATCAGGCACGTGATCAGTGCATGATCAGTCACCTGATGGGTGTATGATCAGTCACGTGACCAGTACATGGTAGCTACATGATCATTGCATGATCAGCCACGTGAGTAGTGCATGATAGCCACGTGATCAGTGCATGATCAGTCACGTGATCAGTGCATGATCAGTCATGTGATCAGTGCATGATCAGGCACGTGATCAGTGCATGATCAGCCACGTGATCAGTGCATGATAGCCACGTGATCAGTGCATGATCAGTCACGTGATCAGTGCATGATCAGTCACGTGATCAGTGCATGATCAGCCACGTGATCAGTGCATGATCAGCCACGTGATCAGTGCATGATCATTACGTGATCAGTGCATGATCAGTCACGTGACCAGTGCATGGTAGCTACGTGATCAGTGCATGATCAGCCACGTGATCAGTGCATGATAGCCACGTGATCAGTGCATGATCAGTCACGTGATCAGTGCATGATCAGTCACGTGATCAGTGCATGATCAGTTACGTGATCAGTGCATGATCAGTCACGTGATCAGTGCATGATCAGCCACGTGATCAGTGCATGATATGTCACGTGACAGTGTGTGATCAGCCACGTGACAGTGCATGTTAGCCACGTGATCAGTGCATGATAGCCACGTGATCAGTGCATGATCAGTTACGTGAGCAGTGTATGATCAGCCACGTGATCAGTGCATGGTCAGACACGTGAACAGTGTATGATCAGCCACGTGATCAGTGCATGATATCCAAGTGATCAGTGCATGATCAATCACGTGATCAGTGTATGATCAGCCACGTGAACAGTGCATGCTCAGTCACGTGATCAGGGCCTGCTGAGCTGCGTGATTACTGTCTGCTCATCTGCTTGACAATTGCCAGCTGAGCTGCACGATTCCTGCCTGTCATCTGCTTGACAATTGCCAGCTGTGCTGCGTAATTCCTGCCTGCTCAGCTGCTTGATTATTGCCAGCTGAGCAGCATGATTCCTCACAGCTGAGTTCCATGATTATTGCCTGCTGACTGTTTGATTCGTGCCTACTCAGCTCTTTGTTTATTGCCTCCAGAGGCACATGATCAGTGTATGATAGCAAACATGATCAGCGCATGATCAGTCACATGATCAGCGCCATTAAGTCACGTGATCACTACATGATAGTCATGTGATCAGTCCATGCTCAGTCACGGTATCAGTGCATGATCAGCCACGTGATCAGTGCATGATCAGCCACGTGATCAGTGCATGATAGCTATGTGATCAGTGCATGATCAGTCACGTGATCAGTGCATGATCAGGCACGTGATCAGTGCATGATCAGTCACCTGATGGGTGTATGATCAGTCACGTGACCAGTACATGGTAGCTACATGATCATTGCATGATCAGCCACGTGAGTAGTGCATGATAGCCACGTGATCAGTGCATGATCAGTCACGTGATCAGTGCATGATCAGCCATGTGATCAGTGCATGATCAGGCACGTGATCAGTGCATGATCAGCCACGTGATCAGTGCATGATAGCCACGTGATCAGTGCATGATCAGTCACGTGATCAGTGCATGATCAGTCACGTGATCAGTGCATGATCAGCCACGTGATCAGTGCATGATCAGCCACGTGATCAGTGCATGATCAGTCACGTGATCAGTGCATGGTAGTCACGTGATCAGTGCATGATCAGCCACGTGATCAGTGCATGATAGCCACGTGATCAGTGCATGATCAGTCACGTGATCAGTGCATGATCAGTCACGTGATCAGTGCATGATCAGTCACGTGATCAGTGCATGATCAATTACGTGATCAGTGCATGATCAGTCACGTGATCAGTGCATGGTAGCTACGTGATCAGTGCATGATCAGCCACGTGATCAGTGCATGATAGCCACGTGATCAGTGCATGATCAGTCACGTGATCAGTGTATGATCAGCCACGTGATCAGTGCATGATCAGTCACGTGATCAGTGCATGATATAGACGTGATCAGTGCATGATCAGTCACGTGATCAGTGCATGATCAGCCACGTGATCAGTGCATGATAGCCACGTGATCAGTGCATGATAGCCAGTGATCAGTGCATGATCAGTCACGTGATCAGTGCATGATCAGCCACGTGATCAGTGCATGATAGCCACGTGATCAGTGCATGATCAGTCACGTGATCAGTGCATGATCAGTCACGTGATCAGTGCATGATCAGCCACGTGATCAGTGCATGATCAGCCACGTGATCAGTGCATGATCAGTCACGTGATCAGTGCATGATCAGTCACGTGATCAGTGCATGATCAGTCACGTGATCAGTGCATGATCAGCCACGTGATCAGTGCATGATCAGTCACGTGATCAGTGCATGATCAGTCACGTGATCAGTGCATGATCAGCCACGTGATCAGTGCATGATCAGTCACGTGATAGTGCATGATCAGCCACGTGATCAGTGCATGATATCAGTGCATGATAGCCACGTGATCAGTGCATGATAGCCACGTGATCAGTGCATGATCAGTCACGTGATCAGTGCATGATCAGCCACGTGATCAGTGCATGATAGCCACGTGATCAGTGCATGATAGCCACGTGATCAGTGCATGATAGTCACGTGATCAGTGCATGATCAGTCACGTGATCAGTGTGTGATCAGCCACGTGATCAGTGCATGATCAGCCACGTGATCAGTGCATGATCAATTACGTGATCAGTGCATGATCAGTCATGTGACAGTACATGGTTCCTACGTGATCAGTGCATGATCAGCCACGTGATCAGTGCATGATAGCCACGTGATCAGTGCATGATCAGTCACGTGATCAGTGCATGATCAGTCACGTGATCAGTGCATGATCAGCCACGTGATCAGTGCATGATCAGTCACGTGATCAGTGCATGATAGCTACGTGATCATTGCATGACAGCCACGTGATCAGTGCATGATAGCCACGTGATCAGTGCATGATAGCCACGTGATCAGTGCATGATCAGTCACGTGATCAGTGCATGATCAGTCACGTGATACAGTGTGATCAGCCACGTGATCAGTGCATGATCAGCCACGTGATCAGTGCATGATCAGCCACGTGATCAGTGCATGATCAGTCACGTGATCAGTGCATGATCAGTCACGTGATCAGTGCATGATCATTTACGTGATCAGTGCATGATCAGTCACGTGACCAGTATATGATAGCTTCATGATCATTGCATGACAGCCACGTGAGCAGTGCATGATAGCCACGTGATGTGCATGATCAGTCACGTGAGCAGAGTATGATCAGCCACGTGATCAGTGCATGAGTGCCACGTGATCAGTGCATGATAGTCACGTGACAGTGTGTGATCAGCCACGTGATCAGTGCATGATCAGCCACGTGATCAGTGCATGATAGCCACGTGATCAGTGCATGATCAGTTACGTGAGCAGTGCATGATCAGCCACGTGATCAGTGCATGGTCAGACACGTGATCAGTGTATGATCAGCCACGTGATCAGTGCATGATATCCACGTGATCAGTGCATGATCAGTCACGTGATCAGTGTATGATCAGCCACGTGAACAGTGCATGATCAGTCACGTGATCAGTGCATGATGAGCTGCGTGATTACTGTCTGCTCGTCTGCTTGACAATTGCCAGCTGAGCTGCACGATTCCTGCCTGTCATCTGCTTGACAATTGCCAGCTGTGCTGTGTAATTCCTGCCTGATCAGCTGCATGATCATTGCCAGCTGAGCAGCATGATTCACGTGAACAGTGCATGCTCAGTCACGTGATCAGGGCCTGCTGAGCTGCGTGATTACTGTCTGCTCATCTGCTTGACAATTGCCAGCTGAGCTGCACGATTCCTGCCTGTCATCTGCTTGACAATTGCCAGCTGTGCTGCGTAATTCCTGCCTGCTCAGCTGCTTGATTATTGCCAGCTGAGCAGCATGATTCCTCACAGCTGAGTTCCATGATTATTGCCTGCTGACTGTTTGATTCGTGCCTACTCAGCTCTTTGTTTATTGCCTCCAGAGGCACATGATCAGTGTATGATAGCAAACATGATCAGCGCATGATCAGTCACATGATCAGCGCCATTAAGTCACGTGATCACTACATGATAGTCATGTGATCAGTCCATGCTCAGTCACGGTATCAGTGCATGATCAGCCACGTGATCAGTGCATGATCAGCCACGTGATCAGTGCATGATCAGCCACGTGATCAGTGCATGATAGCTACGTGATCAGTGCATGATCAGTCACGTGATCAGTGCATGATCAGCCACGTGATCAGTGCATGATCAGTCACCTGATGGGTGTATGATCAGTCACGTGACCAGTACATGGTAGCTACATGATCATTGCATGATCAGCCACGTGAGTAGTGCATGATAGCCACGTGATCAGTGCATGATCAGTCACGTGATCAGTGCATGATCAGTCATGTGATCAGTGCATGATCAGGCACGTGATCAGTGCATGATCAGCCACGTGATCAGTGCATGATAGCCACGTGATCAGTGCATGATCAGTCACGTGATCAGTGCATGATCAGTCACGTGATCAGTGCATGATCAGCCACGTGATCAGTGCATGATCAGCCACGTGATCAGTGCATGATCAGTCACGTGATCAGTATATGGTAGCTACGTGATCAGTGCATGATCAGCCACGTGATCAGTGCATGATAGCCACGTGATCAGTGCATGATCAGTCACGTGATCAGTGCATGATCAGTCACGTGATCAGTGCATGATCAGTCACTGATCAGTGCATGATCAATTACGTGATCAGTGCATGATCAGTCACGTGACCAGTGCATGGTAGCTACGTGATCAGTGCATGATCAGCCACGTGATCAGTGCATGATAGCCACGTGATCAGTGCATGATCAGTCACGTGATCAGTGTATGATCATCCACGTGATCAGTGCATGATCAGTCACGTGATCAGTGCATGATATAGACGTGATCAGTGCATGATCAGTCACGTGATCAGTGCATGATCAGCCACGTGATCAGTGCATGATAGCCACGTGATCAGTGCATGATAGCCAGTGATCAGTGCATGATCAGTCACGTGATCAGTGCATGATCAGCCACGTGATCAGTGCATGATAGCCACTGATCAGTGCATGATCAGTCACGTGATCAGTGCATGATCAGTCACGTGATCAGTGCATGATCAGCCACGTGATAGTGCATGATCAATTACGTGATCAGTGCATGATCAGCCACGTGATCAGTGCATGATAGCCACGTGATCAGTGCATGATCAGTCACGTGATCAGTGCATGATCAGTCACGTGATCAGTGCATGATCAGTCACTGATCAGTGCATGATCAGTCACGTGATCAGTGCATGATAGCCACGTGATCAGTGCATGATAGCCACGTGATCAGTGCATGATCAGTCACGTGATCAGTGTGATCAGCCACGTGATCAGTGCATGATAGCCACGTGATCAGTGCATGATAGCCACGTGATCAGTGCATGATCAGTCACGTGATCAGTGCATGATCAGTCACGTGATCGTGTGATCAGCCACGTGATCAGTGCATGATGAGCCACGTGATCAGTGCATGATCAATTACGTGATCAGTGCATGATCAGTCACGTGATCAGTGCATGGTAGCTACGTGATCATTGCATGATCAGCCACGTGATCAGTGCATGATAGCCACGTGATCAGTGCATGATCAGTCACGTGATCAGTGCATGATCAGCCACGTGATCAGTGCATGATAGCCACGTGATCAGTGCATGATCAGTCACGTGATCATGTGTGATCAGCCACGTGATCAGTGCATGATCAATTACGTGATCAGTGCATGATCAGTCACGTGATCAGTACATGGTTGCTACGTGATCAGTGCATGATCAGCCACGTGATCAGTGCATGATAGCCACGTGATCAGTGCATGATCAGTCACGTGATCAGTGCATGATCAGTCACGTGATCAGTGCATGATCATTCGTGATCAGTGCATGATCAGTCACGTGATCAGTGCATGATAGCTACGTGATCAGTGCATGATCAGCCACGTGATCAGTGCATGATAGCCACGTGATGTGTGCATGATCAGTCACGTGATCATGTATGATCAGCCACGTGATCAGTGCATGATAGCCACGTGATCAGTGCATGATAGCCACGTGATCAGTGCATGATCAGTCACGTGATCATGTGTGATCAGCCACGTGATCAGTGCATGATCAGTTACGTGATCAGTGCATGATCAGTCACGTGACCAGTGCATGATAGCCACGTGATCAGTGCATGATCAGCCACGTGATCAGTGCATGATAGCCACGTGATCAGTGCATGATCAGTTACGTGAGCAGTGTATGATCAGCCACGTGATCAGTGCATGGTCAGACACGTGAACAGTGTATGATCAGCCACGTGATCAGTGCATGATATCCAAGTGATCAGTGCATGATCATCACGTGATCAGTGTATGATCAGCCACGTGAACAGTGCATGCTCAGTCACGTGATCAGGGCCTGCTGAGCTGCGTGATTACTGTCTGCTCATCTGCTTGACAATTGCCAGCTGAGCTGCACGATTCCTGCCTGTCATCTGCTTGACAATTGCCAGCTGTGCTGCGTAATTCCTGCCTGCTCAGCTGCTTGATTATTGCCAGCTGAGCAGCATGATTCCTCACAGCTGAGTTCCATGATTATTGCCTGCTGACTTTTGATTCGTGCCTACTCAGCTCTTTGTTTATTGCCTCCAGAGGCACATGATCAGTGTATGATAGCAAACATGATCAGCGCATGATCAGTCACATGATCAGCGCCATTAAGTCACGTGATCACTACATGATAGTCATGTGATCAGTCCATGCTCAGTCACGGTATCAGTGCATGATCAGCCACGTGATCAGTGCATGATCAGCCAGGTGATCAGTTCATGATAGCTATGTGATCAGTGCATGATCAGTCACGTGATCAGTGCATGATCAGGCACGTGATCAGTGCATGATCAGTCACCTGATGGGTGTATGATCAGTCACGTGACCAGTACATGGTAGCTACATGATCATTGCATGATCAGCCACGTGAGTAGTGCATGATAGCCACGTGATCAGTGCATGATCAGTCACGTGATCAGTGCATGATCAGTCATGTGATCAGTGCATGATCAGGCACGTGATCAGTGCATGATCAGCCACGTGATCAGTGCATGATAGCCACGTGATCAGTGCATGATCAGTCACGTGATCAGTGCATGATCAGTCACGTGATCAGTGCATGATCAGCCACGTGATCAGTGCATGATCAGCCACGTGATCAGTGCATGATCATTACGTGATCAGTGCATGATCAGTCACGTGATCAGTGCATGATCAGTCACGTGATCAGTGCATGATCAGTCACGTGATCAGTGCATGATCAGCCACGTGATCAGTGCATGATATGTCACGTGACAGGTGTGTGATCAGCCACGTGACAGTGCATGTTAGCCACGTGATCAGTGCATGATAGCCACGTGATCAGTGCATGATCAGTTACGTGAGCAGTGTATGATCAGCCACGTGATCAGTGCATGGTCAGACACGTGAACAGTGTATGATCAGCCACGTGATCAGTGCATGATATCCAAGTGATCAGTGCATGATCAATCACGTGATCAGTGTATGATCAGCCACGTGAACAGTGCATGCTCAGTCACGTGATCAGGGCCTGCTGAGCTGCGTGATTACTGTCTGCTCATCTGCTTGACAATTGCCAGCTGAGCTGCACGATTCCTGCCTGTCATCTGCTTGACAATTGCCAGCTGTGCTGCGTAATTCCTGCCTGCTCAGCTGCTTGATTATTGCCAGCTGAGCAGCATGATTCCTCACAGCTGAGTTCCATGATTATTGCCTGCTGACTTTTGATTCGTGCCTACTCAGCTCTTTGTTTATTGCCTCCAGAGGCACATGATCAGTGTATGATAGCAAACATGATCAGCGCATGATCAGTCACATGATCAGCGCCATTAAGTCACGTGATCACTACATGATAGTCATGTGATCAGTCCATGCTCAGTCACGGTATCAGTGCATGATCAGCCACGTGATCAGTGCATGATCTGTCACATGATTAGTGTATGATCATCCACGTGATCAGTGCATGGGCAGTCATGTGATCAGTGCATGATATAGACGTGATCAGTGCATGATCAGTCTCGTGATCAGTGCATGATAGCCACGTGATCAGTGCATGATCAGTCACCTGATGGGTGTATGATCATTCACGTGACCTGTACATGGTAGCTACATGATCATTGCATGATCAGCCACGTGAGTAGTGCATGATAGCCACGTGATCACTGCATGATCAGTCACGTGATCAGTGCATGATCAGTCATGTGACCAGTACATGGTAGCTGCGTGATCATGCATGATCAGCCACGTGAGCAGTGCATGATAGCCACGTGATCAGTGCATGATCAGTCACGTGATCAGTGCATGATCAGTCACGTGATCAGTGCATGATCAGCCACGTGATCAGTGCATGATCAGTCACGTGATCAGTGCATGATCAGTCACGTGATCAGTACATGGTAGCTACGTGATCAGTGCATGATCAGCCACGTGATCAGTGCATGATAGCCACGTGATCAGTGCATGATCAGTCACGTGATCAGTGCATGATCAGTCACGTGATCAGTGCATGATCAGGCACGTGATCAGTGCATGATCAGCCACGTGATCAGTGCATGATAGCCACGTGATCAGTGCATGATCAGTCACGTGATCAGTGCATGATCAGTCACGTGATCAGTGCATGATCATTTACGTGATCAGTGCATGATCAGTCACGTGACCAGTATATGGTAGCCACGTGATCATTGCATGACAGCCACGTGATCAGTGCATGATAGCCACGTGATGTGTGCATGATCA
This sequence comes from Bos javanicus, assembly GCF_032452875.1. NCBI lineage: Eukaryota > Metazoa > Chordata > Mammalia > Artiodactyla > Bovidae > Bos > Bos javanicus. The sequence continues at coordinate 827,055 of NW_026893625.1, forward strand.
GTCACGTGAGCAGTGCATGATCAGCCACGTGATCAGTGCATGATAGCCACGTGATCAGTGCATGATCAGTTACGTGAGCAGTGTATGATCAGCCACGTGATCAGTGCATGGTCAGACACGTGAACAGTGTATGATCAGCCACGTGATCAGTGCATGATATCCAAGTGATCAGTGCATGATCATCACGTGATCAGTGTATGATCAGCCACGTGAACAGTGCATGCTCAGTCACGTGATCAGGGCCTGCTGAGCTGCGTGATTACTGTCTGCTCATCTGCTTGACAATTGCCAGCTGAGCTGCACGATTCCTGCCTGTCATCTGCTTGACAATTGCCAGCTGTGCTGCGTAATTCCTGCCTGCTCAGCTGCTTGATTATTGCCAGCTGAGCAGCATGATTCCTCACAGCTGAGTTCCATGATTATTGCCTGCTGACTTTTGATTCGTGCCTACTCAGCTCTTTGTTTATTGCCTCCAGAGGCACATGATCAGTGTATGATAGCAAACATGATCAGCGCATGATCAGTCACATGATCAGCGCCATTAAGTCACGTGATCACTACATGATAGTCATGTGATCAGTCCATGCTCAGTCACGGTATCAGTGCATGATCAGCCACGTGATCAGTGCATGATCAGCCAGGTGATCAGTTCATGATAGCTATGTGATCAGTGCATGATCAGTCACGTGATCAGTGCATGATCAGGCACGTGATCAGTGCATGATCAGTCACGTGATGGGTGTATGATCAGTCACGTGACCAGTACATGGTAGCTACATGATCATTGCATGATCAGCCACGTGAGTAGTGCATGATAGCCACGTGATCAGTGCATGATCAGTCACGTGATCAGTGCATGATCAGTCATGTGATCAGTGCATGATCAGGCACGTGATCAGTGCATGATCAGCCACGTGATCAGTGCATGATAGCCACGTGATCAGTGCATGATCAGTCACGTGATCAGTGCATGATCAGTCACGTGATCAGTGCATGATCAGCCACGTGATCAGTGCATGATCAGCCACGTGATCAGTGCATGATCATTACGTGATCAGTGCATGATCAGTCACGTGATCAGTGCATGATCAGTCACGTGATCAGTGCATGATCAGTCACGTGATCAGTGCATGATCAGCCACGTGATCAGTGCATGATATGTCACGTGACAGTGTGTGATCAGCCACGTGACAGTGCATGTTAGCCACGTGATCAGTGCATGATAGCCACGTGATCAGTGCATGATCAGTTACGTGAGCAGTGTATGATCAGCCACGTGATCAGTGCATGGTCAGACACGTGAACAGTGTATGATCAGCCACGTGATCAGTGCATGATATCCAAGTGATCAGTGCATGATCAATCACGTGATCAGTGTATGATCAGCCACGTGAACAGTGCATGCTCAGTCACGTGATCAGGGCCTGCTGAGCTGCGTGATTACTGTCTGCTCATCTGCTTGACAATTGCCAGCTGAGCTGCACGATTCCTGCCTGTCATCTGCTTGACAATTGCCAGCTGTGCTGCGTAATTCCTGCCTGCTCAGCTGCTTGATTATTGCCAGCTGAGCAGCATGATTCCTCACAGCTGAGTTCCATGATTATTGCCTGCTGACTTTTGATTCGTGCCTACTCAGCTCTTTGTTTATTGCCTCCAGAGGCACATGATCAGTGTATGATAGCAAACATGATCAGCGCATGATCAGTCACATGATCAGCGCCATTAAGTCACGTGATCACTACATGATAGTCATGTGATCAGTCCATGCTCAGTCACGGTATCAGTGCATGATCAGCCACGTGATCAGTGCATGATCTGTCACATGATTAGTGTATGATCATCCACGTGATCAGTGCATGGGCAGTCATGTGATCAGTGCATGATATAGACGTGATCAGTGCATGATCAGTCTCGTGATCAGTGCATGATAGCCACGTGATCAGTGCATGATCAGTCACCTGATGGGTGTATGATCATTCACGTGACCTGTACATGGTAGCTACATGATCATTGCATGATCAGCCACGTGAGTAGTGCATGATAGCCACGTGATCACTGCATGATCAGTCACGTGATCAGTGCATGATCAGTCATGTGACCAGTACATGGTAGCTGCGTGATCATGCATGATCAGCCACGTGAGCAGTGCATGATAGCCACGTGATCAGTGCATGATCAGTCACGTGATCAGTGCATGATCAGTCACGTGATCAGTGCATGATCAGCCACGTGATCAGTGCATGATCAGTCACGTGATCAGTGCATGATCAGTCACGTGATCAGTGCATGATAGCCACGTGATCAGTGCATGATCAGCCACGTGATCAGTGCATGATAGCCACGTGATCAGTGCATGATCAGTCACGTGATCAGTGCATGATCAGTCACGTGATCAGTGCATGATCAGCCACGTGATCAGTGCATGATCAGTCACGTGATCAGTGCATGATCAGTCACGTGACCAGTGCATGATAGCTACGTGATCAGTGCATGATCAGCCACGTGATCAGTGCATGATAGCCACGTGATCAGTGCATGATCAGTCACGTGATCAGTGCATGATCAGTCATGTGATCAGTGCATGATCAGCCACGTGATCAGTGCATGATCAGCCACGTGATCAGTGCATGATAGCCACGTGATCAGTGCATGATCAGTCACGTGATCAGTGCATGATCAGTCACGTGATCAGTGCATGATCAGCCACGTGATCAGTGCATGATCAGCCACGTGATCAGTGCATGATCAATTACGTGATCAGTGCATGATCAGTCACGTGACCAGTGCATGGTAGCTACGTGATCAGTGCATGATCAGCCACGTGATCAGTGCATGATAGCCACGTGATCAGTGCATGATCAGTCACGTGATCAGTGCATGATCAGTCACGTGATCAGTGCATGATCAGTCACGTGATCAGTGCATGATCAATTACGTGATCAGTGCATGATCAGTCACGTGATCAGTGCATGGTAGCTACGTGATCATTGCATGATCAGCCACGTGAGCAGTGCATGATAGCCACGTGATCAGTGCATGATCAGTCACATGATCAGTGTATGATCATCCACGTGATCAGTGCATGATCAGCCATGTGATCAGTGCATGATGTAGACGTGATCAGTGCATGATCAGTCACGTGATCAGTGCATGATCAGCCACGTGATCAGTGCATGATAGCCACGTGATCAGTGCATGATAGCCAGTGATCAGTGCATGATCAGTCACGTGATCAGTGCATGATCAGCCACGTGATCAGTGCATGATAGCCACTGATCAGTGCATGATCAGTCACGTGATCAGTGCATGATCAGTCACGTGATCAGTGCATGATCAGCCACGTGATCAGTGCATGATCAGTCACGTGATCAGTGCATGATCAGTCACGTGATCAGTGCATGATCAGTCACGTGATCAGTGCATGATCAGTCACGTGATCAGTGCATGATCAGCCACGTGATCAGTGCATGATAGCCACGTGATCAGTGCATGATCAGTCACGTGATCAGTGCATGATCAGTCACGTGATCAGTGCATGATCAGCCACGTGATCAGTGCATGATCAGTCACGTGATCAGTGCATGATCAGCCATGTGATCAGTGCATGATATCAGTGCATGATAGCCACGTGATCAGTGCATGATAGCCACGTGATCAGTGCATGATCAGTCACGTGATACGTGTGTGATCAGCCACGTGATCAGTGCATGATATCCACGTGATCAGTGCATGATAGCCACGTGATCAGTGCATGATAGTCACGTGATCATGCATGATCAGTCACGTGATACGTGTGTGATCAGCCACGTGATCAGTGCATGATGAGCCACGTGATCAGTGCATGATCAATTACGTGATCAGTGCATGATCAGTCACGTGACCAGTACATGGTTGCTACGTGATCGTTGCATGATCAGCCACGTGAGCAGTGCATGATAGCCACGTGATCAGTGCATGATCAGTCACGTGATCAGTGCATGATCAGTCACGTGATCAGTGCATGATCATTTACGTGATCTGTGCATGATCAGTCACGTGACCAGTATATGGTAGCTACGTGATCATTCCATGACGAGCCACGTGAGCAGTGCATGATAGCCACGTGATCAGTGCATGATCAGTTACGTGAGCAGTGTATGATCAGCCACGTGATCAGTGCATGAGTGCCACGTGATCAGTGCATGATATGTCACGTGACAGGTGTGTGATCAGCCACGTGAACAGTGCATGTTCAGCCACGTGATCAGTGCATGATAGCCACGTGATCAGTGCATGATCAGTTACGTGATCAGTGTATGATCAGCCACGTGATCAGTGCATGGTCAGACACGTGAACAGTGTATGATCAGCCACGTGATCAGTGCATGATATCCACGTGATCAGTGCATGATCAGTCACGTGATCAGTGTATGATCAGCCACGTGAACAGTGCATGCTCAGTCACGTGATCAGTGCCTGCTGAGCTGCGTGATTACTGTCTGCTCAGCTGCTTGATTATTGCCAGCTGAGCAGCATGATTCCTCACAGCTGAGTTCCATGATTATTGCCTGCTGACTTATGATTCGTGCCTACTCAGCTCTTTGTTTATTGCCTCCAGAGGCACATGATCAGTGTATGATAGCAAACATGATCAGTGCATGATCAGTCACATGATCAGTGCCATTAAGTCACGTGATCAGTGCATGATAGTCATGTGATCAGTCCATGATCAGTCACGTATCAGTGCATGATCAGCCACGTGATCAGTGCATGATCAGCCACGTGATCAGTGCATGATCAGCCACGTGATCAGTGCATGATCAGTCACGTGATCAGTGCATGATCAGTCACGTGATCAGTGTATGATCAGCCACGTGAACAGTGCATGCTCAGTCACGTGATCAGGGCCTGCTGAGCTGCGTGATTACTGTCTGCTCATCTGCTTGACAATTGCCAGCTGAGCTGCACGATTCCTGCCTGTCATCTGCTTGACAATTGCCAGCTGTGCTGCATAATTCCTGCCTGCTCATCTGCTTGATTATTGCCAGCTGAGCAGCATGATTTCTCAGAGCTGAGTTCCATGATTATAGCCTGCTGACTGATTCGTGCCTACTCAGCTCTTTGTTCATTGCCTCCAGAGGCACATGATCAGTGTATGACACCAAACATGATCAGCGCATGATCAGTCACATGATCAGTGCATGATAAGCCACGTGATCAGTGCATGATCAGTCATGTGATCAGTGCATGATCAGTCACGTGATCAGTACATGGTAGCTGCGTGATCAGTGCATGATCAGCCACGTGATCAGTGCATGATAGCCACGTGATCAGTGCATGATCAGTCACGTGATCAGTGCATGATCAGTCACGTGATCAGTGCATGATCAGTCACGTGATCAGTGCATGATCAGTCACGTGATCAGTGCATGATCAGTCACGTGATCAGTGCATGATAGCTACGTGATCATTGCATGATCAGCCACGTGATCAGTGCATGATAGCCACGTGATCAGTGCATGATCAGTCACGTGATCAGTGCATGGTAGCTGCGTGATCAGTGCATGATCAGCCACGTGATCAGTGCATGATAGCCACGTGATCAGTGCATGATCAGTCACGTGATCAGTGCATGATCAGCCACGTGATCAGTGCATGATCAGCCGTGATCAGTGCATGATCAGCCACGTGATCAGTGCATGATCAGTCACATGATCAGTGCATGATCATCCACGTGATCAGTGCATGATCAGTCATGTGATCAGTGCATGATATAGACGTGATCAGTGCATGATCAGTCACGTGATCAGTGCATGATAGCCACGTGATCAGTGCATGATCAGTCACGTGATCAGTGCATGATCAGTCACGTGACCAGTACATGGTAGCTACGTGATCATTGCATGATCAGCCACGTGATCAGTGCATGATAGCCACGTGATCAGTGCATGATCAGTCACGTGATCAGTGCATGATCAGTCACGTGATCAGTGCATGATAGCTGCGTGATCATGCATGATCAGCCACGTGATCAGTGCATGATAGCCACGTGATCAGTGCATGATCAGTCACGTGATCAGTGCATGATCAGTCACGTGATCAGTGCATGATCAGCCACGTGATCAGTGCATGATCAGTCACGTGATCAGTGCATGATCAGTCACGTGATCAGTGCATGGTAGCTACGTGATCAGTGCATGATCAGCCACGTGATCAGTGCATGATAGCCACGTGATCAGTGCATGATCAGTCACGTGATCAGTGCATGATCAGTCACGTGATCAGTGCATGATCAGGCACGTGATCAGTGCATGATCAGCCACGTGATCAGTGCATGATAGCCACGTGATCAGTGCATGATCAGTCACGTGATCAGTGCATGATCAGTCACGTGATCAGTGCATGATCAGCCACGTGATCAGTGCATGATCAGTCACGTGACCAGTATATGATAGCCACGTGATCAGTGCATGACAGCCACGTGATCAGTGCATGATAGCCACGTGATGTGTGCATGATCAGTCACGTGAGCAGTGCATGATCAGCCACGTGATCAGTGCATGATAGCCACGTGATCAGTGCATGATCAGTTACGTGAGCAGTGTATGATCAGCCACGTGATCAGTGCATGGTCAGACACGTGAACAGTGTATGATCAGCCACGTGATCAGTGCATGATATCCAAGTGATCAGTGCATGATCATCACGTGATCAGTGTATGATCAGCCACGTGAACAGTGCATGCTCAGTCACGTGATCAGGGCCTGCTGAGCTGCGTGATTACTGTCTGCTCATCTGCTTGACAATTGCCAGCTGAGCTGCACGATTCCTGCCTGTCATCTGCTTGACAATTGCCAGCTGTGCTGCGTAATTCCTGCCTGCTCAGCTGCTTGATTATTGCCAGCTGAGCAGCATGATTCCTCACAGCTGAGTTCCATGATTATTGCCTGCTGACTTTTGATTCGTGCCTACTCAGCTCTTTGTTTATTGCCTCCAGAGGCACATGATCAGTGTATGATAGCAAACATGATCAGCGCATGATCAGTCACATGATCAGCGCCATTAAGTCACGTGATCACTACATGATAGTCATGTGATCAGTCCATGCTCAGTCACGGTATCAGTGCATGATCAGCCACGTGATCAGTGCATGATCAGCCAGGTGATCAGTTCATGATAGCCATGTGATCAGTGCATGATTTGTCACGTGATCAGTGCATGATCAGGCACGTGATCAGTGCATGATCAGTCACCTGATGGGTGTATGATCAGTCACGTGACCAGTACATGGTAGCTACATGATCATTGCATGATCAGCCACGTGAGTAGTGCATGATAGCCACGTGATCAGTGCATGATCAGTCACGTGATCAGTGCATGATCAGTCATGTGATCAGTGCATGATCAGGCACGTGATCAGTGCATGATCAGCCACGTGATCAGTGCATGATAGCCACGTGATCAGTGCATGATCAGTCACGTGATCAGTGCATGATCAGTCACGTGATCAGTGCATGATCAGCCACGTGATCAGTGCATGATCAGCCACGTGATCAGTGCATGATCATTACGTGATCAGTGCATGATCAGTCACGTGATCAGTGCATGATCAGTCACGTGATCAGTGCATGATCAGTCACGTGATCAGTGCATGATCAGCCACGTGATCAGTGCATGATATGTCACGTGACAGTGTGTGATCAGCCACGTGACAGTGCATGTTAGCCACGTGATCAGTGCATGATAGCCACGTGATCAGTGCATGATCAGTTACGTGAGCAGTGTATGATCAGCCACGTGATCAGTGCATGGTCAGACACGTGAACAGTGTATGATCAGCCACGTGATCAGTGCATGATATCCAAGTGATCAGTGCATGATCAATCACGTGATCAGTGTATGATCAGCCACGTGAACAGTGCATGCTCAGTCACGTGATCAGGGCCTGCTGAGCTGCGTGATTACTGTCTGCTCATCTGCTTGACAATTGCCAGCTGAGCTGCACGATTCCTGCCTGTCATCTGCTTGACAATTGCCAGCTGTGCTGCGTAATTCCTGCCTGCTCAGCTGCTTGATTATTGCCAGCTGAGCAGCATGATTCCTCACAGCTGAGTTCCATGATTATTGCCTGCTGACTTTTGATTCGTGCCTACTCAGCTCTTTGTTTATTGCCTCCAGAGGCACATGATCAGTGTATGATAGCAAACATGATCAGCGCATGATCAGTCACATGATCAGCGCCATTAAGTCACGTGATCACTACATGATAGTCATGTGATCAGTCCATGCTCAGTCACGGTATCAGTGCATGATCAGCCACGTGATCAGTGCATGATCTGTCACATGATTAGTGTATGATCATCCACGTGATCAGTGCATGGGCAGTCATGTGATCAGTGCATGATATAGACGTGATCAGTGCATGATCAGTCTCGTGATCAGTGCATGATAGCCACGTGATCAGTGCATGATCAGTCACCTGATGGGTGTATGATCATTCACGTGACCTGTACATGGTAGCTACATGATCATTGCATGATCAGCCACGTGAGTAGTGCATGATAGCCACGTGATCACTGCATGATCAGTCACGTGATCAGTGCATGATCAGTCATGTGACCAGTACATGGTAGCTGCGTGATCATGCATGATCAGCCACGTGAGCAGTGCATGATAGCCACGTGATCAGTGCATGATCAGTCACGTGATCAGTGCATGATCAGTCACGTGATCAGTGCATGATCAGCCACGTGATCAGTGCATGATCAGTCACGTGATCAGTGCATGATCAGTCACGTGACCAGTACATGGTAGCTACGTGATCAGTGCATGATCAGCCACGTGATCAGTGCATGATAGCCACGTGATCAGTGCATGATCAGTCACGTGATCAGTGCATGATCAGTCATGTATCAGTGCATGATCAGGCACGTGATCAGTGCATGATCAGCCACGTGATCAGTGCATGATAGCCACGTGATCAGTGCATGATCAGTCACGTGATCAGTGCATGATCAGTCACGTGATCAGTGCATGATCAGCCACGTGATCAGTGCATGATCAGCCACGTGATCAGTGCATGATCAATTACGTGATCAGTGCATGATCAGTCACGTGATCAGTGCATGGTAGCTACGTGATCAGTGCATGATCAGCCACGTGATCAGTGCATGATAGCCACGTGATCAGTGCATGATCAGTCACGTGATCAGTGCATGATCAGTCACGTGATCAGTGCATGATCAGTCACGTGATCAGTGCATGATCAATTACGTGATCAGTGCATGATCAGTCACGTGATCAGTGCATGGTAGCTACGTGATCAGTGCATGATCAGCCACGTGATCAGTGCATGATAGCCACGTGATCAGTGCATGATCAGTCACATGATCAGTGTATGATCATCCACGTGATCAGTGCATGATCAGTCATGTGATCAGTGCATGATGTAGACGTGATCAGTGCATGATCAGTCACGTGATCAGTGCATGATCAGCCACGTGATCAGTGCATGATAGCCACGTGATCAGTGCATGATAGCCAGTGATCAGTGCATGATCAGTCACGTGATCAGTGCATGATCAGCCACGTGATCAGTGCATGATAGCCACTGATCAGTGCATGATCAGTCACGTGATCAGTGCATGATCAGTCACGTGATCAGTGCATGATCAGCCACGTGATCAGTGCATGATCAGTCACGTGATCAGTGCATGATCAGTCACGTGATCAGTGCATGATCAGTCACGTGATCAGTGCATGATCAGTCACGTGATCAGTGCATGATCAGCCACGTGATCAGTGCATGATAGCCACGTGATCAGTGCATGATCAGTCACGTGATCAGTGCATGATCAGTCACGTGATCAGTGCATGATCAGCCACGTGATCAGTGCATGATCAGTCACGTGATCAGTGTGTGATCAGCCATGTGACCAGTGCATGATATCAGTGCATGATAGCCACGTGATCAGTGCATGATAGCCACGTGATCAGTGCATGATCAGTCACGTGATACGTGTGTGATCAGCCACGTGATCAGTGCATGATATCCACGTGATCAGTGCATGATAGCCACGTGATCAGTGCATGATAGTCACGTGATCAGTGCATGATCAGTCACGTGATACGTGTGTGATCAGCCACGTGATCAGTGCATGATGAGCCACGTGATCAGTGCAGGATCAATTACGTGATCAGTGCATGATCAGTCACGTGACCAGTACATGGTTGCTACGTGATCGTTGCATGATCAGCCACGTGAGCAGAGCATGATAGCCACGTGATCAGTGCATGATCAGTCACGTGATCAGTACATGATCAGTCACGTGAACAGTGCATGATCATTTACGTGATCTGTGCATGATCAGTCACGTGACCAGTATATGGTAGCTACGTGATCATTCCATGACGAGCCACGTGAGCAGTGCATGATAGCCACGTGATGTGTGCATGATGAGTTACGTGAGCAGAGTATGATCAGCCACGTGATCAGTGCATGAGTGCCACGTGATCAGTGCATGATATGTCACGTGACAGGTGTGTGATCAGCCACGTGAACAGTGCATGTTCAGCCACGTGATCAGTGCATGATAGCCACGTGATCAGTGCATGATCAGTTACGTGAGCAGTGTATGATCAGCCACGTGATCAGTGCATGGTCAGACACGTGAACAGTGTATGATCAGCCACGTGATCAGTGCATGATATCCAAGTGATCAGTGCATGATCAATCACGTGATCAGTGTATGATCAGCCACGTGAACAGTGCATGCTCAGTCACGTGATCAGGGCCTGCTGAGCTGCGTGATTACTGTCTGCTCATCTGCTTGACAATTGCCAGCTGAGCTGCACGATTCCTGCCTGTCATCTGCTTGACAATTGCCAGCTGTGCTGCGTAATTCCTGCCTGCTCAGCTGCTTGATTATTGCCAGCTGAGCAGCATGATTCCTCACAGCTGAGTTCCATGATTATTGCCTGCTGACTGTTTGATTCGTGCCTACTCAGCTCTTTGTTTATTGCCTCCAGAGGCACATGATCAGTGTATGATAGCAAACATGATCAGCGCATGATCAGTCACATGATCAGCGCCATTAAGTCACGTGATCACTACATGATAGTCATGTGATCAGTCCATGCTCAGTCACGGTATCAGTGCATGATCAGCCACGTGATCAGTGCATGATCTGTCACATGATTAGTGTATGATCATCCACGTGATCAGTGCATGGGCAGTCATGTGATCAGTGCATGATATAGACGTGATCAGTGCATGATCAGTCTCGTGATCAGTGCATGATAGCCACGTGATCAGTGCATGATCAGTCACCTGATGGGTGTATGATCATTCACGTGACCTGTACATGGTAGCTACATGATCATTGCATGATCAGCCACGTGAGTAGTGCATGATAGCCACGTGATCACTGCATGATCAGTCACGTGATCAGTGCATGATCAGTCATGTGACCAGTACATGGTAGCTGCGTGATCATCGCATGATCAGCCACGTGAGCAGTGCATGATAGCCACGTGATCAGTGCATGATCAGACACGTGATCAGTGCATGATCAGTCACGTGATCAGTGCATGATCAGCCACGTGATCAGTGCATGACCAGGCACGTGATCAGTGTATGTCAGCCACGTGATCAGTGCATGATAGCCACGTGATCAGTGCATGATCAGTCACGTGATCAGTGCATGATCAGTCACGTGATCAGTGCATGATCAGCCACGTGATCAGTGCATGATCAGCCACGTGATCAGTGCATGATCAATTACGTGATCAGTGCATGATCAGTCACGTGACCAGTACATGGTAGCTACGTGATCATTGCATGATCAGCCACGTGATCAGTGCATGATAGCCACGTGATCAGTGCATGATCAGCCACGTGATCAGTGCATGATCAGTCACGTGATCAGTGCATGATCAGTCACGTGATCAGTGCATGATCAGCCACGTGATCAGTGCATGTCAGTCATGTATCAGTGCATGATAGCCCGTGATCAGTGCATGATCAGTCCCGTGATCAGTGTATGATCAGCCACGTGATCAGTGCATGATAGCCACGTGATCAGTGCATGATCAGTCACGTGATCAGTGCATGATCAGTCACGTGATCAGTGTATGATCAGCCACGTGAACAGTGCATGCTCAGTCACGTGATCAGGGCCTGCTGAGCTGCGTGATTACTGTCTGCTCATCTGCTTGACAATTGCCAGCTGAGCTGCATGATTCCTGCCTGTCATCTGCTTGACAATTGCCAGCTGTGCTGCATAATTCCTGCCTGCTCATCTGCTTGATTATTGCCAGCTGAGCAGCATGATTTCTCACAGCTGAGTTCCATGATTATTGCCTGCTGACTGATTCGTGCCTACTCAGCTCTTTGTTCATTGCCTCCAGAGGCACATGATCAGTGTATGACACCAAACATGATCAGCACATGATCAGTCACATGATCAGTGCATGATAAGCCACGTGATCAGTGCATGATCAATTATGTGATCAGTGCATGATCAGTCATGTGATCAGTGCATGGTAGCTGCGTGATCAGTGCATGATCAGCCACGTGATCAGTGCATGATAGCCACGTGATCAGTGCATGATAGCCACGTGATCAGTGCATGATCAGTCACGTGATCGTGTGTGATCAGCCACGTGATCAGTGCATGATAGCCACGTGATCAGTGCATGATAGCCACGTGATCAGTGCATGATCAGTCACGTGATCAGTGCATGATCAGTCACGTGATACGTGTGTGATCAGCCACGTGATCAGTGCATGATATCCACGTGATCAGTGCATGATAGCCACGTGATCAGTGCATGATAGCCACGTGATCAGTGCATGATCAGTCACGTGATCATGTGTGATCAGCCACGTGATCAGTGCATGATCAATTACGTGATCAGTGCATGATCAGTCACGTGACCAGTACATGGTTGCTACGTGATCATTGCATGATCAGCCACGTGAGCAGTGCATGATAGCCACGTGATCAGTGCATGATCAGTCACGTGATCAGTACATGATCAGTCACGTGAACAGTGCATGATCATTTACGTGATCAGTGCATGATCAGTCACGTGACCAGTATATGGTAGCTACGTGATCATTCCATGATCAGCCACGTGAGCAGTGCATGATAGCCACGTGATGTGTGCATGATCAGTTACGTGAGCAGAGTATGATCAGCCACGTGATCAGTGCATGAGTGCCACGTGATCAGTGCATGATATGTCACGTGACAGGTGTGTGATCAGCCACGTGAACAGTGCATGTTCAGCCACGTGATCAGTGCATGATAGCCACGTGATCAGTGCATGATCAGTTACGTGAGCAGTGTATGATCAGCCACGTGATCAGTGCATGGTCAGACACGTGAACAGTGTATGATCAGCCACGTGATCAGTGCATGATATCCAAGTGATCAGTGCATGATCATCACGTGATCAGTGTATGATCAGCCACGTGAACAGTGCATGCTCAGTCACGTGATCAGGGCCTGCTGAGCTGCGTGATTACTGTCTGCTCATCTGCTTGACAATTGCCAGCTGAGCTGCACGATTCCTGCCTGTCATCTGCTTGACAATTGCCAGCTGTGCTGCGTAATTCCTGCCTGCTCAGCTGCTTGATTATTGCCAGCTGAGCAGCATGATTCCTCACAGCTGAGTTCCATGATTATTGCCTGCTGACTGTTTGATTCGTGCCTACTCAGCTCTTTGTTTATTGCCTCCAGAGGCACATGATCAGTGTATGATAGCAAACATGATCAGCGCATGATCAGTCACATGATCAGCGCCATTAAGTCACGTGATCACTACATGATAGTCATGTGATCAGTCCATGCTCAGTCACGGTATCAGTGCATGATCAGCCACGTGATCAGTGCATGATCAGCCAGTGATCAGTTCATGATAGCCATGTGATCAGTGCATGATTTGTCACGTGATCAGTGCATGATCAGGCACGTGATCAGTGCATGATCAGTCACCTGATGGGTGTATGATCAGTCACGTGACCAGTACATGGTAGCTACATGATCATTGCATGATCAGCCACGTGAGTAGTGCATGATAGCCACGTGATCAGTGCATGATCAGTCACGTGATCAGTGCATGATCAGTCATGTGATCAGTGCATGATCAGGCACGTGATCAGTGCATGATCAGCCACGTGATCAGTGCATGATAGCCACGTGATCAGTGCATGATCAGTCACGTGATCAGTGCATGATCAGTCACGTGATCAGTGCATGATCAGCCACGTGATCAGTGCATGATCAGCCACGTGATCAGTGCATGATCAGTCACGTGATCAGTGCATGGTAGCTACGTGATCAGTGCATGATCAGCCACGTGATCAGTGCATGATAGCCACGTGATCAGTGCATGATCAGTCACGTGATCAGTGCATGATCAGTCACGTGATCAGTGCATGATCAGTCACGTGATCAGTGCATGATCAATTACGTGATCAGTGCATGATCAGTCACGTGATCAGTACATGGTAGCTACGTGATCAGTGCATGATCAGCCACGTGATCAGTGCATGATAGCCACGTGATCAGTGCATGATCAGTCACATGATCAGTGCATGATCATCCACGTGATCAGTGCATGATCAGTCACGTGATCAGTGCATGATGTAGACGTGATCAGTGCATGATCAGTCACGTGATCAGTGCATGATCAGCCACGTGATCAGTGCATGATAGCCACGTGATCAGTGCATGATAGCCAGTGATCAGTGCATGATCAGTCACGTGATCAGTGCATGATCAGCCACGTGATCAGTGCATGATAGCCACTGATCAGTGCATGATCAGTCACGTGATCAGTGCATGATCAGTCACGTGATCAGTGCATGATCAGCCACGTGATCAGTGCATGATCAGCCACGTGATCAGTGCATGATCAGTCACGTGATCAGTGCATGATCAGTCACGTGATCAGTGCATGATCAGTCACGTGATCAGTGCATGATCAGCCACGTGATCAGTGCATGATAGCCACGTGATCAGTGCATGATCAGTCACGTGATCAGTGCATGATCAGCCACGTGATCAGTGCATGATCAGCCACGTGATCAGTGCATGATCAGTCACGTGATCAGTGTGTGATCAGCCACGTGACCAGTGCATGATATCAGTGCATGATCAGCCACGTGATCAGTGCATGATAGCCACGTGATCAGTGCATGATCAGTCACGTGATCAGTGCATGATCAGTCACGTGATCAGTGCATGATCATTTACGTGATCAGTGCATGATCAGTCACGTGACCAGTATATGGTAGCTACGTGATCATTCCATGATCAGCCACGTGAGCAGTGCATGATAGCCACGTGATGTGTGCATGATCAGTTACGTGATCAGAGTATGATCAGCCACGTGATCAGTGCATGAGTGCCACGTGATCAGTGCATGATATGTCACGTGACAGGTGTGTGATCAGCCACGTGAACAGTGCATGTTCAGCCACGTGATCAGTGCATGATAGCCACGTGATCAGTGCATGATCAGTTACGTGAGCAGTGTATGATCAGCCACGTGATCAGTGCATGGTCAGACACGTGAACAGTGTATGATCAGCCACGTGATCAGTGCATGATATCCAAGTGATCAGTGCATGATCATCACGTGATCAGTGTATGATCAGCCACGTGAACAGTGCATGCTCAGTCACGTGATCAGGGCCTGCTGAGCTGCGTGATTACTGTCTGCTCATCTGCTTGACAATTGCCAGCTGAGCTGCACGATTCCTGCCTGTCATCTGCTTGACAATTGCCAGCTGTGCTGCGTAATTCCTGCCTGCTCAGCTGCTTGATTATTGCCAGCTGAGCAGCATGATTCCTCACAGCTGAGTTCCATGATTATTGCCTGCTGACTGTTTGATTCGTGCCTACTCAGCTCTTTGTTTATTGCCTCCAGAGGCACATGATCAGTGTATGATAGCAAACATGATCAGCGCATGATCAGTCACATGATCAGCGCCATTAAGTCACGTGATCACTACATGATAGTCATGTGATCAGTCCATGCTCAGTCACGGTATCAGTGCATGATCAGCCACGTGATCAGTGCATGATCAGCCACGTGATCAGTTCATGATAGCCATGTGATCAGTGCATGATCAGTCACGTGATCAGTGCATGATCAGGCACGTGATCAGTGCATGATCAGTCACCTGATGGGTGTATGATCAGTCACGTGACCAGTACATGGTAGCTACATGATCATTGCATGATCAGCCACGTGAGTAGTGCATGATAGCCACGTGATCAGTGCATGATCAGTCACGTGATCAGTGCATGATCAGTCATGTGATCAGTGCATGATCAGGCACGTGATCAGTGCATGATCAGCCACGTGATCAGTGCATGATAGCCACGTGATCAGTGCATGATCAGTCACGTGATCAGTGCATGATCAGTCACGTGATCAGTGCATGATCAGCCACGTGATCAGTGCATGATCAGCCACGTGATCAGTGCATGATCAGTCACGTGATCAGTGCATGGTAGCTACGTGATCAGTGCATGATCAGCCACGTGATCAGTGCATGATAGCCACGTGATCAGTGCATGATCAGTCACGTGATCAGTGCATGATCAGTCACGTGATCAGTGCATGATCAGTCACTGATCAGTGCATGATCAATTACGTGATCAGTGCATGATCAGTCACGTGATCAGTGCATGGTAGCTACGTGATCATTGCATGATCAGCCACGTGATCAGTGCATGATAGCCACGTGATCAGTGCATGATCAGTCACATGATCAGTGTATGATCATGCACGTGATCAGTGCATGATCAGTCATGTGATCAGTGCATGATATAGACGTGATCAGTGCATGATCAGTCACGTGATCAGTGCATGATCAGCCACGTGATCAGTGCATGATAGCCACGTGATCAGTGCATGATAGCCAGTGATCAGTGCATGATCAGTCACGTGATCAGTGCATGATCAGCCACGTGATCAGTGCATGATAGCCACTGATCAGTGCATGATCAGTCACGTGATCAGTGCATGATCAGTCACGTGATCAGTGCATGATCAGCCACGTGATCAGTGCATGATCAATTACGTGATCAGTGCATGATCAGTCACGTGATCAGTGCATGATCAGTCACGTGATCAGTGCATGATCAGTCACGTGATCAGTGCATGATCAGCCACGTGATCAGTGCATGATCAGTCACGTGATCAGTGCATGATCAGTCACGTGATCAGTGCATGATCAGCCACGTGATCAGTGCATGATCAGTCACGTGATCGTGTGTGATCAGCCACGTGATCAGTGCATGATATCAGTGCATGATAGCCACGTGATCAGTGCATGATAGCCACGTGATCAGTGCATGATCAGTCACGTGATACGTGTGTGATCAGCCACGTGATCAGTGCATGATATCCACGTGATCAGTGCATGATAGCCACGTGATCAGTGCATGATAGTCACGTGATCAGTGCATGATCAGTCACGTGATACAGTGTGATCAGCCACGTGATCAGTGCATGATGAGCCACGTGATCAGTGCAGGATCAATTACGTGATCAGTGCATGATCAGTCACGTGACCAGTACATGGTTGCTACGTGATCGTTGCATGATCAGCCACGTGAGCAGAGCATGATAGCCACGTGATCAGTGCATGATCAGTCACGTGATCAGTACATGATCAGTCACGTGAACAGTGCATGATCATTTACGTGATCTGTGCATGATCAGTCACGTGACCAGTATATGGTAGCTACGTGATCATTCCATGACGAGCCACGTGAGCAGTGCATGATAGCCACGTGATGTGTGCATGATCAGTTACGTGAGCAGAGTATGATCAGCCACGTGATCAGTGCATGAGTGCCACGTGATCAGTGCATGATATGTCACGTGACAGTGTGTGATCAGCCACGTGAACAGTGCATGTTCAGCCACGTGATCAGTGCATGATAGCCACGTGATCAGTGCATGATCAGTTACGTGAGCAGTGTATGATCAGCCACGTGATCAGTGCATGGTCAGACACGTGAACAGTGTATGATCAGCCACGTGATCAGTGCATGATATCCAAGTGATCAGTGCATGATCAATCACGTGATCAGTGTATGATCAGCCACGTGAACAGTGCATGCTCAGTCACGTGATCAGGGCCTGCTGAGCTGCGTGATTACTGTCTGCTCATCTGCTTGACAATTGCCAGCTGAGCTGCACGATTCCTGCCTGTCATCTGCTTGACAATTGCCAGCTGTGCTGCGTAATTCCTGCCTGCTCAGCTGCTTGATTATTGCCAGCTGAGCAGCATGATTCCTCACAGCTGAGTTCCATGATTATTGCCTGCTGACTGTTTGATTCGTGCCTACTCAGCTCTTTGTTTATTGCCTCCAGAGGCACATGATCAGTGTATGATAGCAAACATGATCAGCGCATGATCAGTCACATGATCAGCGCCATTAAGTCACGTGATCACTACATGATAGTCATGTGATCAGTCCATGCTCAGTCACGGTATCAGTGCATGATCAGCCACGTGATCAGTGCATGATCAGCCACATGATCAGTGCATGATCATCACGTGATCAGTGCATGATCAGTCACGTGATCAGTGCATGATAGCTACGTGATCAGTGCATGATCAGCCACGTGATCAGTGCATGATAGCCACGTGATCAGTGCATGATCAGTCACGTGATCAGTGCATGATCAGCCACGTGATCAGTGCATGATCAGTCACGTGATCAGTGCATGATCAGCCACGTGATCAGTGCATGATCAGCCACGTGATCAGTGCATGATCAGTCACGTGATCAGTGCATGATCAGTCACGTGACCAGTACATGGTAGCTACGTGATCATTGCATGATCAGCCACGTGAGCAGTGCATGATAGCCACGTGATCAGTGCATGATCAGTCACGTGATCAGTGCATGATCAGTCACGTGATCAGTGCATGATCAGTCACGTGATCAGTGCATGATCAATTACGTGATCAGTGCATGATCAGTCACGTGATCAGTACATGGTAGCTACGTGATCAGTGCATGATCAGCCACGTGATCAGTGCATGATAGCCACGTGATCAGTGCATGATCAGTCACATGATCAGTGCATGATCATCCACGTGATCAGTGCATGATCAGTCATGTGATCAGTGCATGATATAGACGTGATCAGTGCATGATCAGTCACGTGATCAGTGCATGATCAGCCACGTGATCAGTGCATGATAGCCACGTGATCAGTGCATGATAGCCAGTGATCAGTGCATGATCAGTCACGTGATCAGTGCATGATCAGCCACGTGATCAGTGCATGATAGCCACGTGATCAGTGCATGATCAGTCACGTGATCAGTGCATGATCAGTCACGTGATCAGTGCATGATCAGCCACGTGATCAGTGCATGATCAGCCACGTGATCAGTGCATGATCAGTCACGTGATCAGTGCATGATCAGCCACGTGATCAGTGCATGATCAGTCACGTGATCAGTGCATGATCAGCCACGTGATCAGTGCATGATCAGTCATGTGACAGTGCATGATAGCCCGTGATCAGTGCATGATCAGTCACGTGATCAGTGCATGATCAGTCACGTGATCAGTGCATGATAGCCACGTGATCAGTGCATGATCAGCCACGTGATCAGTGCATGATAGCCACGTGATCAGTGCATGATCAGCCACGTGATCAGTGCATGATCAGCCACGTGATCAGTGCATGATAGCCACGTGATCAGTGCATGATCAGTCACGTGATCAGTGCATGATCAGTCACGTGATCAGTGTGATCAGCCACGTGATCAGTGCATGATAGCCACGTGATCAGTGCATGATCAGTCACGTGATCAGTGCATGATCAGTCACGTGACATATGATCAGCTACGTGATCAGTGCATGATCAGCCACGTGATCAGTGCATGATCAGCCACGTGATCAGTGCATGATCAGTCACGTGATCAGTGCATGATCAGTTACGTGATCAGTGCATGATAGCCACGTGATCAGTGCATGATCAGTTACGTGAGCAGTGTATGATCAGCCACGTGATCAGTGCATGGTCAGACACGTGAACAGTGTATGATCAGCCACGTGATCAGTGCATGATATCCAAGTGATCAGTGCATGATCAGTCACGTGATCAGTGTATGATCAGCCACGTGAACAGTGCATGCTCAGTCACGTGATCAGGGCCTGCTGAGCTGCGTGATTACTGTCTGCTCATCTGCTTGACAATTGCCAGCTGAGCTGCACGATTCCTGCCTGTCATCTGCTTGACAATTGCCAGCTGTGCTGCGTAATTCCTGCCTGCTCAGCTGCTTGATTATTGCCAGCTGAGCAGCATGATTCCTCACAGCTGAGTTCCATGATTATTGCCTGCTGACTGTTTGATTCGTGCCTACTCAGCTCTTTGTTTATTGCCTCCAGAGGCACATGATCAGTGTATGATAGCAAACATGATCAGCGCATGATCAGTCACATGATCAGCGCCATTAAGTCACGTGATCACTACATGATAGTCATGTGATCAGTCCATGCTCAGTCACGGTATCAGTGCATGATCAGCCACGTGATCAGTGCATGATCAGCCACGTGATCAGTTCATGATAGCTATGTGATCAGTGCATGATCAGTCACGTGATCAGTGCATGATCAGGCACGTGATCAGTGCATGATCAGTCACCTGATGGGTGTATGATCAGTCACGTGACCAGTACATGGTAGCTACATGATCATTGCATGATCAGCCACGTGAGTAGTGCATGATAGCCACGTGATCAGTGCATGATCAGTCACGTGATCAGTGCATGATCAGCCATGTGATCAGTGCATGATCAGGCACGTGATCAGTGCATGATCAGCCACGTGATCAGTGCATGATAGCCACGTGATCAGTGCATGATCAGTCACGTGATCAGTGCATGATCAGTCACGTGATCAGTGCATGATCAGCCACGTGATCAGTGCATGATCAGCCACGTGATCAGTGCATGATCAGTCACGTGATCAGTATATGGTAGCTACGTGATCAGTGCATGATCAGCCACGTGATCAGTGCATGATAGCCACGTGATCAGTGCATGATCAGTCACGTGATCAGTGCATGATCAGTCACGTGATCAGTGCATGATCAGTCACTGATCAGTGCATGATCAATTACGTGATCAGTGCATGATCAGTCACGTGATCAGTACATGGTAGCTACGTGATCATTGCATGATCAGCCACGTGATCAGTGCATGATAGCCACGTGATCAGTGCATGATCAGTCACGTGATCAGTGTATGATCATCCACGTGATCAGTGCATGATCAGTCATGTGATCAGTGCATGATATAGACGTGATCAGTGCATGATCAGTCACGTGATCAGTGCATGATCAGCCACGTGATCAGTGCATGATAGCCACGTGATCAGTGCATGATAGCCAGTGATCAGTGCATGATCAGTCACGTGATCAGTGCATGATCAGCCACGTGATCAGTGCATGATAGCCACTGATCAGTGCATGATCAGTCACGTGATCAGTGCATGATCAGTCACGTGATCAGTGCATGATCAGCCACGTGATCAGTGCATGATCAATTACGTGATCAGTGCATGATCAGTCACGTGATCAGTGCATGATCAGTCACGTGATCAGTGCATGATCAGTCACGTGATCAGTGCATGATCAGCCACGTGATCAGTGCATGATCAGTCACGTGATCAGTGCATGATCAGTCACGTGATCAGTGCATGATCAGCCACGTGATCAGTGCATGATCAGTCACGTGATCGTGTGATCAGCCACGTGATCAGTGCATGATATCAGTGCATGATAGCCACGTGATCAGTGCATGATAGCCACGTGATCAGTGCATGATCAGTCACGTGATACGTGTGTGATCAGCCACGTGATCAGTGCATGATATCCACGTGATCAGTGCATGATAGCCACGTGATCAGTGCATGATAGTCACGTGATCAGTGCATGATCAGTCACGTGATACAGTGTGATCAGCCACGTGATCAGTGCATGATGAGCCACGTGATCAGTGCAGGATCAATTACGTGATCAGTGCATGATCAGTCACGTGACCAGTACATGGTTGCTACGTGATCGTTGCATGATCAGCCACGTGAGCAGAGCATGATAGCCACGTGATCAGTGCATGATCAGTCACGTGATCAGTACATGATCAGTCACGTGAACAGTGCATGATCATTTACGTGATCTGTGCATGATCAGTCACGTGACCAGTATATGGTAGCTACGTGATCATTCCATGACGAGCCACGTGAGCAGTGCATGATAGCCACGTGATGTGTGCATGATCAGTTACGTGAGCAGAGTATGATCAGCCACGTGATCAGTGCATGAGTGCCACGTGATCAGTGCATGATATGTCACGTGACAGGTGTGTGATCAGCCACGTGAACAGTGCATGTTCAGCCACGTGATCAGTGCATGATAGCCACGTGATCAGTGCATGATCAGTACGTGAGCAGTGTATGATCAGCCACGTGATCAGTGCATGGTCAGACACGTGAACAGTGTATGATCAGCCACGTGATCAGTGCATGATATCCAAGTGATCAGTGCATGATCAATCACGTGATCAGTGTATGATCAGCCACGTGAACAGTGCATGCTCAGTCACGTGATCAGGGCCTGCTGAGCTGCGTGATTACTGTCTGCTCATCTGCTTGACAATTGCCAGCTGAGCTGCACGATTCCTGCCTGTCATCTGCTTGACAATTGCCAGCTGTGCTGCGTAATTCCTGCCTGCTCAGCTGCTTGATTATTGCCAGCTGAGCAGCATGATTCCTCACAGCTGAGTTCCATGATTATTGCCTGCTGACTGTTTGATTCGTGCCTACTCAGCTCTTTGTTTATTGCCTCCAGAGGCACATGATCAGTGTATGATAGCAAACATGATCAGCGCATGATCAGTCACATGATCAGCGCCATTAAGTCACGTGATCACTACATGATAGTCATGTGATCAGTCCATGCTCAGTCACGGTATCAGTGCATGATCAGCCACGTGATCAGTGCATGATCAGCCACATGATCAGTGCATGATCATCACGTGATCAGTGCATGATCAGTCACGTGATCAGTGCATGATAGCTACGTGATCAGTGCATGATCAGCCACGTGATCAGTGCATGATAGCCACGTGATCAGTGCATGATCAGTCACGTGATCAGTGCATGATCAGCCACGTGATCAGTGCATGATCAGTCACGTGATCAGTGCATGATCAGCCACGTGATCAGTGCATGATCAGTCACGTGATCAGTGCATGATCAGTCACGTGATCAGTGCATGATCAGTCACGTGACCAGTACATGGTAGCTACGTGATCATTGCATGATCAGCCACGTGAGCAGTGCATGATAGCCACGTGATCAGTGCATGATCAGTCACGTGATCAGTGCATGATCAGTCACGTGATCAGTGCATGATCAGTCACGTGATCAGTGCATGATCAATTACGTGATCAGTGCATGATCAGTCACGTGATCAGTACATGGTAGCTACGTGATCATTGCATGATCAGCCACGTGATCAGTGCATGATAGCCACGTGATCAGTGCATGATCAGTCACATGATCAGTGCATGATCATCCACGTGATCAGTGCATGATCAGTCATGTGATCAGTGCATGATATAGACGTGATCAGTGCATGATCAGTCACGTGATCAGTGCATGATCAGCCACGTGATCAGTGCATGATAGCCACGTGATCAGTGCATGATAGCCAGTGATCAGTGCATGATCAGTCACGTGATCAGTGCATGATCAGCCACGTGATCAGTGCATGATAGCCACTGATCAGTGCATGATCAGTCACGTGATCAGTGCATGATCAGTCACGTGATCAGTGCATGATCAGCCACGTGATCAGTGCATGATCAGCCACGTGATCAGTGCATGATCAGTCACGTGATCAGTGCATGATCAGCCACGTGATCAGTGCATGATCAGTCACGTGATCAGTGCATGATCAGCCACGTGATCAGTGCATGATCAGTCATGTGATCAGTGCATGATAGCCCGTGATCAGTGCATGATCAGTCCCGTGATCAGTGCATGATCAGTCACGTGATCAGTGCATGATAGCCACGTGATCAGTGCATGATCAGCCACGTGATCAGTGCATGATAGCCACGTGATCAGTGCATGATCAGCCACGTGATCAGTGCATGATCAGCCACGTGATCAGTGCATGATAGCCACGTGATCAGTGCATGATCAGTCACGTGATCAGTGCATGATCAGTCACGTGATCAGTGTGATCAGCCACATCAGTGCATGATAGCCACGTGATCAGTGCATGATCAGTCACGTGATCAGTGCATGATCAGTCACGTGACTGGTACATGGTAGCTACGTGATCATTGCATGATCAGCCACGTGATCAGTGCATGATAGCCACGTGATCAGTGCATGATCAGTCACGTGATCAGTGCATGATCAGTCACGTGATCAGTGCATGATAGCCACGTGATCAGTGCATGATAGTCACGTGATCAGTGCATGATCAGCCACGTGATCAGTGCATGATCAGCCACGTGATCAGTGCATGATCAGCCACGTGATCAGTGCATGATAGCCACGTGATCAGTGCATGATCAGTCACGTGATCAGTGTATGATCAGCCACGTGATCAGTGCATGATATCCAAGTGATCAGTGCATGATCAATCACGTGATCAGTGTATGATCAGCCACGTGAACAGTGCATGCTCAGTCACGTGATCAGGGCCTGCTGAGCTGCGTGATTACTGTCTGCTCATCTGCTTGACAATTGCCAGCTGAGCTGCATGATTCCTGCCTGTCATCTGCTTGACAATTGCCAGCTGTGCTGCGTAATTCCTGCCTGCTCAGCTGCTTGATTATTGCCAGCTGAGCAGCATGATTCCTCACAGCTGAGTTCCATGATTATTGCCTGCTGACTGTTTGATTCGTGCCTACTCAGCTCTTTGTTTATTGCCTCCAGAGGCACATGATCAGTGTATGATAGCAAACATGATCAGCGCATGATCAGTCACATGATCAGCGCCATTAAGTCACGTGATCACTACATGATAGTCATGTGATCAGTCCATGCTCAGTCACGGTATCAGTGCATGATCAGCCACGTGATCAGTGCATGATCTGTCACATGATTAGTGTATGATCATCCACGTGATCAGTGCATGGGCAGTCATGTGATCAGTGCATGATTAGACGTGATCAGTGCATGATCAGTCTCGTGATCAGTGCATGATAGCCACGTGATCAGTGCATGATCAGTCACCTGATGGGTGTATGATCATTCACGTGACCAGTACATGGTAGCTACATGATCAGTGCATGATCAGCCACGTGATCAGTGCATGATAGCCACGTGATCAGTGCATGATCAGTCACGTGATCAGTGCATGATCAGTCACGTGATCAGTGCATGATCAGCCACGTGATCAGTGCATGATCAGCCACGTGATCAGTGCATGATCAGTCACGTGATCAGTGCATGATAGCTGCGTGATCAGTGCATGATCAGCCACGTGATCAGTGCATGATAGCCACGTGATCAGTGCATGATCAGTCACGTGATCAGTGTATGATCAGTCACGTGATCAGTACATGATAGCTACGTGATCAGTGCATGATCAGCCACGTGATCAGTGCATGATAGCCACGTGATCAGTGCATGATCAGTCACGTGATCAGTGCATGATCAGTCACGTGACCAGTACATGTAGCTGCGTGATCAGTGCATGATCAGCCACGTGATCAGTGCATGATAGCCACGTGATCAGTGCATGATCAGTCACGTGATCAGTGCATGATCAGTCACGTGATCAGTGCATGATCAGCCACGTGATCAGTGCATGATCAGTCACGTGATCAGTGCATGATCAGTCACGTGATCAGTGCATGATCAGCCACGTGATCAGTGCATGATCAGTCACGTGATCAGTGCATGATCAGCCACGTGATCAGTGCATGATCAGCCACGTGATCAGTGCATGATCATTACGTGATCAGTGCATGATCAGTCACGTGACCAGTACATGGTAGCTACGTGATCATTGCATGATCAGCCACGTGATCAGTGCATGATAGCCACGTGATCAGTGCATGATCAGCCACGTGATCAGTGCATGATCAGTCACGTGATCAGTGCATGATCAGCCACGTGATCAGTGCATGATAGCCACGTGATCAGTGCATGACAATTACGTGATCAGTGCATGATCAATCACGTGATCAGTGCATGATAGCCACGTGATCAGTGCATGATCAGTCACGTGATCAGTGTGTGATCAGCCACGTGAACAGTGCATGCTCAGTCACGTGATCAGGGCCTGCTGAGCTGCGTGATTACTGTCTGCTCATCTGCTTGACAATTGCCAGCTGAGCTGCACGATTCCTGCCTGTCATCTGCTTGACAATTGCCACCTGTGCTGCATAATTCCTGCCTGCTCATCTACTTGATTATTGCCAGCTGAGCAGCATGATTTCTCAGAGCTGAGTTCCATGATTATTGCCTACTGATTCCTGCCTACTCAGCTCTTTGTTCATTGCCTCCAGAGGCACATGATCAGTGTATGACAGAAACATGATCAGCACATGATCAGTCACATGATCAGTGCATGATAAGCCACGTGATCAGTGCATGATCAGTCGTGATCAGTGCATGATCAGTCAGTGTGATCAGTGCATGATAGCTACGTGATCAGTGCATGATCAGCCACGTGATCAGTGCATGATCAGTCACGTGATCAGTGCATGATCAGTCACGTGATCAGTGCATGATCAGTCACGTGATCAGTGCATGATAGCTACGTGATCAGTGCATGATCAGCCACGTGATCAGTGCATGATAGCCACGTGATCAGTGCATGATCAGTCACGTGATCAGTGCATGATCAGCCACGTGATCAGTGCATGATCAGTCACGTGATCAGTGCATGATGAGCTGCGTGATCAGTGTCTGATCATCATGCATGATCAGTGACGTGATCAGTGCATGCACGATCATGCCATGATCAGTCTGCATGACAATTGTCAGCTGTGCATGTATGATTCCTGCCATGACAGTGCATGATCATCACCAGCTGATCAGCATGATTCACGTGAACAGTGCATGCTCAGTCACGTGATCAGGGCCTGCTGAGCTGCGTGATTACTGTCTGCTCATCTGCTTGACAATTGCCAGCTGAGCTGCACGATTCCTGCCTGTCATCTGCTTGACAATTGCCAGCTGTGCTGCGTAATTCCTGCCTGCTCAGCTGCTTGATTATTGCCAGCTGAGCAGCATGATTCCTCACAGCTGAGTTCCATGATTAGTGCCTGCTGACTGTTTGATTCGTGCCTACTCAGCTCTTTGTTTATTGCCTCCAGAGGCACATGATCAGTGTATGATAGCAAACATGATCAGCGCATGATCAGTCACATGATCAGCGCCATTAAGTCACGTGATCACTACATGATAGTCATGTGATCAGTCCATGCTCAGTCACGGTATCAGTGCATGATCAGCCACGTGATCAGTGCATGATCAGCCAGGTGATCAGTTCATGATAGCTATGTGATCAGTGCATGATCAGTCACGTGATCAGTGCATGATCAGGCACGTGATCAGTGCATGATCATCACCTGATGGGTGTATGATCAGTCACGTGACCAGTACATGGTAGCTACATGATCATTGCATGATCAGCCACGTGAGTAGTGCATGATAGCCACGTGATCAGTGCATGATCAGTCACGTGATCAGTGCATGATCAGCCATGTGATCAGTGCATGATCAGGCACGTGATCAGTGCATGATCAGCCACGTGATCAGTGCATGATAGCCACGTGATCAGTGCATGATCAGTCACGTGATCAGTGCATGATCAGTCACGTGATCAGTGCATGATCAGCCACGTGATCAGTGCATGATCAGCCACGTGATCAGTGCATGATCAGTCACGTGACCAGTATATGGTAGCTACGTGATCATTGCATGATCAGCCACGTGATCAGTGCATGATAGCCACGTGATCAGTGCATGATCAGTCACGTGATCAGTGCATGATCAGTCACGTGATCAGTGCATGATCAGTCACTGATCAGTGCATGATCAATTACGTGATCAGTGCATGATCAGTCACGTGATCAGTGCATGGTAGCTACGTGATCAGTGCATGATCAGCCACGTGATCAGTGCATGATAGCCACGTGATCAGTGCATGATCAGTCACGTGATCAGTGTATGATCACGTGATCAGTGCATGATCAGTCATGTGATCAGTGCATGATATAGACGTGATCAGTGCATGATCAGTCACGTGATCAGTGCATGATCAGCCACGTGATCAGTGCATGATAGCCACGTGATCAGTGCATGATAGCCAGTGATCAGTGCATGATCAGTCACGTGATCAGTGCATGATCAGCCACGTGATCAGTGCATGATAGCCACTGATCAGTGCATGATCAGTCACGTGATCAGTGCATGATCAGTCACGTGATCAGTGCATGATCAGCCACGTGATCAGTGCATGATCAATTACGTGATCAGTGCATGATCAGTCACGTGATCAGTGCATGATCAGTCACGTGATCAGTGCATGATCAGTCACGTGATCAGTGCATGATCAGCCACGTGATCAGTGCATGATCAGTCACGTGATCAGTGCATGATCAGTCACGTGATCAGTGCATGATCAGCCACGTGATCAGTGCATGATCAGTCACGTGATCGTGTGTGATCAGCCACGTGATCAGTGCATGATATCAGTGCATGATAGCCACGTGATCAGTGCATGATAGCCACGTGATCAGTGCATGATCAGTCACGTGATAGTGTGTGATCAGCCACGTGATCAGTGCATGATATCCACGTGATCAGTGCATGATAGCCACGTGATCAGTGCATGATAGTCACGTGATCATGCATGATCAGTCACGTGATACGTGTGTGATCAGCCACGTGATCAGTGCATGATGAGCCACGTGATCAGTGCATGATCAATTACGTGATCAGTGCATGATCAGTCACGTGACCAGTACATGGTTGCTACGTGATCGTTGCATGATCAGCCACGTGAGCAGTGCATGATAGCCACGTGATCAGTGCATGATCAGTCACGTGATCAGTGCATGATCAGTCACGTGAACAGTGCATGATCATTTACGTGATCAGTGCATGATCAGTCACGTGACCAGTATATGGTAGCTACGTGATCATTCCATGACGAGCCACGTGAGCAGTGCATGATAGCCACGTGATGTGTGCATGATCAGTTACGTGAGCAGAGTATGATCAGCCACGTGATCAGTGCATGAGTGCCACGTGATCAGTGCATGATATGTCACGTGACAGTGTGTGATCAGCCACGTGATCAGTGCATGATCAGCCACGTGATCAGTGCATGATCAGTCACGTGACAGTGCATGATCCACGTGATCAGTGCATGATCAGTACGTGATCAGTGCATGATCAGCCACGTGATCAGTGCATGATCAGCCACGTGATCAGTGCATGGTCAGACACGTGAACAGTGTATGATCAGCCACGTGATCAGTGCATGATATCCAAGTGATCAGTGCATGATCAATCACGTGATCAGTGTATGATCAGCCACGTGAACAGTGCATGCTCAGTCACGTGATCAGGGCCTGCTGAGCTGCGTGATTACTGTCTGCTCATCTGCTTGACAATTGCCAGCTGAGCTGCACGATTCCTGCCTGTCATCTGCTTGACAATTGCCAGCTGTGCTGCGTAATTCCTGCCTGCTCAGCTGCTTGATTATTGCCAGCTGAGCAGCATGATTCCTCACAGCTGAGTTCCATGATTATTGCCTGCTGACTGTTTGATTCGTGCCTACTCAGCTCTTTGTTTATTGCCTCCAGAGGCACATGATCAGTGTATGATAGCAAACATGATCAGCGCATGATCAGTCACATGATCAGCGCCATTAAGTCACGTGATCACTACATGATAGTCATGTGATCAGTCCATGCTCAGTCACGGTATCAGTGCATGATCAGCCACGTGATCAGTGCATGATCAGCCACGTGATCAGTTCATGATAGCTATGTGATCAGTGCATGATTTGTCACGTGATCAGTGCATGATCAGGCACGTGATCAGTGCATGATCAGTCACCTGATGGGTGTATGATCAGTCACGTGACCAGTACATGGTAGCTACATGATCATTGCATGATCAGCCACGTGAGTAGTGCATGATAGCCACGTGATCAGTGCATGATCAGTCACGTGATCAGTGCATGATCAGTCATGTGATCAGTGCATGATCAGGCACGTGATCAGTGCATGATCAGCCACGTGATCAGTGCATGATAGCCACGTGATCAGTGCATGATCAGTCACGTGATCAGTGCATGATCAGTCACGTGATCAGTGCATGATCAGCCACGTGATCAGTGCATGATCAGCCACGTGATCAGTGCATGATAGCCACGTGATCAGTGCATGATCAGTCACGTGATCAGTGCATGATCAGTCACGTGATCAGTGCATGATCAGTCACTGATCAGTGCATGATCAATTACGTGATCAGTGCATGATCAGTCACGTGATCAGTACATGATAGCTACGTGATCATTGCATGATCAGCCACGTGATCAGTGCATGATAGCCACGTGATCAGTGCATGATCAGTCACGTGATCAGTGCATGATCATCCACGTGATCAGTGCATGATCAGTCACGTGATCAGTGCATGATATAGACGTGATCAGTGCATGATCAGTCACGTGATCAGTGCATGATCAGCCACGTGATCAGTGCATGATAGCCACGTGATCAGTGCATGATAGCCACGTGATCAGTGCATGATCAGTCACGTGATCAGTGCATGATCAGCCACGTGATCAGTGCATGATAGCCACGTGATCAGTGCATGATCAGTCACGTGATCAGTGCATGATCAGTCACGTGATCAGTGCATGATCAGCCACGTGATCAGTGCATGATCAGCCACGTGATCAGTGCATGATCAGCCACGTGATCAGTGCATGATAGCCACGTGATCAGTGCATGATCAGTCACGTGATCAGTGCATGATCAGTCACGTGATCAGTGCATGATCAGTCACGTGATCAGTGCATGATCAGCCACGTGATCAGTGCATGATAGCCACGTGATCAGTGCATGATCAGTCACGTGATCGTGTGTGATCAGCCACGTGATCAGTGCATGATCAGCCACGTGATCAGTGCATGATAGCCACGTGATCAGTGCATGATATGTCACGTGACAGGTGTGTGATCAGCCACGTGAACAGTGCATGTTCAGCCACGTGATCAGTGCATGATAGCCACGTGATCAGTGCATGATCAGTTACGTGAGCAGTGTATGATCAGCCACGTGATCAGTGCATGGTCAGACACGTGAACAGTGTATGATCAGCCACGTGATCAGTGCATGATATCCAAGTGATCAGTGCATGATCAATCACGTGATCAGTGTATGATCAGCCACGTGAACAGTGCATGCTCAGTCACGTGATCAGGGCCTGCTGAGCTGCGTGATTACTGTCTGCTCATCTGCTTGACAATTGCCAGCTGAGCTGCACGATTCCTGCCTGTCATCTGCTTGACAATTGCCAGCTGTGCTGCGTAATTCCTGCCTGCTCAGCTGCTTGATTATTGCCAGCTGAGCAGCATGATTCCTCACAGCTGAGTTCCATGATTATTGCCTGCTGACTGTTTGATTCGTGCCTACTCAGCTCTTTGTTTATTGCCTCCAGAGGCACATGATCAGTGTATGATAGCAAACATGATCAGCGCATGATCAGTCACATGATCAGCGCCATTAAGTCACGTGATCACTACATGATAGTCATGTGATCAGTCCATGCTCAGTCACGGTATCAGTGCATGATCAGCCACGTGATCAGTGCATGATCTGTCACATGATTAGTGTATGATCATCCACGTGATCAGTGCATGGGCAGTCATGTGATCAGTGCATGATATAGACGTGATCAGTGCATGATCAGTCTCGTGATCAGTGCATGATAGCCACGTGATCAGTGCATGATCAGTCACCTGATGGGTGTATGATCATTCACGTGACCTGTACATGGTAGCTACATGATCATTGCATGATCAGCCACGTGAGTAGTGCATGATAGCCACGTGATCAGTGCATGATCAGTCACGTGATCAGTGCATGATCAGTCATGTGACCAGTACATGGTAGCTGCGTGATCATGCATGATCAGCCACGTGAGCAGTGCATGATAGCCACGTGATCAGTGCATGATCAGACACGTGATCAGTGCATGATCAGTCACGTGATCAGTGCATGATCAGCCACGTGATCAGTGCATGATCAGGCACGTGATCAGTGCATGATCAGCCACGTGATCAGTGCATGATCAGTCACGTGATCAGTGCATGATCAGTCACGTGATCAGTGCATGATCAGCCACGTGATCAGTGCATGATCAGCCACGTGATCAGTGCATGATCAATTACGTGATCAGTGCATGATCAGTCACGTGACCAGTACATGGTAGCTACGTGATCATTGCATGATCAGCCACGTGATCAGTGCATGATAGCCACGTGATCAGTGCATGATCAGTCACGTGATCAGTGCATGATCAGTCACGTGATCAGTGCATGATCAGCCACGTGATCAGTGCATGTCAGTCATGTAGTCAGTGCATGATAGCCCGTGATCAGTGCATGATCAGTCCCGTGATCAGTGCATGATCAGCCACGTGATCAGTGCATGATAGCCACGTGATCAGTGCATGATCAGTCACGTGATCAGTGCATGATCAGTCACGTGATCAGTGTGTGATCAGCCACGTGAACAGTGCATGCTCAGTCACGTGATCAGGGCCTGCTGAGCTGCGTGATTACTGTCTGCTCATCTGCTTGACAATTGCCAGCTGAGCTGCACGATTCCTGCCTGTCATCTGCTTGACAATTGCCACCTGTGCTGCATAATTCCTGCCTGCTCATCTACTTGATTATTGCCAGCTGAGCAGCATGATTTCTCAGAGGTGAGTTCCATGATTATAGCCTGCTGACTGATTCCTGCCTACTCAGCTCTATGTTCATTGCCTCCAGAGGCACATGATCAGTGTATGACACCAAACATGATCAGCACATGATCAGTCACATGATCAGTGCATGATAAGCCACGTGATCAGTGCATGATCAATTACGTGATCAGTGCATGATCAGTCACGTGACCAGTACATGGTAGCTGCGTGATCAGTGCATGATCAGCCACGTGATCAGTGCATGATAGCCACGTGATCAGTGCATGATCAGTCACGTGATCAGTGCATGATCAGTCACGTGATCAGTGCATGATCAGTTACGTGATCAGTGCATGATCAGTCACGTGATCAGTGCATGGTAGCTACGTGATCATTGCATGATCAGCCACGTGATCAGTGCATGATAGCCACGTGATCAGTGCATGATCAGTCACGTGATCAGTGCATGATAGCTGTGTGATCAGTGCATGATCAGCCACGTGATCAGTGCATGATAGCCACGTGATCAGTGCATGATCAGTTACGTGAGCAGTGTATGATCAGCCACGTGATCAGTGCATGGTCAGACACGTGAACAGTGTATGATCAGCCACGTGATCAGTGCATGATATCCAAGTGATCAGTGCATGATCAATCACGTGATCAGTGTATGATCAGCCACGTGAACAGTGCATGCTCAGTCACGTGATCAGGGCCTGCTGAGCTGCGTGATTACTGTCTGCTCATCTGCTTGACAATTGCCAGCTGAGCTGCACGATTCCTGCCTGTCATCTGCTTGACAATTGCCAGCTGTGCTGCGTAATTCCTGCCTGCTCAGCTGCTTGATTATTGCCAGCTGAGCAGCATGATTCCTCACAGCTGAGTTCCATGATTATTGCCTGCTGACTGTTTGATTCGTGCCTACTCAGCTCTTTGTTTATTGCCTCCAGAGGCACATGATCAGTGTATGATAGCAAACATGATCAGCGCATGATCAGTCACATGATCAGCGCCATTAAGTCACGTGATCACTACATGATAGTCATGTGATCAGTCCATGCTCAGTCACGGTATCAGTGCATGATCAGCCACGTGATCAGTGCATGATCTGTCACATGATTAGTGTATGATCATCCACGTGATCAGTGCATGGGCAGTCATGTGATCAGTGCATGATATAGACGTGATCAGTGCATGATCAGTCACGTGATCAGTGCATGATAGCCACGTGATCAGTGCATGATCAGTCACCTGATGGGTGTATGATCATTCACGTGACCTGTACATGGTAGCTACATGATCATTGCATGATCAGCCACGTGAGTAGTGCATGATAGCCACGTGATCAGTGCATGATCAGTCACGTGATCAGTGCATGATCAGTCATGTGACCAGTACATGGTAGCTGCGTGATCATGCATGATCAGCCACGTGATCAGTGCATGATAGCCACGTGATCAGTGCATGATCAGACACGTGATCAGTGCATGATCAGTCACGTGATCAGTGCATGATCAGCCACGTGATCAGTGCATGATCAGTCACGTGATCAGTGCATGATCAGCCACGTGATCAGTGCATGATAGCCACGTGATCAGTGCATGATCAGTCACGTGATCAGTGCATGATCAGTCACGTGATCAGTGCATGATCAGCCACGTGATCAGTGCATGATCAGCCACATGATCATGATCAATTACGTGATCAGTCATGTAGTCAATGCATGATAGCGCCATGATCAGTGCATGATCAGTCCCGTGATCAGTGCATGATCAGCCACGTGATCAGTGCATGATCAGTCACGTGATCAGTGCATGATCAGCCACGTGATCAGTGCATGATCAGCCACGTGATCAGTGCATGATAGCCACGTGATCAGTGCATGATCAGTCACGTGATCAGTGCATGATCAGCCACGTGATCAGTGCATGATCAGTCACGTGATCAGTGCATGATCAGTCACGTGATCAGTGCATGGTAGCTACGTGATCAGTGCATGATCAGCCACGTGATCAGTGCATGATAGCCACGTGATCAGTGCATGATCAGTCACGTGATCAGTGCATGATCAGTCACGTGATCAGTGCATGATCAGTCACGTGATCAGTGCATGATCAGCCACGTGATCAGTGCATGATCAGCCACGTGATCAGTGCATGATCATCACGTGATCAGTGCATGATCAGTCACGTGATCAGTGCATGATCAGCCACGTGATCAGTGCATGATCAGTCACGTGATCAGTGCATGATCAGTCACGTGATCAGTGCATGATCAGTCACGTGATCAGTGCATGATCAGCCACGTGATCAGTGCATGATAGCCACGTGATCAGTGCATGATCAGTCACGTGATCAGTGCATGATCAGTCACGTGATCAGTGCATGATCAGCCACGTGATCAGTGCATGATCAGTCACGTGATCGTGTGTGATCAGCCACGTGATCAGTGCATGATATCAGTGCATGAGAGCCACGTGATCAGTGCATGATAGCCACGTGATCAGTGCATGATCAGTCACGTGATCGTGTGTGATCAGCCACGTGATCAGTGCATGTATCAGTGCATGAGAGCCACGTGATCAGTGCATGATAGCCACGTGATCAGTGCATGATCAGTCACGTGATCAGTGTGTGATCAGCCACGTGATCAGTGCATGATATCAGTGCATGAGAGCCACGTGATCAGTGCATGATAGCCACGTGATCAGTGCATGATCAGTCACGTGATCAGTGCATGATCAGCCACGTGATCAGTGCATGATATCAGTGCATGAGAGCCACGTGATCAGTGCATGATAGCCACGTGATCAGTGCATGATCAGCCACGTGATCAGTGCATGATAGTCACGTGATCAGTGCATGATCAGTCACGTGATCAGTGCATGATCAGCCACGTGATCAGTGCATGATCAGCCACGTGATCAGTGCATGATCAGCCACGTGATCAGTGCATGATCAGTCACGTGATCAGTGCATGATAGCTACGTGATCAGTGCATGATCAGCCACGTGATCAGTGCATGATAGCCACGTGATCAGTGCATGATC
This sequence comes from Bos javanicus, assembly GCF_032452875.1. Lineage (NCBI taxonomy): Eukaryota > Metazoa > Chordata > Mammalia > Artiodactyla > Bovidae > Bos > Bos javanicus. The sequence continues at coordinate 863,097 of NW_026893625.1, forward strand.
AGTCACGTGATCAGTGCATGATCAGTCACGTGATCAGTGCATGATCAGTCACGTGATCAGTGTATGATCAGCCACGTGAACAGTGCATGCTCAGTCACGTGATCAGGGCCTGCTGAGCTGCGTGATTACTGTCTGCTCATCTGCTTGACAATTGCCAGCTGAGCTGCACGATTCCTGCCTGTCATCTGCTTGACAATTGCCAGCTGTGCTGCGTAATTCCTGCCTGCTCAGCTGCTTGATTATTGCCAGCTGAGCAGCATGATTCCTCACAGCTGAGTTCCATGATTATTGCCTGCTGACTGTTTGATTCGTGCCTACTCAGCTCTTTGTTTATTGCCTCCAGAGGCACATGATCAGTGTATGATAGCAAACATGATCAGCGCATGATCAGTCACATGATCAGCGCCATTAAGTCACGTGATCACTACATGATAGTCATGTGATCAGTCCATGCTCAGTCACGGTATCAGTGCATGATCAGCCACGTGATCAGTGCATGATCTGTCACATGATTAGTGTATGATCATCCACGTGATCAGTGCATGGGCAGTCATGTGATCAGTGCATGATATAGACGTGATCAGTGCATGATCAGTGCATGATCAGTGCATGATAGCCACGTGATCAGTGCATGATCAGTCACCTGATGGGTGTATGATCATTCACGTGACCTGTACATGGTAGCTACATGATCATTGCATGATCAGCCATGTGAGTAGTGCATGATAGCCACGTGATCAGTGCATGATCAGTCACGTGATCAGTGCATGATCAGTCATGTGACCAGTACATGGTAGCTGCGTGATCATGCATGATCAGCCACGTGAGCAGTGCATGATAGCCACGTGATCAGTGCATGATCAGTCACGTGATCAGTGCATGATCAGTCACGTGATCAGTGCATGATCAGTCACGTGATCAGTGCATGATCAATTACGTGATCAGTGCATGATCAGTCACGTGATCAGTACATGGTAGCTACGTGATCAGTGCATGATCAGCCACGTGATCAGTGCATGATAGCCACGTGATCAGTGCATGATCAGTCACATGATCAGTGTATGATCAGCCACGTGATCAGTGCATGATCAGTCATGTGATCAGTGCATGATATAGACGTGATCAGTGCATGATCAGTCACGTGATCAGTGCATGATCAGCCACGTGATCAGTGCATGATAGCCACGTGATCAGTGCATGATAGCCAGTGATCAGTGCATGATCAGTCACGTGATCAGTGCATGATCAGCCACGTGATCAGTGCATGATAGCCACTGATCAGTGCATGATCAGTCACGTGATCAGTGCATGATCAGTCACGTGATCAGTGCATGATCAGCCACGTGATCAGTGCATGATCAATTACGTGATCAGTGCATGATCAGTCACGTGATCAGTGCATGATCAGTCACGTGATCAGTGCATGATCAGTCACGTGATCAGTGCATGATCAGCCACGTGATCAGTGCATGATCAGTCACGTGATCAGTGCATGATCAGTCACGTGATCAGTGCATGATCAGCCACGTGATCAGTGCATGATCAGTCACGTGATCGTGTGTGATCAGCCACGTGATCAGTGCATGATATCAGTGCATGATAGCCACGTGATCAGTGCATGATAGCCACGTGATCAGTGCATGATCAGTCACGTGATAGTGTGTGATCAGCCACGTGATCAGTGCATGATATCCACGTGATCAGTGCATGATAGCCACGTGATCAGTGCATGATAGTCACGTGATCATGCATGATCAGTCACGTGATACGTGTGTGATCAGCCACGTGATCAGTGCATGATGAGCCACGTGATCAGTGCAGGATCAATTACGTGATCAGTGCATGATCAGTCACGTGACCAGTACATGGTTGCTACGTGATCGTTGCATGATCAGCCACGTGAGCAGAGCATGATAGCCACGTGATCAGTGCATGATCAGTCACGTGATCAGTACATGATCAGTCACGTGAACAGTGCATGATCATTTACGTGATCTGTGCATGATCAGTCACGTGACCAGTATATGGTAGCTACGTGATCATTCCATGACGAACCACGTGAGCAGTGCATGATAGCCACGTGATGTGTGCATGATGAGTTACGTGAGCAGAGTATGATCAGCCACGTGATCAGTGCATGAGTGCCACGTGATCAGTGCATGATATGTCACGTGACAGGTGTGTGATCAGCCACGTGAACAGTGCATGTTCAGCCACGTGATCAGTGCATGATAGCCACGTGATCAGTGCATGATCAGTTACGTGAGCAGTGTATGATCAGCCACGTGATCAGTGCATGGTCAGACACGTGAACAGTGTATGATCAGCCACGTGATCAGTGCATGATATCCAAGTGATCAGTGCATGATCAATCACGTGATCAGTGTATGATCAGCCACGTGAACAGTGCATGCTCAGTCACGTGATCAGGGCCTGCTGAGCTGCGTGATTACTGTCTGCTCATCTGCTTGACAATTGCCAGCTGAGCTGCACGATTCCTGCCTGTCATCTGCTTGACAATTGCCAGCTGTGCTGCGTAATTCCTGCCTGCTCAGCTGCTTGATTATTGCCAGCTGAGCAGCATGATTCCTCACAGCTGAGTTCCATGATTATTGCCTGCTGACTTTTGATTCGTGCCTACTCAGCTCTTTGTTTATTGCCTCCAGAGGCACATGATCAGTGTATGATAGCAAACATGATCAGCGCATGATCAGTCACATGATCAGCGCCATTAAGTCACGTGATCACTACATGATAGTCATGTGATCAGTCCATGCTCAGTCACGGTATCAGTGCATGATCAGCCACGTGATCAGTGCATGATCTGTCACATGATTAGTGTATGATCATCCACGTGATCAGTGCATGGGCAGTCATGTGATCAGTGCATGATATAGACGTGATCAGTGCATGATCAGTCTCGTGATCAGTGCATGATAGCCACGTGATCAGTGCATGATCAGTCACCTGATGGGTGTATGATCATTCACGTGACCTGTACATGGTAGCTACATGATCATTGCATGATCAGCCACGTGAGTAGTGCATGATAGCCACGTGATCACTGCATGATCAGTCACGTGATCAGTGCATGATCAGTCATGTGACCAGTACATGGTAGCTGCGTGATCATCGCATGATCAGCCACGTGAGCAGTGCATGATAGCCACGTGATCAGTGCATGATCAGACACGTGATCAGTGCATGATCAGTCACGTGATCAGTGCATGATCAGCCACGTGATCAGTGCATGATCAGTCACGTGATCAGTGTATGATCAGCCACGTGATCAGTGCATGATCAGCCACGTGATCAGTGCATGATCAATTACGTGATCAGTGCATGATCAGTCACGTGATCAGTACATGGTAGCTACGTGATCATTGCATGATCAGCCACGTGAGCAGTGCATGATAGCCACGTGATCAGTGCATGATCAGCCACGTGATCAGTGCATGATCAGTCACGTGATCAGTGCATGATCAGCCACGTGATCAGTGCATGATAGCCACGTGATCAGTGCATGACAATTACGTGATCAGTGCATGATCAATCACGTGATCAGTGCATGATAGCCACGTGATCAGTGCATGATCATTCACGTGATAGTGTGTGATCAGCCACGTGAACAGTGCATGCTCAGTCACGTGATCAGGGCCTGCTGAGCTTCGTGATTACTGTCTGCTCATGTGCTTGACAATTGCCAGCTGAGCTGCACGATTCCTGCCTGTCATCTCCTTGACAATTGCCACCTGTGCTGCATAATTCCTGCCTGCTCATCTACTTGATTATTGCCAGCTGAGCAGCATGATTTCTCAGAGCTGAGTTCCATGATTATTGCCTACTGATTCCTGCCTACTCAGCTCTTTGTTCATTGCCTCCAGAGGCACATGATCAGTGTATGACACGAAACATGATCAGCACATGATGAATCACATAATCAATGCATGGTAAGCCAGGTGATCAGTGCATGATCAATTACGTGATCAGTGCATGATCAGTCATGTGACCAGTACATGGTAGCTACGTGATCATTGCATGATCAGCCACGTTATCTGTGCATGATCAGCCACGTTATCTGTGCATGATAGCCACGTGATCAGTGCATGATCAGTCACGTGATCAGTGCATGATCAGCCACGTGATCAGTGCATGATCAGTCACGTGATACGTGTGTGATCAGCCACGTGATCAGTGCATGATAGCCACGTGATCAGTGCATGATAGCCACGTGATCAGTGCATGATCAGTCACGTGATCAGTGCATGATCAGTCACGTGATCAGTGTGATCAGCCACGTGATCAGTGCATGATGAGCCACGTGATCAGTGCATGATCATTACGTGATCAGTGCATGATCAGTCACGTGATCAGTGCATGATCAGTCACGTGATCAGTGCATGATCATTTACGTGATCAGTGCATGATCAGTCACGTGACCAGTATATGATAGCTACATGATCATTGCATGATCAGCCACGTGATCAGTGCATGATAGCCACGTGATCAGTGCATGATCAGTCACGTGATCAGTGTATGATCAGCCACGTGATCAGTGCATGAGTGCCACGTGATCAGTGCATGATAGTCACGTGACAGTGTGTGATCAGCCACGTGATCAGTGCATGATCAGCCACGTGATCAGTGCATGATAGCCACGTGATCAGTGCATGATCAGTTACGTGATCAGTGTATGATCAGCCACGTGATCAGTGCATGATCAGTCACGTGATCAGTGCATGATCAGCCACGTGATCAGTGCATGATCAGTCACGTGATCAGTGCATGATGAGCTGCGTGATCACTGTCTGATCGTCTGCTTGACAATTTCCAGCTGAGCTGCATGATCCTGCCTGTCATCTGCTTGACAATTGCCAGCTGTGCTGTGTAATTCCTGCCTGATCAGTGCATGATCATTGCCAGCTGATCAGCATGATTCACGTGAATAGTGCATGCTCAGTCACGTGATCAGGGCCTGCTGAGCTGCGTGATTACTGTCTGCTCATCTGCTTGACAATTGCCAGCTGAGCTGCACGATTCCTGCCTGTCATCTGCTTGACAATTGCCAGCTGTGCTGCGTAATTCCTGCCTGCTCAGCTGCTTGATTATTGCCAGCTGAGCAGCATGATTCCTCACAGCTGAGTTCCATGATTATTGCCTGCTGACTGTTTGATTCGTGCCTACTCAGCTCTTTGTTTATTGCCTCCAGAGGCACATGATCAGTGTATGATAGCAAACATGATCAGCGCATGATCAGTCACATGATCAGCGCCATTAAGTCACGTGATCACTACATGATAGTCATGTGATCAGTCCATGCTCAGTCACGGTATCAGTGCATGATCAGCCACGTGATCAGTGCATGATCAGCCAGGTGATCATTTCATGATAGCTATGTGATCAGTGCATGATTTGTCACGTGATCAGTGCATGACCAGGCAGGTGATCAGTGCATGATCAGTCACCTGATGGGTGTATGATCAGTCACGTGACCAGTACATGGTAGCTACATGATCATTGCATGATCAGCCACGTGAGTAGTGCATGATAGCCACGTGATCAGTGCATGATCAGTCACGTGATCAGTGCATGATCAGTCATGTGATCAGTGCATGATCAGGCACGTGATCAGTGTATGATCAGCCAAGTGATCAGTGCATGATAGCCACGTGATCAGTGCATGATCAGTCACGTGATCAGTGCATGATCAGTCACGTGATCAGTGCATGATCAGCCACGTGATCAGTGCATGATCAGCCACGTGATCAGTGCATGATCAGTCACGTGATCAGTATATGGTAGCTACGTGATCATTGCATGATCAGCCACGTGATCAGTGCATGATAGCCACGTGATCAGTGCATGATCAGTCACGTGATCAGTGCATGATCAGTCACGTGATCAGTGCATGATCAGTCACTGATCAGTGCATGATCAATTACGTGATCAGTGCATGATCAGTCACGTGACCAGTACATGGTAGCTACGTGATCATTGCATGATCAGCCACGTGATCAGTGCATGATAGCCACGTGATCAGTGCATGATCAGTCACGTGATCAGTGCATGATCATCCACGTGATCAGTGCATGATCAGTCATGTGATCAGTGCATGATATAGACGTGATCAGTGCATGATCAGTCACGTGATCAGTGCATGATCAGCCACGTGATCAGTGCATGATAGCCACGTGATCAGTGCATGATAGCCAGTGATCAGTGCATGATCAGTCACGTGATCAGTGCATGATCAGCCACGTGATCAGTGCATGATAGCCACGTGATCAGTGCATGATCAGTCACGTGATCAGTGCATGATCAGTCACGTGATCAGTGCATGATCAGCCACGTGATAGTGCATGATCAATTACGTGATCAGTGCATGATCAGCCACGTGATCAGTGCATGATAGCCACGTGATCAGTGCATGATCAGTCACGTGATCAGTGCATGATCAGTCACGTGATCAGTGCATGATCAGTCACGTGATCAGTGCATGATAGCCACGTGATCAGTGCATGATAGCCACGTGATCAGTGCATGATCAGTCACGTGATACGTGTGTGATCAGCCACGTGATCAGTGCATGATAGCCACGTGATCAGTGCATGATAGCCACGTGATCAGTGCATGATATGTCACGTGACAGGTGTGTGATCAGCCACGTGAACAGTGCATGTTCAGCCACGTGATCAGTGCATGATAGCCACGTGATCAGTGCATGATCAGTTACGTGAGCAGTGTATGATCAGCCACGTGATCAGTGCATGGTCAGACACGTGAACAGTGTATGATCAGCCACGTGATCAGTGCATGATATCCAAGTGATCATTGCATGATCATCACGTGATCAGTGTATGATCAGCCACGTGAACAGTGCATGCTCAGTCACGTGATCAGGGCCTGCTGAGCTGCGTGATTACTGTCTGCTCATCTGCTTGACAATTGCCAGCTGAGCTGCACGATTCCTGCCTGTCATCTGCTTGACAATTGCCAGCTGTGCTGCGTAATTCCTGCCTGCTCAGCTGCTTTATTATTGCCAGCTGAGCAGCATGATTCCTCACACCTGTGTTCCATGATTATTGCCTGCTGACTTTTGATTCGTGCCTACTCAGCTCTTTGTTTATTGCCTCCAGAGGCACATGATCAGTGTATGATAGCAAACATGATCAGCGCATGATCAGTCACATGATCAGCGCCATTAAGTCACGTGATCACTACATGATAGTCATGTGATCAGTCCATGCTCAGTCACGGTATCAGTGCATGATCAGCCACGTGATCAGTGCATGATCTGTCACATGATTAGTGTATGATCATCCACGTGATCAGTGCATGGGCAGTCATGTGATCAGTGCATGATATAGACGTGATCAGTGCATGATCAGTCACGTGATCAGTGCATGATAGCCACGTGATCAGTGCATGATCAGTCACCTGATGGGTGTATGATCATTCACGTGACCTGTACATGGTAGCTACATGATCATTGCATGATCAGCCACGTGAGTAGTGCATGATAGCCACGTGATCAGTGCATGATCAGTCACGTGATCAGTGCATGATCAGTCATGTGACCAGTACATGGTAGCTGCGTGATCATGCATGATCAGCCACGTGAGCAGTGCATGATAGCCACGTGATCAGTGCATGATCAGACACGTGATCAGTGCATGATCAGTCACGTGATCAGTGCATGATCAGCCACGTGATCAGTGCATGATCAGGCACGTGATCAGTGCATGATCAGCCACGTGATCAGTGCATGATCAGTCACGTGATCAGTGCATGATCAGTCACGTGATCAGTGCATGATCAGCCACGTGATCAGTGCATGATCAGCCACGTGATCAGTGCATGATCAATTACGTGATCAGTGCATGATCAGTCACGTGACCAGTACATGGTAGCTACGTGATCATTGCATGATCAGCCACGTGATCAGTGCATGATAGCCACGTGATCAGTGCATGATCAGTCACGTGATCAGTGCATGATCAGTCACGTGATCAGTGCATGATCATCCACGTGATCAGTGCATGTCAGTCATGTGTCAGTGCATGATCAGCCCGTGATCAGTGCATGATCAGTCACGTGATCAGTGTATGATCAGCCACGTGATCAGTGCATGATAGCCACGTGATCAGTGCATGATCAGTCACGTGATCAGTGCATGATCAGTCACGTGATCAGTGTGTGATCAGCCACGTGAACAGTGCATGCTCTGTCACGTGATCAGGGCCTGCTGAGCTGTGTGATTACTGTCTGCTCATCTGCTTGACAATTGCCAGCTGAGCTGCACGATTCCTGCCTGTCATCTCCTTGACAATTGCCACCTGTGCTGCATAATTCCTGCCTGCTCATCTACTTGATTATTGCCAGCTGAGCAGCATGATTTCTCAGAGGTGAGTTCCATGATTATAGCCTGCTGACTGATTCCTGCCTACTCAGCTCTATGTTCATTGCCTCCAGAGGCACATGATCAGTGTGACACCAAACATGATCAGCACATGATCAGTCACATGATCAGTGCATGATAAGCCACGTGATCAGTGCATGATCAATTACGTGATCAGTGCATGATCAGTCACGTGACCAGTACATGGTAGCTGCGTGATCATTGCATGATCAGCCACGTGATCAGTGCATGATAGCCACGTGATCAGTGCATGATCAGTCACGTGATCAGTGCATGATCAGTCACGTGATCAGTGCATGATCAGTCACGTGATCAGTGCATGATCAGTCACGTGATCAGTGCATGATCAGTCACGTGATCAGTGCATGATAGCCACGTGATCATTGCATGATCAGCCACGTGATCAGTGCATGATAGCCACGTGATCAGTGCATGATCAGTCACGTGATCAGTGCATGATAGCCACGTGATCAGTGCATGATCAGCCACGTGATCAGTGCATGATAGCCACGTGATCAGTGCATGATCAGTTACGTGAGCAGTGTATGATCAGCCACGTGATCAGTGCATGGTCAGACACGTGAACAGTGTATGATCAGCCACGTGATCAGTGCATGATATCCAAGTGATCAGTGCATGATCAATCACGTGATCAGTGTATGATCAGCCACGTGAACAGTGCATGCTCAGTCACGTGATCAGGGCCTGCTGAGCTGCGTGATTACTGTCTGCTCATCTGCTTGACAATTGCCAGCTGAGCTGCACGATTCCTGCCTGTCATCTGCTTGACAATTGCCAGCTGTGCTGCGTAATTCCTGCCTGCTCAGCTGCTTGATTATTGCCAGCTGAGCAGCATGATTCCTCACAGCTGAGTTCCATGATTATTGCCTGCTGACTGTTTGATTCGTGCCTACTCAGCTCTTTGTTTATTGCCTCCAGAGGCACATGATCAGTGTATGATAGCAAACATGATCAGCGCATGATCAGTCACATGATCAGCGCCATTAAGTCACGTGATCACTACATGATAGTCATGTGATCAGTCCATGCTCAGTCACGGTATCAGTGCATGATCAGCCACGTGATCAGTGCATGATCTGTCACATGATTAGTGTATGATCATCCACGTGATCAGTGCATGGGCAGTCATGTGATCAGTGCATGATATAGACGTGATCAGTGCATGATCAGTCTCGTGATCAGTGCATGATAGCCACGTGATCAGTGCATGATCAGTCACCTGATGGGTGTATGATCATTCACGTGACCTGTACATGGTAGCTACATGATCATTGCATGATCAGCCACGTGAGTAGTGCATGATAGCCACGTGATCAGTGCATGATCAGTCACGTGATCAGTGCATGATCAGTCATGTGACCAGTACATGGTAGCTGCGTGATCATGCATGATCAGCCACGTGAGCAGTGCATGATAGCCACGTGATCAGTGCATGATCAGACACGTGATCAGTGCATGATCAGTCACGTGATCAGTGCATGATCAGCCACGTGATCAGTGCATGATCAGGCACGTGATCAGTGCATGATCAGCCACGTGATCAGTGCATGATAGCCACGTGATCAGTGCATGATCAGTCACGTGATCAGTGCATGATCAGTCACGTGATCAGTGCATGATCAGCCACGTGATCAGTGCATGATCAGCCACGTGATCAGTGCATGATCAATTACGTGATCAGTGCATGATCAGTCACGTGACCAGTACATGGTAGCTACGTGATCATTGCATGATCAGCCACGTGATCAGTGCATGATAGCCACGTGATCAGTGCATGATCAGCCACGTGATCAGTGCATGATCAGTCACGTGATCAGTGCATGATCAGTCACGTGATCAGTGCATGATCAGCCACGTGATCAGTGCATGTCAGTCATGTGTCAGTGCATGATAGCCCGTGATCAGTGCATGATCAGTCCCGTGATCAGTGTATGATCAGCCACGTGATCAGTGCATGATAGCCACGTGATCAGTGCATGATCAGTCACGTGATCAGTGCATGATCAGTCACGTGATCAGTGTGTGATCAGCCACGTGAACAGTGCATGCTCAGTCACGTGATCAGGGCCTGCTGAGCTGCGTGATTACTGTCTGCTCATCTGCTTGACAATTGCCAGCTGAGCTGCACGATTCCTGCCTGTCATCTGCTTGACAATTGCCACCTGTGCTGCATAATTCCTGCCTGCTCATCTGCTTGATTATTGCCAGCTGAGCAGCATGATTTCTCAGAGCTGAGTTCCATGATTATTGCCTGCTGACTGATTCCTGCCTACTCAGCTCTTTGTTCATTGCCTCCAGAGGCACATGATCAGTGTATGACACCAAACATGATCAGCACATGATCAGTCACATGATCAGTGCATGATAAGCCACGTGATCAGTGCATGATCAGTTATGTGATCAGTGCATGATCAGTCATGTGACCAGTACATGGTAGCTGCGTGATCAGTGCATGATCAGCCACGTGATCAGTGCATGATAGCCACGTGATCAGTGCATGATAGCCACGTGATCAGTGCATGATCAGTCACGTGATCGTGTGTGATCAGCCACGTGATCAGTGCATGATAGCCACGTGATCAGTGCATGATAGCCACGTGATCAGTGCATGATCAGTCACGTGATCAGTGCATGATCAGTCACGTGATCGTGTGTGATCAGCCACGTGATCAGTGCATGATAGCCACGTGATCAGTGCATGATCAGTCACGTGATCAGTGCATGATCAGTCACGTGATCAGTGCATGATAGCCACGTGATCAGTGCATGATCAGCCACGTGATCAGTGCATGATAGCCACGTGATCAGTGCATGATCAGCCACGTGATCAGTGCATGATCAGTCACGTGATCATGTGTGATCAGCCACGTGATCAGTGCATGATCAATTACGTGATCAGTGCATGATCAGTCACGTGACCAGTACATGGTTGCTACGTGATCATTGCATGATCAGCCACGTGAGCAGTGCATGATAGCCACGTGATCAGTGCATGATCAGTCACGTGATCAGTACATGATCAGTCACGTGAACAGTGCATGATCATTTACGTGATCTGTGCATGATCAGTCACGTGACCAGTATATGGTAGCTACGTGATCATTCCATGACGAGCCACGTGAGCAGTGCATGATAGCCACGTGATGTGTGCATGATCAGTTACGTGAGCAGAGTATGATCAGCCACGTGATCAGTGCATGAGTGCCACGTGATCAGTGCATGATATGTCACGTGACAGGTGTGTGATCAGCCACGTGAACAGTGCATGTTCAGCCACGTGATCAGTGCATGATAGCCACGTGATCAGTGCATGATCAGTTACGTGAGCAGTGTATGATCAGCCACGTGATCAGTGCATGGTCAGACACGTGAACAGTGTATGATCAGCCACGTGATCAGTGCATGATATCCAAGTGATCAGTGCATGATCATCACGTGATCAGTGTATGATCAGCCACGTGAACAGTGCATGCTCAGTCACGTGATCAGGGCCTGCTGAGCTGCGTGATTACTGTCTGCTCATCTGCTTGACAATTGCCAGCTGAGCTGCACGATTCCTGCCTGTCATCTGCTTGACAATTGCCAGCTGTGCTGCGTAATTCCTGCCTGCTCAGCTGCTTGATTATTGCCAGCTGAGCAGCATGATTCCTCACAGCTGAGTTCCATGATTATTGCCTGCTGACTGTTTGATTCGTGCCTACTCAGCTCTTTGTTTATTGCCTCCAGAGGCACATGATCAGTGTATGATAGCAAACATGATCAGCGCATGATCAGTCACATGATCAGCGCCATTAAGTCACGTGATCACTACATGATAGTCATGTGATCAGTCCATGCTCAGTCACGGTATCAGTGCATGATCAGCCACGTGATCAGTGCATGATCAGCCAGGTGATCAGTTCATGATAGCCATGTGATCAGTGCATGATTTGTCACGTGATCAGTGCATGATCAGGCAGGTGATCAGTGCATGATCAGTCACCTGATGGGTGTATGATCAGTCACGTGACCAGTACATGGTAGCTACATGATCATTGCATGATCAGCCACGTGAGTAGTGCATGATAGCCACGTGATCAGTGCATGATCAGTCACGTGATCAGTGCATGATCAGTCATGTGATCAGTGCATGATCAGGCACGTGATCAGTGCATGATCAGCCACGTGATCAGTGCATGATAGCCACGTGATCAGTGCATGATCAGTCACGTGATCAGTGCATGATCAGTCACGTGATCAGTGCATGATCAGCCACGTGATCAGTGCATGATCAGCCACGTGATCAGTGCATGATCATTACGTGATCAGTGCATGATCAGTCACGTGATCAGTGCATGATAGCCACGTGATCAGTGCATGATCAGCCACGTGATCAGTGCATGATCAGTCACGTGATCAGTGCATGATCAGTCACGTGATCAGTGCATGATCAGCCACGTGATCAGTGCATGATAGCCACGTGATCAGTGCATGATCAGTCACGTGATCAGTGCATGATCAGTCACGTGATCAGTGCATGATCAGCCACGTGATCAGTGCATGATCAGTCACGTGATCGTGTGTGATCAGCCACGTGATCAGTGCATGATATCAGTGCATGAGAGCCACGTGATCAGTGCATGATAGCCACGTGATCAGTGCATGATCAGTCACGTGATAGTGTGTGATCAGCCACGTGATCAGTGCATGATATCAGTGCATGAGAGCCACGTGATCAGTGCATGATAGCCACGTGATCAGTGCATGATCAGTCACGTGATCGTGTGTGATCAGCCACGTGATCAGTGCATGATATCAGTGCATGAGAGCCACGTGATCAGTGCATGATCAGCCACGTGATCAGTGCATGATCAGTCACGTGATCGTGTGTGATCAGCCACGTGATCAGTGCATGATATCAGTGCATGAGAGCCACGTGATCAGTGCATGATAGCCACGTGATCAGTGCATGATAGCCACGTGATCAGTGCATGATAGTCACGTGATCATGCATGATCAGTCACGTGATCAGTGCATGATCAGCCACGTGATCAGTGCATGATCAGCCACGTGATCAGTGCATGATCAGCCACGTGATCAGTGCATGATCAGTCACGTGATCAGTGCATGATAGCTACGTGATCAGTGCATGATCAGCCACGTGATCAGTGCATGATAGCCACGTGATCAGTGCATGATCAGTCACGTGATCAGTGCATGATCAGTCACGTGATCAGTGCATGATCAGTCACGTGATCAGTGTATGATCAGCCACGTGAACAGTGCATGCTCAGTCACGTGATCAGGGCCTGCTGAGCTGCGTGATTACTGTCTGCTCATCTGCTTGACAATTGCCAGCTGAGCTGCACGATTCCTGCCTGTCATCTGCTTGACAATTGCCAGCTGTGCTGCGTAATTCCTGCCTGCTCAGCTGCTTGATTATTGCCAGCTGAGCAGCATGATTCCTCACAGCTGAGTTCCATGATTATTGCCTGCTGACTTTTGATTCGTGCCTACTCAGCTCTTTGTTTATTGCCTCCAGAGGCACATGATCAGTGTATGATAGCAAACATGATCAGCGCATGATCAGTCACATGATCAGCGCCATTAAGTCACGTGATCACTACATGATAGTCATGTGATCAGTCCATGCTCAGTCACGGTATCAGTGCATGATCAGCCACGTGATCAGTGCATGATCTGTCACATGATTAGTGTATGATCATCCACGTGATCAGTGCATGGGCAGTCATGTGATCAGTGCATGATATAGACGTGATCAGTGCATGATCAGTGCATGATCAGTGCATGATAGCCACGTGATCAGTGCATGATCAGTCACCTGATGGGTGTATGATCATTCACGTGACCTGTACATGGTAGCTACATGATCATTGCATGATCAGCCATGTGAGTAGTGCATGATAGCCACGTGATCAGTGCATGATCAGTCACGTGATCAGTGCATGATCAGTCATGTGACCAGTACATGGTAGCTGCGTGATCATGCATGATCAGCCACGTGAGCAGTGCATGATAGCCACGTGATCAGTGCATGATCAGACACGTGATCAGTGCATGATCAGTCACGTGATCAGTGCATGATCAGCCACGTGATCAGTGCATGATCAGTCACGTGATCAGTGTATGATCAGCCACGTGATCAGTGCATGATAGCCACGTGATCAGTGCATGATCAGTCACGTGATCAGTGCATGATCAGTCACGTGATCAGTGCATGATCAGCCACGTGATCAGTGCATGATCAGCCACGTGATCAGTGCATGATCAATTACGTGATCAGTGCATGATCAGTCACGTGACCAGTGCATGGTAGCTACGTGATCAGTGCATGATCAGCCACGTGATCAGTGCATGATAGCCACGTGATCAGTGCATGATAGCCACGTGATCAGTGCATGATCAGCCACGTGATCAGTGCATGATCAGTCACGTGATCAGTGCATGATCAGTCACGTGATCAGTGCATGATCAGTCACGTGATCAGTGCATGATCATTCGTGATCAGTGCATGATCAGTCACGTGATCAGTGCATGATAGCTACGTGATCAGTGCATGATCAGCCACGTGATCAGTGCATGATAGCCACGTGATCAGTGCATGATCAGTCACGTGATCAGTGCATGATCAGTCACGTGATCAGTGCATGATCAGTCACGTGATCAGTGCATGATCAATTACGTGATCAGTGCATGATCAGTCACGTGATCAGTACATGATAGCTACGTGATCAGTGCATGATCAGCCACGTGATCAGTGCATGATAGCCACGTGATCAGTGCATGATCAGTCACATGATCAGTGTATGATCATCCACGTGATCAGTGCATGATCAGTCATGTGATCAGTGCATGATATAGACGTGATCAGTGCATGATCAGTCACGTGATCAGTGCATGATCAGCCACGTGATCAGTGCATGATAGCCACGTGATCAGTGCATGATAGCCAGTGATCAGTGCATGATCAGTCACGTGATCAGTGCATGATCAGCCACGTGATCAGTGCATGATAGCCACTGATCAGTGCATGATCAGTCACGTGATCAGTGCATGATCAGTCACGTGATCAGTGCATGATCAGCCACGTGATCAGTGCATGATCAGCCACGTGATCAGTGCATGATCAGTCACGTGATCAGTGCATGATCAGCCACGTGATCAGTGCATGATCAGTCACGTGATCAGTGCATGATCAGCCACGTGATCAGTGCATGATAGTCATGTGATCAGTGCATGATAGCCCGTGATCAGTGCATGATCAGTCCCGTGATCAGTGCATGATCAGTCACGTGATCAGTGCATGATAGCCACGTGATCAGTGCATGATCAGCCACGTGATCAGTGCATGATAGCCACGTGATCAGTGCATGATCAGCCACGTGATCAGTGCATGATCAGCCACGTGATCAGTGCATGATAGCCACGTGATCAGTGCATGATCAGTCACGTGATCAGTGCATGATCAGTCACGTGATCAGTGCATGATCAGCCACGTGATCAGTGCATGATAGCCACGTGATCAGTGCATGATCAGTCACGTGATCAGTGCATGATCAGTCACGTGACAGTACATGGTAGCTACGTGATCATTGCATGATCAGCCACGTGATCAGTGCATGATAGCCACGTGATCAGTGCATGATCAGTCACGTGATCAGTGCATGATCAGTCACGTGATCAGTGCATGATAGCCACGTGATCAGTGCATGATCAGTCACGTGATCAGTGCATGATCAGCCACGTGATCAGTGCATGATCAGACACGTGATCAGTGCATGATCAGCCACGTGATCAGTGCATGATAGCCACGTGATCAGTGCATGATCAGTCACGTGATCAGTGTATGATCATCCACGTGATCAGTGCATGATCAGTCACGTGATCAGTGCATGATATAGACGTGATCAGTGCATGATCAGTCACGTGATCAGTGCATGATCAGCCACGTGATCAGTGCATGATAGCCACGTGATCAGTGCATGATAGCCAGTGATCAGTGCATGATCAGTCACGTGATCAGTGCATGATCAGCCACGTGATCAGTGCATGATAGCCACTGATCAGTGCATGATCAGTCACGTGATCAGTGCATGATCAGTCACGTGATCAGTGCATGATCAGCCACGTGATCAGTGCATGATCAATTACGTGATCAGTGCATGATCAGTCACGTGATCAGTGCATGATCAGTCACGTGATCAGTGCATGATCAGTCACGTGATCAGTGCATGATCAGCCACGTGATCAGTGCATGATCAGTCACGTGATCAGTGCATGATCAGTCACGTGATCAGTGCATGATCAGCCACGTGATCAGTGCATGATCAGTCACGTGATACGTGTGTGATCAGCCACGTGAAAAGTGCATGATATCAGTGCATGATAGCCACGTGATCAGTGCATGATAGCCACGTGATCAGTGCATGATCAGTCACGTGATACGTGTGTGATCAGCCACGTGAAAAGTGCATGATATCCACGTGATCAGTGCATGATAGCCACGTGATCAGTGCATGATAGTCACGTGATCAGTGCATGATCAGTCACGTGATACGTGTGTGATCAGCCACGGATCAGTGCATGATGAGCCACGTGATCAGTGCATGATCAATTACGTGATCAGTGCATGATCAGTCACGTGACAGTACATGGTTGCTACGTGATCGTTGCATGATCAGCCACGTGATCAGTGCATGATAGCCACGTGATCAGTGCATGATCAGTCACGTGATCATTATATGGTAGCTATGTGATCATTCCATGACGAGCCACGTGAGCAGTGCATGATAGCCAGGTGATGTGTGCATGATGAGTTACGTGAGCAGAGTATGATCAGCCAAGTGATCAGTGCATGAGTGCCACGTGATCAGTGCATGATATGTCACGTGACAGGTGTGTGATCAGCCACGTGAACAGTGCATGTTCAGCCACGTGATCAGTGCATGATAGCCACGTGATCAGTGCATGATCAGTTACGTGAGCAGTGTATGATCAGCCACGTGATCAGTGCATGGTCAGACACGTGAACAGTGTATGATCAGCCACGTGATCAGTGCATGATATCCAAGTGATCAGTGCATGATCAATCACGTGATCAGTGTATGATCAGCCACGTGAACAGTGCATGCTCAGTCACGTGATCAGGGCCTGCTGAGCTGCGTGATTACTGTCTGCTCATCTGCTTGACAATTGCCAGCTGAGCTGCACGATTCCTGCCTGTCATCTGCTTGACAATTGCCAGCTGTGCTGCGTAATTCCTGCCTGCTCAGCTGCTTGATTATTGCCAGCTGAGCAGCATGATTCCTCACAGCTGAGTTCCATGATTATTGCCTGCTGACTTTTGATTCGTGCCTACTCAGCTCTTTGTTTATTGCCTCCAGAGGCACATGATCAGTGTATGATAGCAAACATGATCAGCGCATGATCAGTCACATGATCAGCGCCATTAAGTCACGTGATCACTACATGATAGTCATGTGATCAGTCCATGCTCAGTCACGGTATCAGTGCATGATCAGCCACGTGATCAGTGCATGATCTGTCACATGATTAGTGTATGATCATCCACGTGATCAGTGCATGGGCAGTCATGTGATCAGTGCATGATATAGACGTGATCAGTGCATGATCAGTCTCGTGATCAGTGCATGATAGCCACGTGATCAGTGCATGATCAGTCACCTGATGGGTGTATGATCATTCACGTGACCTGTACATGGTAGCTACATGATCATTGCATGATCAGCCACGTGAGTAGTGCATGATAGCCACGTGATCACTGCATGATCAGTCACGTGATCAGTGCATGATCAGTCATGTGACCAGTACATGGTAGCTGCGTGATCATCGCATGATCAGCCACGTGAGCAGTGCATGATAGCCACGTGATCAGTGCATGATCAGACACGAGATCAGTGCATGATCAGTCACGTGATCAGTGCATGATCAGCCACGTGATCAGTGCATGATCAGTCACGTGATCAGTGTATGATCAGCCACGTGATCAGTGCATGATCAGCCACGTGATCAGTGCATGATCAATTACGTGATCAGTGCATGATCAGTCACGTGACCAGTACATGGTAGCTACGTGATCATTGCATGATCAGCCACGTGATCAGTGCATGATAGCCACGTGATCAGTGCATGATCAGCCACGTGATCAGTGCATGATCAGTCACGTGATCAGTGCATGATCAGCCACGTGATCAGTGCATGATAGCCACGTGATCAGTGCATGACAATTACGTGATCAGTGCATGCGCAATCACGTGATCAGTGCATGATAGCCACGTGATCAGTGCATGATCAGTCACGTGATCAGTGTGTGATCAGCCACGTGAACAGTGCATGCTCAGTCACGTGATCAGGGCCTGCTGAGCTGCGTGATTACTGTCTGCTCATCTGCTTGACAATTGCCAGCTGAGCTGCACGATTCCTGCCTGTCATCTGCTTGACAATTGCCACCTGTGCTGCATAATTCCTGCCTGCTCATCTACTTGATTATTGCCAGCTGAGCAGCATGATTTCTCAGAGCTGAGTTCCATGATTATTGCCTACTGATTCCTGCCTACTCAGCTCTTTGTTCATTGCCTCCAGAGGCACATGATCAGTGTATGACAGAAACATGATCAGCACATGATCAGTCACATGATCAATGCATGATAAGCCAGGTGATCAGTGCATGATCAGTCACGTGATCAGTGCATGATCAGTCATGTGACCAGTACATGGTAGCTGCGTGATCAGTGCATGATCAGCCACGTGATCAGTGCATGATCAGTCACGTGATCAGTGCATGATCAGCCACGTGATCAGTGCATGATCAGTCACGTGATCAGTGCATGGTAGCTACGTGATCAGTGCATGATCAGCCACGTGATCAGTGCATGATAGCCACGTGATCAGTGCATGATCAGCCACGTGATCAGTGCATGATAGCCACGTGATCAGTGCATGATCAGTCACGTGATCGTGTGTGATCAGCCACGTGATCAGTGCATGATATCCACGTGATCAGTGCATGATAGCCACGTGATCAGTGCATGATCAGTCACGTGATCAGTGCATGATCAGTCACGTGATCAGTGCATGATCAGTCACGTGATCAGTGTGATCAGCCACGGATCAGTGCATGATGAGCCACGTGATCAGTGCATGATCAATTACGTGATCAGTGCATGATCAGTCACGTGACCAGTACATGGTTGCTACGTGATCGTTGCATGATCAGCCACGTGAGCAGTGCATGATAGCCACGTGATCAGTGCATGATCAGTCACGTGATCAGTGCATGATCAGTCACGTGAACAGTGCATGATCATTTACGTGATCAGTGCATGATCAGTCACGTGACCAGTATATGGTAGCTTCATGATCATTCCATGACGAGCCACGTGAGCAGTGCATGATAGCCACGTGATGTGTGCATGATCAGTCACGTGATCAGAGTATGATCAGCCACGTGATCAGTGCATGAGTGCCACGTGATCAGTGCATGATATGTCACGTGACAGGTGTGTGATCAGCCACGTGAACAGTGCATGATCAGCCACGTGATCAGTGCATGATAGCCACGTGATCAGTGCATGATCAGTTACGTGAGCAGTGTATGATCAGCCACGTGATCAGTGCATGGTCAGACACGTGAACAGTGTATGATCAGCCACGTGATCAGTGCATGATATCCAAGTGATCAGTGCATGATCAATCACGTGATCAGTGTATGATCAGCCACGTGAACAGTGCATGCTCAGTCACGTGATCAGGGCCTGCTGAGCTGCGTGATTACTGTCTGCTCATCTGCTTGACAATTGCCAGCTGAGCTGCACGATTCCTGCCTGTCATCTGCTTGACAATTGCCAGCTGTGCTGTGTAATTCCTGCCTGCTCAGCTGCTTGATTATTGCCAGCTGAGCAGCATGATTCACGTGAATAGTGCATGCTCAGTCACGTGATCAGGGCCTGCTGAGCTGCGTGATTACTGTCTGCTCATCTGCTTGACAATTGCCAGCTGAGCTGCACGATTCCTGCCTGTCATCTGCTTGACAATTGCCAGCTGTGCTGCGTAATTCCTGCCTGCTCAGCTGCTTGATTATTGCCAGCTGAGCAGCATGATTCCTCACAGCTGAGTTCCATGATTGGTGCCTGCTGACTGTTTGATTCGTGCCTACTCAGCTCTTTGTTTATTGCCTCCAGAGGCACATGATCAGTGCATGATAGCAAACATGATCAGCGCATGATCAGTCACATGATCAGCGCCATTAAGTCACGTGATCACTACATGATAGTCATGTGATCAGTCCATGCTCAGTCACGGTATCAGTGCATGATCAGCCACGTGATCAGTGCATGATCAGCCACGTGATCAGTGCATGATAGCTATGTGATCAGTGCATGATCAGTCACGTGATCAGTGCATGACCAGGCACGTGATCAGTGCATGATCAGTCACCTGATGGGTGCATGATCAGTCACGTGACCAGTACATGGTAGCTACATGATCATTGCATGATCAGCCACGTGAGTAGTGCATGATAGCCACGTGATCAGTGCATGATCAGTCACGTGATCAGTGCATGATCAGCCATGTGATCAGTGCATGATAGCCACGTGATCAGTGCATGATCAGTCACGTGATCAGTGCATGATCAGTCACGTGATCAGTGCATGATCAGCCACGTGATCAGTGCATGATCAGCCACGTGATCAGTGCATGATCAGTCACGTGATCAGTGCATGGTAGCTACGTGATCAGTGCATGATCAGCCACGTGAGCCATGCATGATAGCCACGTGATCAGTGCATGATCAGTCACGTGATCAGTGCATGATCAGTCACGTGATCAGTGCATGATCAGTCACTGATCAGTGCATGATCAATTACGTGATCAGTGCATGATCAGTCACGTGACCAGTACATGGTAGCTACGTGATCATTGCATGATCAGCCACGTGATCAGTGCATGATAGCCACGTGATCAGTGCATGATCTGTCACATGATCAGTGTATGTTCATGCGGGTGATCAGTGCATGGGCAGTCATGTGATCAGTGCATGATATAGACGTGATCAGTGCATGATCAGTGACGTGATCAGTGTGTGATCAGCCACGTGATCAGTGCATGATAGCCAGGTAATCAGTGCATGATAGCCAGTGATCAGTGCATGATCAGTCACGTGATCAGTGTATGATCAGCCACGTGATCAGTGCATGATAGCCACTGATCAGTGCATGATCAGTCACGTGATCAGTGCATGATCAGTCACGTGATCAGTGCATGATCAGCCACGTGATCAGTGCATGATCAATTACGTGATCAGTGCATGATCAGTCACGTGATCAGTGCATGATCAGCCACGTGATCAGTGCATGATCAGTCACGTGATCAGTGCATGATCAGTCACGTGATCAGTGCATGATCAGCCACGTGATCAGTGCATGATCAGTCACGTGATCGTGTGTGATAATCCACGTGACCAGTGCATGATATCAGTGCATGATAGCCACGTGATCAGTGCATGATAGCCACGTGATCAGTGCATGATCAGTCACGTGATACGTGTGTGATCAGCCACGTGATCAGTGCATGATATCCACGTGATCAGTGCATGATAGCCACGTGATCAGTGCATGATAGTCACGTGATCATGCATGATCAGTCACGTGATACGTGTGTGATCAGCCACGGATCAGTGCGTGATGAGCCACGTGATCAGTGCAGGATCAATTACGTGATCAGTGCATGATCAGTCACGAGACGAGTACATGGTTGCTACGTGATCGTTGCATGATCAGCCACGTGAGCAGAGCATGATAGCCACGTGATCAGTGCATGATCAGTCACGTGATCAGTACATGATCAGTCACGTTAACAGTGCATGATCATTTACGTGATCTGTGCATGATCAGTCACGTGACCAGTATATGGTAGCTACGTGACCATTCCATGACGAACCACGTGAGCAGTGCATGATAGCCACGTGATGTGTGCATGATCAGTTACGTGAGCAGAGTATGATCAGCCACGTGATCAGTGCATGAGTGCCACGTGATCAGTGCATGATATGTCACGTGACAGGTGTGTGATCAGCCACGTGAACAGTGCATGTTCCGCCACGTGATCAGTGCATGATAGCCACGTGATCAGTGCATGATCAGTTACGTGAGCAGTGTATGACCAGACACGTGATCAGTGCATGGTCAGACACGTGAACAGTGTATGATCAGCCACGTGATCAGTGCATGATATCCAAGTGATCAGTGCATGATCAATCACGTGATCAGTGTATGATCAGCCACGTGAACAGTGCATGCTCAGTCACGTGATCAGGGCCTGCTGAGCTGCGTGATTACTGTCTGCTCATCTGCTTGACAATTGCCAGCTGAGCTGCACGATTCCTGCCTGTCATCTGCTTGACAATTGCCAGCTGTGCTGCGTAATTCCTGCCTGCTCAGCTGCTTGATTATTGCCAGCTGAGCAGCATGATTCCTCACAGCTGAGTTCCATGATTATTGCCTGCTGACTTTTGATTCGTGCCTACTCAGCTCTTTGTTTATTGCCTCCAGAGGCACATGATCAGTGTATGATAGAAAACATGATCAGCGCATGATCAGTCACATGATCAGCGCCATTAAGTCACGTGATCACTACATGATAGTCATGTGATCAGTCCATGCACAGTCACGGTATCAGTGCATGATCAGCCACGTGATCAGTGCATGATCTGTCACATGATTAGTGTATGATCATCCACGTGATCAGTGCATGGGCAGTCATGTGATCAGTGCATGATATAGACGTGATCAGTGCATGATCAGTCTCGTGATCAGTGCATGATAGCCACGTGATCAGTGCATGATCAGTCACCTGATGGGTGTATGATCATTCACGTGACCTTTACATGGTAGCTACATGATCATTGCATGATCAGCCACGTGAGTAGTGCATGATAGCCACGTGATCACTGCATGATCAGTCACATGATCACTGCGTGATCAGTCATGTGACCAGTACATGGTAGCTGCGTGATCATCGCATGTTCAGCCACGTGAGCCATGCATGATAGCCACGTGATCAGTGCGTGATCAGACATGAGATCAGAGCATGATCAGTCACGTGATCAGTGCATGATCAGCCACGTGATCAGTGCATGATCAGTCACGTGATCAGTGTATGATCAGCCACGTGATCAGTGCATGATCAGCCACATTATCAGTGCATGATCAATTACGTGATCAGTGCATGATCAGTCACGTGACCAGTACTTGGTAGCTACGTGATCATTGCATGATCAGCCACGTGAGCAGTGCATGATAGCCACGTGATCAGTGCATGATCAGCCACGTGATCAGTGCATGATCAGTCACGTGATCAGTGCATGATCAGCCACGTGATCAGTGCATGATAGCCACGTGATCAGTGCATACAATTACGTGATCAATGCATGCGCAATCACGTGATCAGTGCATGATAGCCACGTGATCAGTGCATGATCATTCACGTGATAGGTGTGTGATCAGCGACGTGAACAGTGCATGCTCAGTCACGTGATCAGGGCCTGCTGAGCTGCGTGATTACTGTCTGCTCATCTGCTTGACAATTGCCAGCTGAGCTGCACGATTCCTGCCTGTCATCTCCTTGACAATTGCCACCTGTGCTGCATAATTCCTGCCTGCTCATCTACTTGATTATTGCCAGCTGAGCAGAATGATTTCTCAGAGCTGAGTTCCATGATTATTGCCTACTGATTCCTGCCTACTCAGCTCTTTGTTCATTGCCTCCAGAGGCACATGATCAGTGTATGACACGAAACATGATCAGCACATGATGAATCACATGATCAATGCATGATAAGCCAGGTGATCAGTGCATGATCAGTTACGTGATCAGTGCATGATCAGTCATGTGACCAGTACATGGTAGCTGCGTGATCATTGCATGATCAGCCACGTGATCAGTGCATGATCAGTCACGTGATCAGTGCATGATCAGCCACGTGATCAGTGCATGATCAGTCACGTGACCAGTGCATGGTAGCTACGTGATCATTGCATGATCAGCCACGTGATCAGTGCATGATAGCCACGTGATCAGTGCATGATCAGCCACGTGATCAGTGCATGATAGCCACGTGATCAGTGCATGATCAGTCACGTGATACGTGTGTGATCAGCCACGTGATCAGTGCATGATATCCACGTGATCAGTGCATGATAGCCACGTGATCAGTGCATGATTAGTCACGTGATCAGTGCATGATCAGTCACGTGATACAGTGTGATCAGCCACGGATCAGTGCGTGATGAGCCACGTGATCAGTGCAGGATCAATTACATGATCAGTGCATGATCAGTCACGTGACCAGTACATGGTTGCTACGTGATCGTTGCATGATCAGCCACGTGAGCAGTGCATGATAGCCACGTGATCAGTGCATGATCAGTCACGTGATCAGTGCATGATCAGTCACGTGAACAGTGCATGATCATTTACGTGATCTGTGCATGATCAGTCACGTGACCTGTATATGGTAGCTTCATGATCATTCCATGACGAACCACGTGAGCAGTGCATGATAGCCACCTGATGTGTGCATGATCAGTGACGTGATCAGAGTATGATCAGCCACGTGATCAGTGCATGAGTGCCACGTGATCAGTGCATGATATGTCACGTGACAGGTGTGTGATCAGCCACGTGAACAGTGCATGTTCAGCCACGTGATCAGTGCATGATAGTCACGTGATCAGTGCATGATCAGTTACGTGAACAGTGTATGATCAGCCACGTGATCAGTGCATGGTCAGACACGTGAACAGTGTATGATCAGCCACGTGATCAGTGCATGATATCCAAGTGATCAGTGCATGATCAATCACGTGATCAGTGTATGATCAGCCACGTGAACAGTGCATGCTCAGTCACGTGATCAGGGCCTGCTGAGCTGCGTGATTACTGTCTGCTCATCTGCTTGACAATTGCCAGCTGAGCTGCACGATTCCTGCCTGTCATCTGCTTGACAATTGCCAGCTGTGCTGTGTAATTCCTGCCTGCTCAGCTGCTTGATTATTGCCAGCTGAGCAGCATGATTCACGTGAATAGTGCATGCTCAGTCACGTGATAAGGGCCTGCTGAGCTGCGTGATTACTGTCTGCTCATCTGCTTGACAATTGCCAGCTGAGCTGCACGATTCCTGCCTGTCATCTGCTTGACAATTGCCAGCTGTGCTGCGTAATTCCTGCCTGCTCAGCTGCTTGATTATTGCCAGCTGAGCAGCATGATTCCTCACAGCTGAGTTCCATGATTGGTGCCTGCTGACTGTTTGATTCGTGCCTACTCAGCTCTTTGTTTATTGCCTCCAGAGGCACATGATCAGTGCATGATAGCAAACATGATCAGCGCATGATCAGTCACATGATCAGCGCCATTAAGTCACGTGATCACTACATGATAGTCATGTGATCAGTCCATGCTCAGTCACGGTATCAGTGCATGATCAGCCACGTGATCAGTGCATGATCAGCCACGTGATCAGTGCATGATAGCTATGTGATCAGTTCATGATTTGTCACGTGATCAGTGCATGACCAGGCAGGTGATCAGTGCATGATCAGTCACCTGATGGGTGTATGATCAGTCACGTGACCAGTACATGGTAGCTACATGATCATTGCATGATCAGCCACGTGAGTAGTGCATGATAGCCACGTGATCAGTGCATGATCAGTCACGTGATCAGTGCATGATCAGCCATGTGATCAGTGCATGATCAGGCACGTGATCAGTGTATGATCAGCCACGTGATCAGTGCATGATAGCCACGTGATCAGTGCATGATCAGTCACGTGATCAGTGCATGATCAGTCACGTGATCAGTGCATGATCAGCCACGTGATCAGTGCATGATCAGCCACGTGATCAGTGCATGATCAGTCACGTGACCAGTATATGGTAGCTACGTGATCAGTGCATGATCAGCCACGTGAGCAGTGCATGATAGCCACGTGATCAGTGCATGATCAGTCACGTGATCAGTGCATGATCACTCACGTGATCAGTGCATGATCAGTCAACTGATCAGTGCATGATCAATTACGTGATCAGTGCATGATCAGTCACGTGATCAGTACATGGTAGCTACGTGATCAGTGCATGATCAGCCACGTGATCAGTGCATGATAGCCACGTGATCAGTGCATGATCAGTCACATGATCAGTGTATGTTCATCCGGGTGATCAGTGCATGGGCAGTCATGTGATCAGTGCATGATATAGACGTGATCAGTGCATGATCAGTCTCGGATCAGTGTATGATCAGCCACGTGATCAGTGCATGATAGCCACGTGATGAGTGCATGATAGCCAGATGATCAGTGCATGATCAGTCACGTGATCAGTGTATGATCAGCCACGTGATCAGTGCATGATAGCCACTGATCAGTGCATGATCAGTCACGTGATCAGTGCATGATCAGTCACGTGATCAGTGCATGATCAGCCACGTGATAGTGCATGATCAATTACGTGATCAGTGCATGATCAGTCACGTGATCAGTGCATGATCAGTCACGTGATCAGTGCATGATCAGTCATGTGATCAGTGTATGATCAGCCACGTGATCAGTGCATGATCAGTCACGTGATCAGTGCATGATCAGTCACGTGATCAGTGCATGATCAGCCACGTGATCAGTGCATGATCAGTCACGTGATCGTGTGTGATAATCCACGTGACCAGTGCATGATATCAGTGCATGATAGCCACGTGATCAGTGCATGATAGCCACGTGATCAGTGCATGATCAGTCACGTGATACGTGTGTGATCAGCCACGTGATCAGTGCATGATATCCACGTGATCAGTGCATGATAGCCACGTGATCAGTGCATGAGTAGTCACGTGATCATGCATGATCAGTCACGTGATACGTGTGTGATCAGCCACGGATCAGTGCGTGATGAGCCACGTGATCAGTGCAGGATCAATTACGTGATCAGTGCATGATCAGTCACGAGACGAGTACATGGTTGCTACGTGATCGTTGCATGATCAGCCACGTGAGCAGAGCATGATAGCCACGTGATCAGTGCATGATCAGTCACGTGATCAGTACATGATCAGTCACGTTAACAGTGCATGATCATTTACGTGATCTGTGCATGATCAGTCACGTGACCAGTATATGGTAGCTACGTGACCATTCCATGACGAACCACGTGAGCAGTGCATGATAGCCACGTGATGTGTGCATGATCAGTTACGTGAGCAGAGTATGATCAGCCACGTGATCAGTGCATGAGTGCCACGTGATCAGTGCATGATATGTCACGTGACAGGTGTGTGATCAGCCACGTGAACAGTGCATGTTCCGCCACGTGATCAGTGCATGATAGCCACGTGATCAGTGCATGATCAGTACGTGAGCAGTGTATGATCAGCCACGTGATCAGTGCATGGTCAGACACGTGAACAGTGTATGATCAGCCACGTGATCAGTGCATGATATCCAAGTGATCAGTGCATGATCAATCACGTGATCAGTGTATGATCAGCCACGTGAACAGTGCATGCTCAGTCACGTGATCAGGGCCTGCTGAGCTGCGTGATTACTGTCTGCTCATCTGCTTGACAATTGCCAGCTGAGCTGCACGATTCCTGCCTGTCATCTGCTTGACAATTGCCAGCTGTGCTGCGTAATTCCTGCCTGCTCAGCTGCTTGATTATTGCCAGCTGAGCAGCATGATTCCTCACAGCTGAGTTCCATGATTATTGCCTGCTGACTTTTGATTCGTGCCTACTCAGCTCTTTGTTTATTGCCTCCAGAGGCACATGATCAGTGTATGATAGAAAACATGATCAGCGCGTGATCAGTCACATGATCAGCGCCATTAAGTCACGTGATCACTACATGATAGTCATGTGATCAGTCCATGCACAGTCACGGTATCAGTGCATGATCAGCCACGTGATCAGTGCATGATCTGTCACATGATTAGTGTATGATCATCCACGTGATCAGTGCATGGGCAGTCATGTGATCAGTGCATGATATAGACGTGATCAGTGCATGATCAGTCTCGTGATCAGTGCATGATAGCCACGTGATCAGTGCATGATCAGTCACCTGATGGGTGTATGATCATTCACGTGACCTTTACATGGTAGCTACATGATCATTGCATGATCAGCCACGTGAGTAGTGCACGATAGCCACGTGATCACTGCATGATCAGTCACGTGATCAGTGCATGATCAGTCATGTGACCAGTACATGGTAGCTGCGTGATCATCGCATGATCAGCCACGTGAGCCATGCATGATAGCCACCTGATCAGTGCGTGATCAGACACGAGATCAGAGCATGATCAGTCACGTGATCAGTGCATGATCAGCCACGTGATCAGTGCATGATCAGTCACGTGATCAGTGTATGATCAGCCACGTGATCAGTGCATGATCAGCCACGTGATCAGTGCATGATCAATTACGTGATCAGTGCATGATCAGTCACGTGATCAGTACATGGTAGCTACGTGATCATTGCATGATCAGCCACGTGATCAGTGCATGATAGCTACGTGATCAGTGCATGATCAGCCACGTGATCAGTGCATGATCAGTCACGTGATCAGTGCATGATCAGCCACGTGATCAGTGCATGATAGCCACGTGATCAGTGCATACAATTACGTGATCAGTGCATGCGCAATCACGTGATCAGTGCATGATAGCCACGTGATCAGTGCATGATCATTCACGTGATAGTGTGTGATCAGCCACGTGAACAGTGCATGCTCAGTCACGTGATCAGGGCCTGCTGAGCTTCGTGATTACTGTCTGCTCATGTGCTTGACAATTGCCAGCTGAGCTGCACGATTCCTGCCTGTCATCTGCTTGACAATTGCCACCTGTGCTGCATAATTCCTGCCTGCTCATCTACTTGATTATTGCCAGCTGAGCAGCATGATTTCTCAGAGCTGAGTTCCATGATTATTGCCTACTGATTCCTGCCTACTCAGCTCTTTGTTCATTGCCTCCAGAGGCACATGATCAGTGTATGACAGAAACATGATCAGCACATGATGAATCACATGATCAATGCATGATAAGCCAGGTGATCAGTGCATGATCAGTTACGTGATCAGTGCATGATCAGTCATGTGACCAGTACATGGTAGCTGCGTGATCATTGCATGATCAGCCACGTGATCAGTGCATGATCAGTCACGTGATCAGTGCATGATCAGCCACGTGATCAGTGCATGATCAGTCACGTGATCAGTGCATGGTAGCTACGTGATCAGTGCATGATCAGCCACGTGATCAGTGCATGATAGCCACGTGATCAGTGCATGATAGCCACGTGATCAGTGCATGATAGCCACGTGATCAGTGCATGATCAGTCACGTGATACGTGTGTGATCAGCCACGTGATCAGTGCATGATATCCACGTGATCAGTGCATGATAGCCACGTGATCAGTGCATGATCAGTCACGTGATCAGTGCATGATCAGTCACGTGATCAGTGTGATCAGCCACGGATCAGTGCGTGATGAGCCACGTGATCAGTGCATGATCAATTACGTGATCAGTGCATGATCAGTCACGTGACCAGTACATGGTTGCTACGTGATCGTTGCATGATCAGCCACGTGATCAGTGCATGATAGCCACGTGATCAGTGCATGATCAGTCACGTGATCAGTGCATGATCATTTACGTGATCAGTGCATGATCAGTCACGTGACCAGTATATGGTAGCTTCATGATCATTCCATGACAACCACGTGAGCAGTGCATGATAGCCACGTGATCAGTGCATGATCAGTCACGTGATCAGTGTATGATCAGCCACGTGATCAGTGCATGAGTGCCACGTGATCAGTGCATGATATGTCACGTGACAGTGTGTGATCAGCCACGTGATCAGTGCATGATCAGCCACGTGATCAGTGCATGATAGCCACGTGATCAGTGCATGATCAGTTACGTGATCAGTGCATGATCAGCCACGTGATCAGTGCATGGTCAGACACGTGATCAGTGTATGATCAGCCACGTGATCAGTGCATGATATCCACGTGATCAGTGCATGATCAGTCACGTGATCAGTGTATGATCAGCCACGTGAACAGTGCATGCTCAGTCACGTGATCAGGGCCTGCTGAGCTGCGTGATTACTGTCTGCTCATCTGCTTGACAATTGCCAGCTGAGCTGCACGATTCCTGCCTGTCATCTGCTTGACAATTGCCAGCTGTGCTGTGTAATTCCTGCCTGCTCAGCTGCTTGATTATTGCCAGCTGAGCAGCATGATTCACGTGAACAGTGCATGCTCAGTCACGTGATCAGGGCCTGCTGAGCTGCGTGATTACTGTCTGCTCATCTGCTTGACAATTGCCAGCTGAGCTGCACGATTCCTGCCTGTCATCTGCTTGACAATTGCCAGCTGTGCTGCGTAATTCCTGCCTGCTCAGCTGCTTGATTATTGCCAGCTGAGCAGCATGATTCCTCACAGCTGAGTTCCATGATTGGTGCCTGCTGACTGTTTGATTCGTGCCTACTCAGCTCTTTGTTTATTGCCTCCAGAGGCACATGATCAGTGCATGATAGCAAACATGATCAGCGCATGATCAGTCACATGATCAGCGCCATTAAGTCACGTGATCACTACATGATAGTCATGTGATCAGTCCATGCTCAGTCACGGTATCAGTGCATGATCAGCCACGTGATCAGTGCATGATCAGCCACGTGATCAGTGCATGATAGCTATGTGATCAGTGCATGATCAGTCACGTGATCAGTGCATGATCAGGCACGTGATCAGTGCATGATCAGTCACCTGATGGGTGTATGATCAGTCACGTGACCAGTACATGGTAGCTACATGATCATTGCATGATCAGCCACGTGAGTAGTGCATGATAGCCACGTGATCAGTGCATGATCAGTCACGTGATCAGTGCATGATCAGCCATGTGATCAGTGCATGATCAGGCACGTGATCAGTGCATGATCAGCCACGTGATCAGTGCATGATAGCCACGCGATCAGTGCATGATCAGTCACGTGATCAGTGCATGATCAGTCACGTGATCAGTGCATGATCAGCCACGTGATCAGTGCATGATCAGCCACGTGATCAGTGCATGATCAGTCACGTGATCAGTATATGGTAGCCACGTGATCAGTGCATGATCAGCCACGTGATCAGTGCATGATAGCCACGTGATCAGTGCATGATCAGTCACGTGATCAGTGCATGATCAGTCACGTGATCAGTGCATGATCAGTCACTGATCAGTGCATGATCAATTACGTGATCAGTGCATGATCAGTCACGTGACCAGTACATGGTAGCTACGTGATCATTGCATGATCAGCCACGTGATCAGTGCATGATAGCCACGTGATCAGTGCATGATCAGTCACGTGATCGTGTGTGATCAGCCACGTGATCAGTGCATGATATCCACGTGATCAGTGCATGATAGCCACGTGATCAGTGCATGATCAGTCACGTGATCAGTGCATGATCAGTCACGTGATACAGTGTGATCAGCCACGTGATCAGTGCATGATGAGCCACGTGATCAGTGCATGATCAATTACGTGATCAGTGCATGATCAGTCACGTGACCAGTACATGGTTGCTACGTGATCATTGCATGATCAGCCACGTGAGCAGTGCATGATAGCCACGTGATCAGTGCATGATCAGTCACGTGATCAGTGCATGATCAGTCACGTGAACAGTGCATGATCATTTACGTGATCAGTGCATGATCAGTCACGTGACCTGTATATGGTAGCTACATGATCATTCCATGACGAACCACGTGAGCAGTGCATGATAGCCAAGTGATGTGTGCATGATCAGTGACGTGATCAGAGTATGATCAGCCACGTGATCAGTGCATGAGTGCCACGTGATCAGTGCATGATATGTCACGTGACAGGTGTGTGATCAGCCACGTGATCAGTGCATGATCAGCCACGTGATCAGTGCATGATAGCCACGTGATCAGTGCATGATCAGTTACGTGATCAGTGTATGATCAGCCACGTGATCAGTGCATGGTCAGACACGTGATCAGTGTATGATCAGCCACGTGATCAGTGCATGATATCCACGTGATCAGTGCATGATCAGTCACGTGATCAGTGTATGATCAGCCACGTGATCAGTGCATGCTCAGTCACGTGATCAGTGCCTGCTGAGCTGCGTGATTACTGTCTGCTCATCTGCTTGACAATTGCCAGCTGAGCTGCACGATTCCTGCCTGTCATCTGCTTGACAATTGCCAGCTGTGCTGTGTAATTCCTGCCTGCTAGCTGCTTGATTATTGCCAGCTGAGCAGCATGATTCACGTGAACAGTGCATGCTCAGTCACGTGATCAGGGCCTGCTGAGCTGCGTGATTACTGTCTGCTCATCTGCTTGACAATTGCCAGCTGAGCTGCACGATTCCTGCCTGTCATCTGCTTGACAATTGCCAGCTGTGCTGCGTAATTCCTGCCTGCTCAGCTGCTTGATTATTGCCAGCTGAGCAGCATGATTCCTCACAGCTGAGTTCCATGATTGGTGCCTGCTGACTGTTTGATTCGTGCCTACTCAGCTCTTTGTTTATTGCCTCCAGAGGCACATGATCAGTGCATGATAGCAAACATGATCAGCGCATGATCAGTCACATGATCAGCGCCATTAAGTCACGTGATCACTACATGATAGTCATGTGATCAGTCCATGATCAGTCACGGTATCAGTGCATGATCAGCCACGTGATCAGTGCATGATCAGCCACGTGATCAGTGCATGATAGCTACGTGATCAGTGCATGATTTGTCACGTGATCAGTGCATGATCAGCCACGTGATCAGTGCATGATCAGTCACCTGATGGGTGTATGATCAGTCACGTGACCAGTACATGGTAGCTACATGATCATTGCATGATCAGCCACGTGAGTAGTGCATGATAGCCACGTGATCAGTGCATGATCAGTCACGTGATCAGTGCATGATCAGCCATGTGATCAGTGCATGATCAGGCACGTGATCAGTGCATGATCAGCCACGTGATCAGTGCATGATAGCCACGTGATCAGTGCATGATCAGTCACGTGATCAGTGCATGATCAGTCACGTGATCAGTGCATGATCAGCCACGTGATCAGTGCATGATCAGCCACGTGATCAGTGCATGATCAGTCACGTGACCAGTGCATGGTAGCCACGTGATCAGTGCATGATCAGCCACGTGATCAGTGCATGATAGCCACGTGATCAGTGCATGATCAGTCACGTGATCAGTGCATGATCAGTCACGTGATCAGTGCATGATCAGTCACTGATCAGTGCATGATCAATTACGTGATCAGTGCATGCTCACTCACGTGACCAGTACATGGTAGCTACGTGATCATTGCATGATCAGCCACGTGATCAGTGCATGATAGCCACGTGATCAGTGCATGATCAGTCACATGATCAGTGTATGATCATCCGCGTGATCAGTGCATGATCAGTCATGTGATCAGTGCATGATATAGACGTGATCAGTGCATGATCAGTCACGTGATCAGTGCATGATCAGCCACGTGATCAGTGCATGATAGCCACGTAATCAGTGCATGATAGCCAGTGATCAGTGCATGATCAGTCACGTGATCAGTGCATGATCAGCCACGTGATCAGTGCATGATAGCCACTGATCAGTGCATGATCAGTCACGTGATCAGTGCATGATCAGTCACGTGATCAGTGCATGATCAGCCACGTGATCAGTGCATGATCAATTACGTGATCAGTGCATGATCAGTCACGTGATCAGTGCATGATCAGTCACGTGATCAGTGCATGATCAGTCACGTGATCAGTGCATGATCAGCCACGTGATCAGTGCATGATCAGTCACGTGATCAGTGCATGATCAGTCACGTGATCAGTGCATGATCAGCCACGTGATCAGTGCATGATCAGTCACGTGATCAGTGTGTGATCAGCCACGTGATCAGTGCATGATATCAGTGCATGATAGCCACGTGATCAGTGCATGATAGCCACGTGATCAGTGCATGATCAGTCACGTGATAGTGTGTGATCAGCCACGTGATCAGTGCATGATAGCCACGTGATCAGTGCATGATAGCCACGTGATCAGTGCATGATAGTCACGTGATCAGTGCATGATCAGTCACGTGATCAGTGTGTGATCAGCCACGTGATCAGTGCATGATCAGCCACGTGATCAGTGCATGATCAATTACGTGATCAGTGCATGATCAGTCACGTGACAGTACATGGTTGCTACGTGATCAGTGCATGATCAGCCACGTGATCAGTGCATGATAGCCACGTGATCAGTGCATGATCAGCCACGTGATCAGTGCATGATCAGTCACGTGATCAGTGCATGATGAGCTGCGTGATTACTGTCTGCTCATCTGCTTGACAATTTCCAGCTGAGCTGCACGATTCCTGCCTGTCATCTGCTTGAGAATTGCCAGCTGTGCTGTGTAATTCCTGCCTGCTTGCTGCATGATCATTGCCAGCTGATCAGCATGATTCACGTGAATAGTGCATGCTCAGTCACGTGATCAGGGCCTGCTGAGCTGCGTGATTACTGTCTGCTCATCTGCTTGACAATTGCCAGCTGAGCTGCACGATTCCTGCCTGTCATCTGCTTGACAATTGCCAGCTGTGCTGCGTAATTCCTGCCTGCTCAGCTGCTTGATTATTGCCAGCTGAGCAGCATGATTCCTCACAGCTGAGTTCCATGATTGGTGCCTGCTGACTGTTTGATTCGTGCCTACTCAGCTCTTTGTTTATTGCCTCCAGAGGCACATGATCAGTGCATGATAGCAAACATGATCAGCGCATGATCAGTCACATGATCAGCGCCATTAAGTCACGTGATCACTACATGATAGTCATGTGATCAGTCCATGCTCAGTCACGGTATCAGTGCATGATCAGCCACGTGATCAGTGCATGATCAGCCACGTGATCAGTTCATGATAGCTATGTGATCAGTGCATGATTTGTCACGTGATCAGTGCATGATCAGGCACGTGATCAGTGCATGATCAGTCACCTGATGGGTGTATGATCAGTCACGTGACCAGTACATGGTAGCTACATGATCATTGCATGATCAGCCACGTGAGTAGTGCATGATAGCCACGTGATCAGTGCATGATCAGTCACGTGATCAGTGCATGATCAGCCATGTGATCAGTGCATGATCAGGCACGTGATCAGTGCATGATCAGCCACGTGATCAGTGCATGATAGCCACGTGATCAGTGCATGATCAGTCACGTGATCAGTGCATGATCAGTCACGTGATCAGTGCATGATCAGCCACGTGATCAGTGCATGATCAGCCACGTGATCAGTGCATGATCAGTCACGTGATCAGTGCATGGTAGCTACGTGATCAGTGCATGATCAGCCACGTGATCAGTGCATGATAGCCACGTGATCAGTGCATGATCAGTCACGTGATCAGTGCATGATCAGTCACGTGATCAGTGCATGATCAGTCACTGATCAGTGCATGATCAGTTACGTGATCAGTGCATGATCAGTCACGTGATCAGTGCATGGTAGCTACGTGATCAGTGCATGATCAGCCACGTGATCAGTGCATGATAGCCACGTGATCAGTGCATGATCAGTCACGTGATCAGTGTATGATCATCCACGTGATCAGTGCATGATCAGTCACGTGATCAGTGCATGATATAGACGTGATCAGTGCATGATCAGTCACGTGATCAGTGCATGATCAGCCACGTGATCAGTGCATGATAGCCACGTAATCAGTGCATGATAGCCAGTGATCAGTGCATGATCAGTCACGTGATCAGTGCATGATCAGCCACGTGATCAGTGCATGATAGCCACTGATCAGTGCATGATCAGTCACGTGATCAGTGCATGATCAGTCACGTGATCAGTGCATGATCAGCCACGTGATCAGTGCATGATCAATTACGTGATCAGTGCATGATCAGTCACGTGATCAGTGCATGATCAGTCACGTGATCAGTGCATGATCAGTCATGTGATCAGTGCATGATCAGCCACGTGATCAGTGCATGATCAGTCACGTGATCAGTGCATGATCAGTCACGTGATCAGTGCATGATCAGCCACGTGATCAGTGCATGATCAGTCACGTGATCAGTGTGTGATCAGCCACGTGATCAGTGCATGATATCAGTGCATGATAGCCACGTGATCAGTGCATGATATCAGTGCATGATAGCCACGTGATCAGTGCATGATAGCCACGTGATCAGTGCATGATCAGTCACGTGATCGTGTGTGATCAGCCACGTGATCAGTGCATGATATCCACGTGATCAGTGCATGATAGCCACGTGATCAGTGCATGATAGTCACGTGATCAGTGCATGATCAGTCACGTGATACGTGTGTGATCAGCCACGTGATCAGTGCATGATGAGCCACGTGATCAGTGCATGATCAATTACGTGATCAGTGCATGATCAGTCACGTGACAGTACATGGTTGCTACGTGATCAGTGCATGATCATTTACGTGATCAGTGCATGATCAGTCACGTGACCAGTATATGATAGCTTCATGATCATTCCATGACAGCCACGTGATCAGTGCATGATAGCCACGTGATCAGTGCATGATCAGTTACGTGATCAGTGTATGATCAGCCACGTGATCAGTGCATGAGTGCCACGTGATCAGTGCATGATAGTCACGTGACAGTGTGTGATCAGCCACGTGATCAGTGCATGATCAGCCACGTGATCAGTGCATGATAGCCACGTGATCAGTGCATGATCAGTTACGTGATCAGTGCATGATCAGCCACGTGATCAGTGCATGATCAGACACGTGATCAGTGTATGATCAGCCACGTGATCAGTGCATGATATCCACGTGATCAGTGCATGATCAGTCACGTGATCAGTGTATGATCAGCCACGTGATCAGTGCATGCTCAGTCACGTGATCAGTGCCTGCTGAGCTGCGTGATTACTGTCTGCTCGTCTGCTTGACAATTGCCAGCTGAGCTGCACGATTCCTGCCTGTCATCTGCTTGACAATTGCCAGCTGTGCTGTGTAATTCCTGCCTGATCAGCTGCTTGATTATTGCCAGCTGAGCAGCATGATTCACGTGTATAGTGCATGCTCAGTCACGTGATCAGGGCCTGCTGAGCTGCGTGATTACTGTCTGCTCATCTGCTTGACAATTGCCAGCTGAGCTGCACGATTCCTGCCTGTCATCTGCTTGACAATTGCCAGCTGTGCTGCGTAATTCCTGCCTGCTCAGCTGCTTGATTATTGCCAGCTGAGCAGCATGATTCCTCACAGCTGAGTTCCATGATTGGTGCCTGCTGACTGTTTGATTCGTGCCTACTCAGCTCTTTGTTTATTGCCTCCAGAGGCACATGATCAGTGTATGATAGCAAACATGATCAGCGCATGATCAGTCACATGATCAGCGCCATTAAGTCACGTGATCACTACATGATAGTCATGTGATCAGTCCATGCTCAGTCACGGTATCAGTGCATGATCAGCCACGTGATCAGTGCATGATCAGCCACGTGATCAGTGCATGATAGCCACGTGATCAGTGCATGATCAGTCACGTGATCAGTGCATGATCAGGCACGTGATCAGTGCATGATCAGTCACGTGACCAGTACATGGTAGCTACGTGATCATTGCATGATCAGCCACGTGATAGTGCATGATAGCCACGTGATCAGTGCATGATCAGTCACGTGATCAGTGCATGATCAGTCATGTGATCAGTGCATGATCAGGCACGTGATCAGTGCATGATCAGCCAAGTGATCAGTGCATGATAGCCACGTGATCAGTGCATGATCAGTCACGTGATCAGTGCATGATCAGCCACGTGATCAGTGCATGATCAGTCACGTGATCAGTATATGGTAGCTACGTGATCAGTGCATGATCAGCCACGTGATCAGTGCATGATAGCCACGTGATCAGTGCATGATCAGTCACGTGATCAGTGCATGATCAGTCACGTGATCAGTGCATGATCAGTCAACTGATCAGTGCATGATCAATTACGTGATCAGTGCATGATCAGTCACGCGACCAGTACATGGTAGCTACGTGATCATTGCATGATCAGCCACGTGATCAGTGCATGATAGCCACGTGATCAGTGCATGATCAGTCACATGATCAGTGTATGATCATCCGGGTGATCAGTGCATGATCAGTCACGTGATCAGTGCATGATATAGACGTGATCAGTGCATGATCAGTCACGTGATCAGTGCATGATCAGCCACGTGATCAGTGCATGATAGCCACGTAATCAGTGCATGATAGCCAGTGATCAGTGCATGATCAGTCACGTGATCAGTGCATGATCAGCCACGTGATCAGTGCATGATAGCCACTGATCAGTGCATGATCAGTCACGTGATCAGTGCATGATCAGTCACGTGATCAGTGCATGATCAGCCACGTGATCAGTGCATGATCAATTACGTGATCAGTGCATGATCAGTCACGTGATCAGTGCATGATCAGTCACGTGATCAGTGCATGATCAGTCACGTGATCAGTGCATGATCAGCCACGTGATCAGTGCATGATAGCCACGTGATCAGTGCATGATCAGTCACGTGATCAGTGCATGATCAGTCACGTGATCGTGTGTGATCAGCCACGTGATCAGTGCATGATATCAGTGCATGATAGCCACGTGATCAGTGCATGATAGCCACGTGATCAGTGCATGATCAGTCACGTGATCGTGTGTGATCAGCCACGTGATCAGTGCATGATATCCACGTGATCAGTGCATGATAGCCACGTGATCAGTGCATGATAGTCACGTGATCATGCATGATCAGTCACGTGATACGTGTGTGATCAGCCACGTGATCAGTGCATGATCAGCCACGTGATCAGTGCATGATCAATTACGTGATCAGTGCATGATCAGTCAGTGACCAGTACATGGTTGCTACGTGATCAGTGCATGATCAGCCACGTGATCAGTGCATGATAGCCACGTGATCAGTGCATGATCAGTCACGTGATCAGTGCATGATCAGCCACGTGATCAGTGCATGATCAGCCACGTGATCAGTGCATGATCAGTCACGTGATCAGTACATGGTAGCTACGTGATCATTGCATGATCAGCCACGTGAGCAGTGCATGATAGCCACGTGATCAGTGCATGATCAGCCACGTGATCAGTGCATGATCAGCCACGTGATCAGTGCATGATCAGTCACGTGATCAGTGCATGATCATTTACGTGATCAGTGCATGATCAGTCACGTGACCAGTACATGGTAGCTACGTGATCATTGCATGACCAGCCACGTGAGCAGTGCATGATAGCCACGTGATCAGTGCATGATCAGTCACGTGAGCAGTGTATGATCAGCCGCGTGATCAGTGCATGAGTGCCACGTGATCAGTGCATGATATGTCACGTGATCAGTGCATGATCAGTCACGTGATCAGTGCATGATCAGCCACGTGATCAGTGCATGATAGCCACGTGATCAGTGCATGATCAGTTACGTGAGCAGTGTATGATCAGCCACGTGATCAGTGCATGGTCAGACACGTGATCAGTGTATGATCAGCCACGTGATCAGTGCATGATATCCAAGTGATCAGTGCATGATCATCACGTGATCAGTGTATGATCAGCCACGTGAACAGTGCATGCTCAGTCACGTGATCAGGGCCTGCTGAGCTGCGTGATTACTGTCTGCTCATCTGCTTGACAATTGCCAGCTGAGCTGCACGATTCCTGCCTGTCATCTGCTTGACAATTGCCAGCTGTGCTGCGTAATTCCTGCCTGCTCAGCTGCTTGATTATTGCCAGCTGAGCAGCATGATTCCTCACAGCTGAGTTCCATGATTATTGCCTGCTGACTTTTGATTCGTGCCTACTCAGCTCTTTGTTTATTGCCTCCAGAGGCACATGATCAGTGTATGATAGCAAACATGATCAGCGCATGATCAGTCACATGATCAGCGCCATTAAGTCACGTGATCACTACATGATAGTCATGTGATCAGTCCATGATCAGTCACGGTATCAGTGCATGATCAGCCACGTGATCAGTGCATGATCAGTCACGTGATCAGTGTATGATCATCCACGTGATCAGTGCATGGGCAGTCATGTGATCAGTGCATGATAGCCACGTGATCAGTGCATGATCAGTCACGTGATGGGTGTATGATCAGCCACGTGACCAGTGCATGATAGCTACATGATCATTGCATGATCAGCCACGTGAGTAGTGCATGATAGCCACGTGATCAGTGCATGATCAGTCACGTGATCAGTGCATGATCAGTCACGTGATCAGTGCATGATCAGCCACGTGATCAGTGCATGATCAGTCACGTGATCAGTGCATGATCAGCCACGTGATCAGTGCATGATCAGCCACGTGATCAGTGCATGATCAGCCACGTGATCAGTGCATGATCAATCACGTGATCAGTGCATGATCAGTCACGTGATCAGTGCATGGTAGCTACGTGATCAGTGCATGATCAGCCACGTGATCAGTGCATGATAGCCACGTGATCAGTGCATGATTAGCCATGTGATCAGTGCATGATCAGTCACGTGATCAGTGCATGATCAGTCACGTGACCAGTGCATGATCATCCACGTGATCAGTGCATGTGAGTCATGTAGTCAATGCATGATAGCCCGTGATCAGTGCACGATCAGTCCCGTGATGAGTGTATGATCAGCCAAGTGATCAGTGCAAGTTAGCTACATGATCAGTGCATGATCAGTCACATGATCAATGCATGATCATTCACGTGATAGGTGTGTGATCAGCGACGTGAACAGTGCATGCTCAGTCACGTGATCAGGGCCTGCTGAGCTTCGTGATTACTGTCTGCTCATGTGCTTGACAATTGCCAGCTGAGCTGTACGATTCCTGCCTGTCATCTCCTTGACAATTGCCACCTGTGCTGCATAATTCCTGCCTGCACATCTACTTGATTATTGCCAGCTGAGCAGCATGATTTCTCAGAGCTGAGTTCCAATATTATTGCCTACTGATTCCTGCCTACTCAGCTCTTTGTTCATTGCCTCCAGAGGCACATGATCAGTGTATGACACGAAACATGATCAGCACATGATGAATCACATAATCAATGCATGGCAAGCCAGGTGATCAGTGCATGATCAATTACGTGATCAGTGCATAATCAGTCATGTGACCAGTACCCGGTAACTGCGTGATCATTGCATGATCAGCCACGTGATCAGTGCAAGATCAGTCACGTGATCAGTGCATGATCAGCCACGTGATCAGTGCATAATCAGTCACGTGACCAGTACATGGTAGCTACGTGATCATTGCATGATCAGCCACGTTATCTGTGCATGATAGCCACGTGATCAGTGCATGATAGCCACGTGAGCAGTGCATGATAGCCACGTGATCAGTGCATGATCAGTCACGTGATACGTGTGTGATCAGCCACCGGATCAGTGCGTGATGAGCCACGTGATCAGTGCAGGATCAATTACGTGATCAGTGCATGATCAGTCACGAGACCAGTACATGGTTGCTACGTGATCATTGCATGATCAGCCACGTGAGCAGAACATGATAGCCACGTGATCAGTGCATTATCAGTCACGTGATCAGTACATGATCAGCCATGTGAACAGTGCATGCTCAGTCACGTGATCAGGGCCTGCTGAGCTGTGTGATTACTGTCTGCTCATCTGCTTGACAATTTCCAGCTGAGCTGCAAGATTCCTGCCTGTCATCTCCTTGACAATTGCCACCTGTGCTGCATAATTCCTGCCTGCTCATCTACTTAATTATTGCCAGCTGAGCAGCATGATTTCTCAGAGGTGAGTTCCATGATTATAGCCTGCTGACTGATTCCTGCCTACTCAGCTCTATGTTCATTGCCTCCAGAGGCACATGATCATTGTGTGACACCAAACATGATCAGCACATGATCAGTCACATGATCAATGCATGATAAGCCAGGTGATCAGTGCATGATCAATTATGTGATCAGTGCATGATCAGTCATGTGACCAGTACATGGTAGCTGCGTGATCACTGCATGATCAGCCACGTGAGCAGTGCATGATAGCCACGTGATCAGTGCATGATCAGTCACGTGATCTGTGCATGATCAGTCACGTGATCTGTGCATGATCAGTCACGTGATCAGTGCATGATCAATTACTGATCAGTGCATGATCAGTCACGTGACCAGTGCATGGTAGCTACGTGGACATTGCATGATCAGCCACGTGATCAGTGCATGATAGCCACGTGATCAGTGCATGATCAGTCACGTGACCAGTACATGGTAGCTGCGTGATCATTGCATGATCAGCCAATTTATCAGTGCATGATAGCCACGTGGTGAGTGCATGATCAGTCACATGATAAGTGAATGATTATTCACGTGCTCAGTGCATGATCAGCCACATGATCAGTGCATGATCAATTACGTGATCAGTGCATGATCAGTCTCGTGACCAGTACATGGTAGCTACGTGATCATTGCATGATCAGCCACGTGATCAGTGCATGATATCCACATGATCAGTGAATGATAGCCACGTGATTAGTGCATGATAGCCACGTGATCAGTGCATGATCAGTCATGTGATACGTGTGTGATCAGCCACGTGATCAGTGCATAATGAGTCAGGTGATCAGTGCAGGATTAATTACGTGATCAGTGCATGATCAGTCACGTGACAGTACATGGTTGCTACGTGATCATTGCGTGATCAGCCACGTGAGCCGTGCATGATAGCCACGTGATCAGTGCATGATCAGTCACGTGATCAGTACATGATCAGTCAACTGAACAGTGCATGATCATTTACGTGATCTGAGCATGATCAGTCACGTGACCAGTATATGGTAGCTACGTGAACATTGCATGACCAGTCAGGTGAGAAGTGCATGATAGCCACGTGATCAGTGCATGATCAGTTACGTGATCAGTGCATGATCAGCCACGTGATCAGTGCATGATCAGCCACGTGATCAGTGCATGATCAGTTACGTGATCAGT
This sequence comes from Bos javanicus, assembly GCF_032452875.1. Classification (NCBI taxonomy): domain Eukaryota; kingdom Metazoa; phylum Chordata; class Mammalia; order Artiodactyla; family Bovidae; genus Bos; species Bos javanicus. The sequence continues at coordinate 906,647 of NW_026893625.1, forward strand.
GCATGATCAGCCACGTGATCAGTGCATGATCAGTCACGTGATCAGTGCATGATCAGTCACGTGATCAGTGCATGATCAGCCACGTGATCAGTGCATGTCAGTCATGTGACAGTGCATGATAGCCCGTGATCAGTGCATGATCAGTCCGTGATCAGTGCATGATCAGCCACGTGATCAGTGCATGATAGCTACGTGATCAGTGCATGATCAGCCACGTGATCAGTGCATGATAGCCACGTGATCAGTGCATGACAATTACGTGATCAGTGCATGATCAGTCACGTGATCAGTGCATGAGAGCCACGTGATCAGTGCATGATAGCCACGTGATCAGTGCATGATCAGTCACGTGATCAGTGCATGATTGCTACGTGATCAGTGCATGATCAGTCACGTGATCAGTGCATGACATGGCAGGTGATCAGTGCATGATCAGCCACGTGATCAGTGCATGATAGCCACGTGATCAGTGCATGATCAGTCACCTGATCGTGTATGATCAGTCACGTGACCAGTACATGGTAGCTACATGATCATTGCATGATCAGCCACGTGTAGTGCATGATAGCCACGTGATCAGTGCATGATCAGTCAAGTGATCAGTGCATGATCAGTCACGTGACCAGTACATGGTAGCTGCGTGATCAGTGCATGATCAGCCAAGTGATCAGTGCATGATAGCCACGTGATCAGTGCATGATCAGTCACGTGATCAGTGCATGATCAGTCACGTGATCAGTGCATGATCAGCCACGTGATCAGTGCATGATCAGTCACGTGACCAGTGCATGGTAGCCACGTGATCAGTGCATGATCAGCCACGTGATCAGTGCATGATAGCCACGTGATCAGTGCATGATCAGCCACGTGATCAGTGCATGATCAGCCACGTGATCAGTGCATGATCAGTCACGTGATCAGTGCATGATAGCTGCGTGATCAGTGCATGATCAGCCACGTGATCAGTGCATGATCAGCCACGTGATCAGTGCATGATCAGCCACGTGATCAGTGCATGATCAGCCACGTGATCAGTGCATGATCAGTCACGTGATCAGTGTGTGATCAGCCACGTGATCAGTGCATGATAGCCACGTGATCAGTGCATGATAGCCACGTGATCAGTGCGTGCACAGTCCCATGATCAGCGCCTGTCAGTCACTGATCAGTGCCTGAGAAACACGTGATCAGTGCATGATCAGCCATGTGATCAGTGCATGATCAGCCACGTGATCAGTGCATGCGCAGTCACGTGATCAGTGCATGATAGCCACGTGATCAGTGCATGATCAGTCACGTGATCTGGACTTGATCAGCCACGTGATCAGTGCATGCAGAGTCACGTGATCAGGGCCTGATGAGCTGCGTGATTCCTGCCGGCTCATCTGCATGACAATTGCCAGCTGAGCTGCGTGATTACTGCCGGCTCATCTGCATGACAATTGCCATCTGAGCTGCGTGATTCCTGTCGGCTCATCTGCTTGACAATTGCCAGCTGAGCTGCGTGATTCCTGCCTGGTCACGTGCTTGATTATTGCCAGTTGAGCAGCATGATTCGTCACTGCTGAGCTCCATGCTTATTGCCTGCTGATTGCGTGGTTCATGTCTGCTCAGCTCTTTGAGTATTGCCTCCTGAGGTCCCTGTTCGGTCGCCACCTGCCGGGGACCAGCCCCAACTGATCCAGGGTATTCGAAGGAGAGATGGCCTAGGTGACTATTTATATGCTAATCAGAGATGTCAAGAATAATAGTATGAGGAGAGCTCAGTAGGAAAATTCGGTGGAGAAAAGAGACTGAGGAGCTTGGTTTACGCGGAAGACCAATCAAACTTCAAGACAAGAAGTTTGCACCACTTACGTAGGCCGCAGGCGCCCTCTCGAATGGCGAAAGGGGCCTCACCCTAGACACCTTCTCGAGTGGGTCTTAGCAGCCCAGGCATAATTAGGAAGCGTGGTGGGTTCCGCGCTCCAGATGGAGACTCAGCTGGAAGTTAAAGGGAAGAATGACAAGGAACTTTATGAATTGGAGCTGTAAGTTACCTCTTTGACAGAGAGAGCGAGATGGTGGTGGGGACAGCCCCCAGTGAAATCAGAGGTGAGAGCACAAAGCAATACAGTAGGCAGACTCCGGTTTTTTTGGGGGAGATGCTCGAGAATATCCGGGTGGACTCCTGAGGCTCGATCCCGCATTTGCGTATGCCGAGCCTCCTTCCTCATGACCTTTGTCAGAGTGGAATGCCTCCCCGGCTCCCGGCACATGATCAGTGCATGCTCAGTCACGATATCAGTGCCTGCTCAGCCACGTGATCACTGACGGCACAGTCACGTGATCAGCGCCTCTCAGTCACGTGATCACCGTATGATAAACACGTGATCAGTGAACGACCAGCCAGGTGATCACTGCATGCGCGGTCAGGTGGTCAGTTCCTGATCAGACACCTGATCAGTGCGTGCACAGTCCCCTGATCAGCGCCTGTCAGTCACTGATCACTGCCTGATAAACCCGTGATCAGTGCCCGAACAGCCACGTCATCAGTGCATGCGCAGTCCGTGATCAGTGCATGATAGCCACGTGATCAGTGCGTGCAGTCCCATGATCAGCGCCTGTCAGTCACTGATCATTGCCTGAGAAACACGTGATCAGTGCATGATGACCCATGTGATCAGTGCCCGATCAGCCACGTCATCAGTGCTTGCGCAGTCACGTCATCAGTGCATGATAGCCACGTGATCAGTGCCTGCTCAGTCACGTGATCTGGACTTGATCAGCCACGTGATCAGTGCCTGCAGAGTCACGTGATCAGGGCCTGCTGAGCTGCGTGATTCCTGCCGGCTCATCTGCATGACAATTGCCAGCTGAGCTGCGTGATTCCTGTCGGCTCATCTGCTTGACAATTGCCAGCTGAGCTGCGTGATTCCTGCCTGGTCACGTGCTTGATTATTGCCAGTTGAGCAGCATGATTCGTCACTGCTGAGCTCCATGCTTATTGCCTGCTGATTGCGTGGTTCGTGTCTGCTCAGCTCTTTGAGTATTGCCTCCTGAGGTCCCTGTTCGGTCGCCACCTGCCGGGGACCAGCCCCAACTGATCCAGGGTATTCGAAGGAGAGATGGCCTAGGCGACTATTTATATGCTAATCAGAGATGTCAAGAATAATAGTATGAGGAGAGCTCAGTAGGAAAATTCGGTGGAGAAAAGAGACTGAGGAGTTTGGTTTACGCGGAAGACCAATCAAACTTCAAGACAAGAAGTTTGCACCACTTACGTAGGCCGCAGGCGCCCTCTCGAATGGCGAAAGGTGCCTCACCCTAGACACCTTTCGAGTGGGTCTTAGCAGCCCAGGCATAATTAGGAAGCGTGGTGGGTTCCGCGCTCAGATGGAGACTCAGCTGGAAGTTAAAGGGAAGAATGACAAGGAACTTTATGAATTGGAGCTGTAAGTTACCTCTTTGACAGAGAGAGCGAGATGGTGGTGGGGACAGCCCCCAGTGAAATCAGAGGTGAGAGCACAAAGCAATACAGTAGGCAGACTCCGGTTTTTTTGGGGGGAGATGCTCGAGAATATCGGGTGGACTCCTGAGGCTCGATCCCGCATTTGCATATGCCGAGCCTCCTTCCTCATGACCTTTTTCCAGAGTGGAATGCCTCCCGGCTCCCGGCACATGATCAGTGCATGCTCAGTCACGATATCAGTGCCTGCTCAGCCACGTGATCACTGACGGCACAGTCACGTGATCAGCGCCTCTCAGTCACGTGATCACCGTATGATAAACACGTGATCAGTGAACGACCAGCCAGGTGATCACTGCATGCGCGGTCAGGTGGTCAGTTCCTGATCAGACACCTGATCAGTGCGTGCACAGTCCCCTGATCAGCGCCTGTCAGTCACTGATCACTGCCTGATAAACCGTGATCAGTGCCCGAACAGCCACGTCATCAGTGCATGCGCAGTCACGTGATCAGTGCATGATAGCCACGTGATCAGTGCGTGCACAGTCCCATGATCAGCGCCTGTCAGTCACTGATCATTGCCTGAGAAACACGTGATCAGTGCATGATGAGCCATGTGATCAGTGCCCGATCAGCCACATCCTCAGTGCATGCGCAGTCACGTCATCAGTGCATGATAGCCACGTGATCAGTGCCTGCTCAGTCACGTGATCTGGACTTGATCAGCCACGTGATCAGTGCCTGCAGAGTCACCTGTGAGCTCGTGAGGGCTCATGCTGAGCTGAGCTGCGTGATTCCTGCCGGCTCATCTGCATGACAATTGCCATCTGAGCTGCGTGATTCCTGTCGGCTCATCTGCTTGACAATTGCCAGCTGAGCTGCGTGATTCCTGCCTGGTCCCGTGCTTGATTATTGCCAGTTGAGCAGCATGATTCGTCACTGCTGAGCTCCATGCTTATTGCCTGCTGATTGCGTGGTTCGTGTCTGCTCAGCTCTTTGAGTATTGCCTCCTGAGGTCCCTGTTGGGTCGCCACCTGCCGGGGACCAGCCTCAACTGATCCAGGGTATTCGAAGGAGAGATGGCCTAGGCGACTATTTATGTGCTAATCAGAGATGTCAAGAATAATAGTATGAGGAGAGCTCAGTAGGAAAATTCGGTGGAGAAAAGAGACTGAGGAGCTTGGTTTACGCGGAAGACCAATCAAACTTCAAGACAAGAAGTTTGCACCACTTACGTAGGCCGCAGGCGCCCTCTCGAATGGTGAAAGGTGCCTCACCCTAGACACCTTCTCGAGTGGGTCTTAGCAGCCCAGGCATAATTAGGAAGCGTGGTGGGTTCCGCGCTCCAGATGGAGACTCAGCTGGAAGTTAAAGGGAAGAATGACAAGGAACTTTATGAATTGGAGCTGTAAGTTACCTCTTTGACAGAGAGAGCGAGATGGTGGTGGGGGACAGCCCCCAGTGAAATCAGAGGTGAGAGCACAAAGCAATACAGTAGGCAGACTCCGGTTTTTTTGGGGGGAGATGCTCGAGAATATCCGGGTGGACTCCTGAGGCTCGATCCCGCATTGCGTATGCCGAGCCTCCTTCCTCATGACCTTTGTCCAGAGTGGAATGCCTCCCCGGCTCCCGGCACATGATCAGTGCATGCTCAGTCACGATATCAGTGCCTGCTCAGCCACGTGATCACTGACCGCACAGTCACGTGATCAGCGCCTCTCAGTCACGTGATCACCGTATGATGAACACGTGATCAGTGAACGACCAGCCAGGTGATCACTGCATGCGCGGTCAGGTGGTCAGTTCCTGATCAGCCACCTGATCAGTGCGTGCACAGTCCCCTGATCAGCGCCTGTCAGTCACTGATCACTGCCTGAGAAACCCGTGATCAGTGCCCGAACAGCCACGTCATCACTGCATGCGCAGTCACGTGATCAGTGCATGATAGCCACGTGATCAGTGCGTGCACAGTCCCATGATCAGCGCCTGTCAGTCACTGATCATTGCCTGATAAACACGAGATCAGTGCATGATGAGCCATGTGATCAGTGCCCGATCAGCCACGTCATCAGTGCATGCGCAGTCTCGTCATCAGTGCATGATAGCCACATGATCAGTGCCTGCTCAGTCACGTGATCTGGACTTGATCAGCCACGTGATCAGTGCCTGCAGAGTCACGTGATCAGGGCCTGCTGAGCTGCGTGATTCCTGCCGGCTCATCTGCATGACAATTGCCATCTGAGCTGCGTGATTCTTGTCGGCTCATCTGCTTGACAATTGCCAGCTGAGCTGCGTGATTCCTGCCTGGTCACGTGCTTGATTATTGCCAGTTGAGCAGCATGATTCGTCACTGCTGAGCTCCATGCTTATTGCCTGCTGATTGCGTGGTTCGTGTCTGCTCAGCTCTTTGAGTATTGCCTCCTGAGGTCCCTGTTCGGTCGCCACCTGCCGGGGACCAGCCCCAACTGATCCAGGGTATTCGAAGGAGAGATGGCCTAGGCGACTATTTATGTGCTAATCAGAGATGTCAAGAATAATAGTATGAGGAGAGCTCAGTAGGAAAATTCGGTGGAGAAAAGAGACTGAGTAGCTTGGTTTACGCGGAAGACCAATCAAACTTCAAGACAAGAAGTTTGCACCACTTACGTAGGCCGCAGGCGCCCTCTCGAATGGTGAAAGGTGCCTCACCCTAGACACCTTCTCGAGTGGGTCTTAGCAGCCCAGGCATAATTAGGAAGCGTGGTGGGTTCCGCGCTCCAGATGGAGACTCAGCTGGAAGTTAAAGGGAAGAATGACAAGGAACTTTATGAATTGGAGCTGTAAGTTACCTCTTTGACAGAGAGAGCGAGATGGTGGTGGGGGACAGCCCCCAGTGAAATCAGAGGTGAGAGCACAAAGCAATACAGTAGGCAGACTCCGGTTTTTTTGGGGGGAGATGCTCGAGAATATCCGGGTGGACTCCTGTGGCTCGATCCCGCATTTGCGTATGCCGAGCCTCCTTCCTCATGACCTTTGTCCAGAGTGGAATGCCTCCCCGGCTCCCGGCACATGATCAGTGCATGCTCAGTCACGATATCAGTGCCTGCTCAGCCACGTGATCACTGACGGCACAGTCACGTGATCAGCGCCTCTCAGTCACGTGATCACCGTATGATGAACACGTGATCAGTGAACGACCAGCCAGGTGATCACTGCATGCGCGGTCAGGTGGTCAGTTCCTGATCAGCCACCTGATCAGTGCGTGCACAGTCCCCTGATCAGCGCCTGTCAGTCACTGATCACTGCCTGATAAACCCGTGATCAGTGCCCGAACAGCCACGTCATCAGTGCATGCGCAGTCACGTGATCAGTGCATGATAGCCACGTGATCAGTGCGTGCACAGTCCCATGATCAGCGCCTGTCAGTCACTGATCATTGCCTGAGAAACACGTGATCAGTGCATGATGAGACATGTGATCAGTGCCCGATCAGCCACGTCATCAGTGCATGCGCAGTCACGTCATCAGTGCATGATAGCCACGTGATCAGTGCCTGCTCAGTCACGTGATCTGGACTTGATCAGCCACGTGATCAGTGCCTGCAGAGTCACGTGATCAGGGCCTGCTGAGCTGCGTGATTCCTGCCGGCTCATCTGCATGACAATTGCCATCTGAGCTGCGTGATTCCTGTCGGCTCATCTGCTTGACAATTGCCAGCTGAGCTGCGTGATTCCTGCCTGGTCACGTGCTTGATTATTGCCAGTTGAGCAGCATGATTCGTCACTGCTGAGCTCCATGCTTATTGCCTGCTGATTGCGTGGTTCGTGTCTGCTCAGCTCTTTGAGTATTGCCTCCTGAGGTCCCTGTTCGGTCGCCACCTGCCGGGGACCAGCCCCAACTGATCCAGGGTATTCGAAGGAGAGATGGCCTAGGCGACTATTTATGTGCTAATCAGAGATGTCAAGAATAATAGTATGAGGAGAGCTCAGTAGGAAAATTCGGTGGAGAAAAGAGACTGAGGAGCTTGGTTTACGCGGAAGACCAATCAAACTTCAAGACAAGAAGTTTGCACCACTTACGTAGGCCGCAGGCGCCCTCTCGAATGGCGAAAGTTGCCTCACCCTAGACACCTTCTCGAGTGGGTCTTAGCAGCCCAGGCATAATTAGGAAGCGTGGTGGGTTCCGCGCTCCAGATGGAGACTCAGCTGGAAGTTAAAGGGAAGAATGACAAGGAACTTTATGAATTGGAGCTGTAAGTTAACTCTTTGACAGAGAGAGCGAGATGGTGGTGGGGGACAGCCCCCAGTGAAATCAGAGGTGAGAGCACAAAGCAATACAGTAGGCAGACTCCGGTCTTTTTGGGGGGGAGATGCTCGAGAATATCCGGGTGGACTCCTGAGGCTCGATCCCGCATTTTCGTATGCCGAGCCTCCTTCCTCATGACCTTTGTCCAGAGTGGAATGCCTCCCCGGCTCCCGGCACATGATCAGTGCATGCTCAGTCACGATATCAGTGCCTGCTCAGCCACGTGATCACTGACGGCACAGTCACGTGATCAGCGCCTCTCAGTCACGTGATCACCATATGATGAACACGTGATCAGTGAACGACCAGCCAGGTGATCACTGCATGCGCGGTCAGGTGGTCAGTTCCTGATCAGCCACCTGATCAGTGCGTGCACAGTCCCCTGATCAGCGCCTGTCAGTCACTGATCACTGCCTGATAAACCCGTGATCAGTGCCCGAACAGCCACGTCATCAGTGCATGCGCAGTCACGTGATCAGTGCATGATAGCCACGTGATCAGTGCGTGCACAGTCCCATGATCAGCGCCTGTCAGTCACTGATCATTGCCTGAGAAACACGTGATCAGTGCATGATGAGCCATGTGATCAGTGCCCGATCAGCCACGTCATCAGTGCATGCGCAGTCACGTCATCAGTGCATGATAGCCACGTGATCAGTGCCTGCTCAGTCACGTGATCTGGACTTGATCAGCCACGTGATCAGTGCCTGCAGAGTCACGTGATCAGGGCCTGCTGAGCTGCGTGATTCCTGCCGGCTCATCTGCATGACAATTGCCATCTGAGCGGCGTGATTCCTGTCGGCTCATCTGCTTGACAATTGCCAGCTGAGCTGCGTGATTCCTGCCTGGTCACGTGCTTGATTATTGCCAGTTGAGCAGCATGATTCGTCACTGCTGAGCTCCATGCTTATTGCCTGCTTATTGCATGGTTCGTGTCTGCTCAGCTCTTTGAGTATTGCCTCCTGAGGTCCCTGTTCGGTCGCCACCTGCCGGGGACCAGCCCTAACTGATCCAGGGTATTCGAAGGAGAGATGGCCTAGGCGACTATTTATGTGCTAATCAGAGATGTCAAGAATAATAGTATGAGGAGAGCTCAGTAGGAAAATTCGGTGGACAAAAGAGACTGAGTAGCTTGGTTTACGCGGAAGACCAATCAAACTTCAAGACAAGAAGTTTGCACCACTTACGTAGGCCGCAGGCGCCCTCTCGAATGGCGAAAGTTGCCTCACCCTAGACACCTTCTCGAGTGGGTCTTAGCAGCCCAGGCATAATTAGTAAGCGTGGTGGGTTCCGCGCTCCAGATGGAGACTCAGCTGGAAGTTAAAGGGAAGAATGACAAGGAACTTTATGAATTGGAGCTGTAAGTTACCTCTTTGACAGAGAGAGCGAGATGGTGGTGGGGGACAGCCCCCAGTGAAATCAGAGGTGAGAGCACAAAGCAATACAGTAGGCAGACTCCGGTTTTTTTGGGGGGAGATGCTCGAGTATATCCGGGTGGACTCCTGAGGCTCGATCCCGCATTTTCGTATGCCGAGCCTCCTTCCTCATGACCTTTGTCCAGAGTGGAATGCCTCCCCGGCTCCCGGCACATGATCAGTGCATGCTCAGTCACGATATCAGTGCCTGCTCAGCCACGTGATCACTGACGGCACAGTCACGTGATCAGCGCCTCTCAGTCACGTGATCACCGTATGATGAACACGTGATCAGTGAACGACCAGCCAGGTGATCACTGCATGCGCGGTCAGGTGGTCAGTTCCTGATCAGCCACCTGATCAGTGCGTGCACAGTCCCCTGATCAGCGCCTGTCAGTCACTGATCACTGCCTGATAAACCCGTGATCAGTGCCCGAACAGCCACGTCATCAGTGCATGCAGTCACGTGATCAGTGCATGATAGCCACGTGATCAGTGCGTGCACAGTCCCATGATCAGCGCCTGTCAGTCACTGATCATTGCCTGAGAAACACGTGATCAGTGCATGATGAGCCATGTGATCAGTGCCCGATCAGCCACGTCATCAGTGCATGCGCAGTCACGTCATCAGTGCATGATAGCCACGTGATCAGTGCCTGCTCAGTCACGTGATCTGGACTTGATCAGCCACGTGATCAGTGCCTGCAGAGTCACGTGATCAGGGCCTGCTGAGCTGCGTGATTCCTGCCGGCTCATCTGCATGACAATTGCCATCTGAGCTGCGTGATTCCTGTCGGCTCATCTGCTTGACAATTGCCAGCTGAGCTGCGTGATTCCTGCCTGGTCACGTGCTTGATTATTGCCAGTTGAGCAGCATGATTCGTCACTGCTGAGCTCCATGCTTATTGCCTGCTGATTGCGTGGTTCGTGTCTGCTCAGCTCTTTGAGTATTGCCTCCTGAGGTCCCTGTTCGGTCGCCACCTGCAGGGGACCAGCCCCAACTGATCCAGGGTATTCGAAGGAGAGATGGCCTAGGCGACTATTTATATGCTAATCAGAGATGTCAAGAATAATAGTATGAGGAGAGCTCAGTAGGAAAATTCGGTGGAGAATAGAGACTGAGGAGCTTGGTTTACGCGGAAGACCAATCAAACTTCAAGACAAGAAGTTTGCACCACTTACGTAGGCCGCAGGCGCCCTCTCGAATAGCGAAAGGTGCCTCACCCTAGACACCTTCTCGAGTGGGTCTTAGCAGCCCAGGCATAATTAGGAAGCGTGGTGGGTTCCGCGCTCCAGATGGAGACTCAGCTGGAAGTTAAAGGGAAGAATGACAAGGAACTTTATGAATTGGAGCTGTAAGTTAACTCTTTGACAGAGAGAGCGAGATGGTGGTGGGGACAGCCCCCAGTGAAATCAGAGGTGAGAGCACAAAGCAATACAGTAGGCAGACTCCGGTTTTTTTGGGGGGAGATGCTCGAGAATATCCGGGTGGACTCCTGAGGCTCGATCCCGCATTTGCGTATGCCGAGCCTCCTTCCTCATGACCTTTGTCCAGAGTGGAATGCCTCCCCGGCTCCCGGCACATGATCAGTGCATGCTCAGTCACGATAGCAGTGCCTGCTCAGCCACGTGATCACTGACGGCACAGTCACGTGATCAGCGCCTCTCAGTCACGTGATCACCGTATGATAAACACGTGATCAGTGAACGACCAGCCACGTGATCACTGCATGCGCGGTCAGGTGGTCAGTTCCTGATCAGCCACCTGATCAGTGCGTGCACAGTCCCCTGATCAGCGCCTGTCAGTCACTGATCACTGCCTGATAAACCGTGATCAGTGCCCGAACAGCCACGTCATCAGTGCATGCGCAGTCACGTGATCAGTGCATGATAGCCACGTGATCAGTGCGTGCACAGTCCCATGATCAGCGCCTGTCAGTCACTGATCATTGCCTGATAAACACGTGATCAGTGCATGATGAGCCATGTGATCAGTGCCCGATCAGCCACGTCATCAGTGCATGCGCAGTCACGTCATCAGTGCATGATAGCCACGTGATCAGTGCATGCTCAGTCACGTGATCTGGACTTGATCAGCCACGTGATCAGTGCCTGCAGAGTCACGTGATCAGGGCCTGCTGAGCTGCGTGATTCCTGCCGGCTCATCTGCATGACAATTGCCATCTGAGCTGCGTGATTCCTGTCGGCTCATCTGCTTGACAATTGCCAGCTGAGCTGCGTGATTCCTGCCTGGTCACGTGCTTGATTATTGCCAGTTGAGCAGCATGATTCGTCACTGCTGAGCTCCATGCTTATTGCCTGCTGATTGCGTGGTTCGTGTCTGCTCAGCTCTTTGAGTATTGCCTCCTGAGGTCCCTGTTCGGTCGCCACCTGCCGGGGACCAGCCCCAACTGATCCAGGGTATTCGAAGGAGAGATGGCCTAGGCGACTATTTATATGCTAATCAGAGATGTCAAGAATAATAGTATGAGGAGAGCTCAGTAGGAAAATTCGGTGGAGAAAAGAGACTGAGTAGCTTGGTTTACGCGGAAGACCAATCAAACTTCAAGACAAGAAGTTTGCACCACTTACGTAGGCCGCAGGCGCCCTCTCGAATAGCGAAAGGTGCCTCACCCTAGACACCTTCTCGAGTGGGTCTTAGCAGCCCAGGCATAATTAGTAAGCGTGGTGGGTTCCGCGCTCCAGATGGAGACTCAGCTGGAAGTTAAAGGGAAGAATGACAAGGAACTTTATGAATTGGAGCTGTAAGTTAACTCTTTGACAGAGAGAGCGAGATGGTGGTGGGGGACAGCCCCCAGTGAAATCAGAGGTGAGAGCACAAAGCAATACAGTAGGCAGACTCCGGTTTTTTGGGGGAGATGCTCGAGAATATCCGGGTGGACTCCTGAGGCTCGATCCCGCATTTGCGTATGCCGAGCCTCCTTCCTCATGACCTTTGTCCAGAGTGGAATGCCTCCCCGGCTCCCGGCACATGATCAGTGCATGCTCAGTCACGATATCAGTGCCTGCTCAGCCACGTGATCACTGACGGCACAGTCACGTGATCAGCGCCTCTCAGTCACGTGATCACCGTATGATAAACACGTGATCAGTGAACGACCAGCCACGTGATCACTGCATGCGCGGTCAGGTGGTCAGTTCCTGATCAGCCACCTGATCAGTGCGTGCACAGTCCCCTGATCAGCGCCTGTCAGTCACTGATCACTGCCTGATAAACACGTGATCAGTGCCCGAACAGCCACGTCATCAGTGCATGCGCAGTCACGTGATCAGTGCATGATAGCCACGTGATCAGTGCGTGCACAGTCCCATGATCAGCGCCTGTCAGTCACTGATCATTGCCTGATAAACACGTGATCAGTGCATGATGAGCCATGTGATCAGTGCCCGATCAGCCACGTCATCAGTGCATGCGCAGTCACGTCATCAGTGCATGATAGCCACGTGATCAGTGCATGCTCAGTCACGTGATCTGGACTTGATCAGCCACGTGATCAGTGCCTGCAGAGTCACGTGATCAGGGCCTGCTGAGCTGCGTGATTCCTGCCGGCTCATCTGCATGACAATTGCCATCTGAGCTGCGTGATTCCTGTCGGCTCATCTGCTTGACAATTGCCAGCTGAGCTGCGTGATTCCTGCCTGGTCACGTGCTTGATTATTGCCAGTTGAGCAGCATGATTCGTCACTGCTGAGCTCCATGCTTATTGCCTGCTGATTGCGTGGTTCGTGTCTGCTCAGCTCTTTGAGTATTGCCTCCTGAGGTCCCTGTTCGGTCGCCACCTGCCGGGGACCAGCCCCAACTGATCCAGGGTATTCGAAGGAGAGATGGCCTAGGCGACTATTTATATGCTAATCAGAGATGTCAAGAATAATAGTATGAGGAGAGCTCAGTAGGAAAATTCGGTGGAGAAAAGAGACTGAGTAGCTTGGTTTACGCGGAAGACCAATCAAACTTCAAGACAAGAAGTTTGCACCACTTACGTAGGCCGCAGGCGCCCTCTCGAATAGCGAAAGGTGCCTCACCCTAGACACCTTCTCGAGTGGGTCTTAGCAGCCCAGGCATAATTAGTAAGCGTGGTGGGTTCCGCGCTCCAGATGGAGACTCAGCTGGAAGTTAAAGGGAAGAATGACAAGGAACTTTATGAATTGGAGCTGTAAGTTAACTCTTTGACAGAGAGAGCGAGATGGTGGTGGGGGACAGCCCCCAGTGAAATCAGAGGTGAGAGCACAAAGCAATACAGTAGGCAGACTCCGGTTTTTTGGGGGGGAGATGCTCGAGAATATCCGGGTGGACTCCTGAGGCTCGATCCCGCATTTGCGTATGCCGAGCCTCCTTCCTCATGACCTTTGTCCAGAGTGGAATGCCTCCCCGGCTCCCGGCACATGATCAGTGCATGCTCAGTCACGATATCAGTGCCTGCTCAGCCACGTGATCACTGACGGCACAGTCACGTGATCAGCGCCTCTCAGTCACGTGATCACCGTATGATAAACACGTGATCAGTGAACGACCAGCCACGTGATCACTGCATGCGCGGTCAGGTGGTCAGTTCCTGATCAGCCACCTGATCAGTGCGTGCACAGTCCCCTGATCAGCGCCTGTCAGTCACTGATCACTGCCTGATAAACACGTGATCAGTGCCCGAACAGCCACGTCATCAGTGCATGCGCAGTCACGTGATCAGTGCATGATAGCCACGTGATCAGTGCGTGCACAGTCCCATGATCAGCGCCTGTCAGTCACTGATCATTGCCTGATAAACACGTGATCAGTGCATGATGAGCCATGTGATCAGTGCCCGATCAGCCACGTCATCAGTGCATGCGCAGTCACGTCATCAGTGCATGATAGCCACGTGATCAGTGCATGCTCAGTCACGTGTGATCAGTGGACTTGATCAGTGATCAGTGCAGTCACGTGATCAGATCAGCCACGTGATCAGTGCCTGCAGAGTCACGTGATCAGGGCCTGCTGAGCTGCGTGATTCCTGCCGGCTCATCTGCATGACAATTGCCATCTGAGCTGCGTGATTCCTGTCGGCTCATCTGCTTGACAATTGCCAGCTGAGCTGCGTGATTCCTGCCTGGTCACGTGCTTGATTATTGCCAGTTGAGCAGCATGATTCGTCACTGCTGAGCTCCATGCTTATTGCCTGCTGATTGCGTGGTTCGTGTCTGCTCAGCTCTTTGAGTATTGCCTCCTGAGGTCCCTGTTCGGTCGCCACCTGCCGGGGACCAGCCCCAACTGATCCAGGGTATTCGAAGGAGAGATGGCCTAGGCGACTATTTATATGCTAATCAGAGATGTCAAGAATAATAGTATGAGGAGAGCTCAGTAGGAAAATTCGGTGGAGAAAAGAGACTGAGTAGCTTGGTTTACGCGGAAGACCAATCAAACTTCAAGACAAGAAGTTTGCACCACTTACGTAGGCCGCAGGCGCCCTCTCGAATAGCGAAAGGTGCCTCACCCTAGACACCTTCTCGAGTGGGTCTTAGCAGCCCAGGCATAATTAGTAAGCGTGGTGGGTTCCGCGCTCCAGATGGAGACTCAGCTGGAAGTTAAAGGGAAGAATGACAAGGAACTTTATGAATTGGAGCTGTAAGTTAACTCTTTGACAGAGAGAGCGAGATGGTGGTGGGGGACAGCCCCCAGTGAAATCAGAGGTGAGAGCACAAAGCAATACAGTAGGCAGACTCCGGTTTTTTTGGGGAGATGCTCGAGAATATCCGGGTGGACTCCTGAGGCTCGATCCCGCATTTGCGTATGCCGAGCCTCCTTCCTCATGACCTTTGTCCAGAGTGGAATGCCTCCCCGGCTCCCGGCACATGATCAGTGCATGCTCAGTCACGATATCAGTGCCTGCTCAGCCACGTGATCACTGACGGCACAGTCACGTGATCAGCGCCTCTCAGTCACGTGATCACCGTATGATAAACACGTGATCAGTGAACGACCAGCCACGTGATCACTGCATGCGCGGTCAGGTGGTCAGTTCCTGATCAGCCACCTGATCAGTGCGTGCACAGTCCCCTGATCAGCGCCTGTCAGTCACTGATCACTGCCTGATAAACACGTGATCAGTGCCCGAACAGCCACGTCATCAGTGCATGCGCAGTCACGTGATCAGTGCATGATAGCCACGTGATCAGTGCGTGCACAGTCCCATGATCAGCGCCTGTCAGTCACTGATCATTGCCTGATAAACACGTGATCAGTGCATGATGAGCCATGTGATCAGTGCCCGATCAGCCACGTCATCAGTGCATGCGCAGTCACGTCATCAGTGCATGATAGCCACGTGATCAGTGCATGCTCAGTCACGTGATCTGGACTTGATCAGCCACGTGATCAGTGCCTGCAGAGTCACGTGATCAGGGCCTGCTGAGCTGCGTGATTCCTGCCGGCTCATCTGCATGACAATTGCCATCTGAGCTGCGTGATTCCTGTCGGCTCATCTGCTTGACAATTGCCAGCTGAGCTGCGTGATTCCTGCCTGGTCACGTGCTTGATTATTGCCAGTTGAGCAGCATGATTCGTCACTGCTGAGCTCCATGCTTATTGCCTGCTGATTGCGTGGTTCGTGTCTGCTCAGCTCTTTGAGTATTGCCTCCTGAGGTCCCTGTTCGGTCGCCACCTGCCGGGGACCAGCCCCAACTGATCCAGGGTATTCGAAGGAGAGATGGCCTAGGCGACTATTTATATGCTAATCAGAGATGTCAAGAATAATAGTATGAGGAGAGCTCAGTAGGAAAATTCGGTGGAGAAAAGAGACTGAGTAGCTTGGTTTACGCGGAAGACCAATCAAACTTCAAGACAAGAAGTTTGCACCACTTACGTAGGCCGCAGGCGCCCTCTCGAATAGCGAAAGGTGCCTCACCCTAGACACCTTCTCGAGTGGGTCTTAGCAGCCCAGGCATAATTAGTAAGCGTGGTGGGTTCCGCGCTCCAGATGGAGACTCAGCTGGAAGTTAAAGGGAAGAATGACAAGGAACTTTATGAATTGGAGCTGTAAGTTAACTCTTTGACAGAGAGAGCGAGATGGTGGTGGGGGACAGCCCCCAGTGAAATCAGAGGTGAGAGCACAAAGCAATACAGTAGGCAGACTCCGGTTTTTTGGGGGGAGATGCTCGAGAATATCCGGGTGGACTCCTGAGGCTCGATCCCGCATTTGCGTATGCCGAGCCTCCTTCCTCATGACCTTTGTCCAGAGTGGAATGCCTCCCCGGCTCCCGGCACATGATCAGTGCATGCTCAGTCACGATATCAGTGCCTGCTCAGCCACGTGATCACTGACGGCACAGTCACGTGATCAGCGCCTCTCAGTCACGTGATCACCGTATGATAAACACGTGATCAGTGAACGACCAGCCACGTGATCACTGCATGCGCGGTCAGGTGGTCAGTTCCTGATCAGCCACCTGATCAGTGCGTGCACAGTCCCCTGATCAGCGCCTGTCAGTCACTGATCACTGCCTGATAAACACGTGATCAGTGCCCGAACAGCCACGTCATCAGTGCATGCGCAGTCACGTGATCAGTGCATGATAGCCACGTGATCAGTGCGTGCACAGTCCCATGATCAGCGCCTGTCAGTCACTGATCATTGCCTGATAAACACGTGATCAGTGCATGATGAGCCATGTGATCAGTGCCCGATCAGCCACGTCATCAGTGCATGCAGTGTCATGATGAGCCACGTGATCAGTGCATGCTCAGTCACGTGATCTGGACTTGATCAGCCACGTGATCAGTGCCTGCAGAGTCACGTGATCAGGGCCTGCTGAGCTGCGTGATTCCTGCCGGCTCATCTGCATGACAATTGCCATCTGAGCTGCGTGATTCCTGTCGGCTCATCTGCTTGACAATTGCCAGCTGAGCTGCGTGATTCCTGCCTGGTCACGTGCTTGATTATTGCCAGTTGAGCAGCATGATTCGTCACTGCTGAGCTCCATGCTTATTGCCTGCTGATTGCGTGGTTCGTGTCTGCTCAGCTCTTTGAGTATTGCCTCCTGAGGTCCCTGTTCGGTCGCCACCTGCCGGGGACCAGCCCCAACTGATCCAGGGTATTCGAAGGAGAGATGGCCTAGGCGACTATTTATATGCTAATCAGAGATGTCAAGAATAATAGTATGAGGAGAGCTCAGTAGGAAAATTCGGTGGAGAAAAGAGACTGAGTAGCTTGGTTTACGCGGAAGACCAATCAAACTTCAAGACAAGAAGTTTGCACCACTTACGTAGGCCGCAGGCGCCCTCTCGAATAGCGAAAGGTGCCTCACCCTAGACACCTTCTCGAGTGGGTCTTAGCAGCCCAGGCATAATTAGTAAGCGTGGTGGGTTCCGCGCTCCAGATGGAGACTCAGCTGGAAGTTAAAGGGAAGAATGACAAGGAACTTTATGAATTGGAGCTGTAAGTTAACTCTTTGACAGAGAGAGCGAGATGGTGGTGGGGGACAGCCCCCAGTGAAATCAGAGGTGAGAGCACAAAGCAATACAGTAGGCAGACTCCGGTTTTTTTGGGGGAGATGCTCGAGAATATCCGGGTGGACTCCTGAGGCTCGATCCCGCATTTGCGTATGCCGAGCCTCCTTCCTCATGACCTTTGTCCAGAGTGGAATGCCTCCCCGGCTCCCGGCACATGATCAGTGCATGCTCAGTCACGATATCAGTGCCTGCTCAGCCACGTGATCACTGACGGCACAGTCACGTGATCAGCGCCTCTCAGTCACGTGATCACCGTATGATAAACACGTGATCAGTGAACGACCAGCCACGTGATCACTGCATGCGCGGTCAGGTGGTCAGTTCCTGATCAGCCACCTGATCAGTGCGTGCACAGTCCCCTGATCAGCGCCTGTCAGTCACTGATCACTGCCTGATAAACACGTGATCAGTGCCCGAACAGCCACGTCATCAGTGCATGCGCAGTCACGTGATCAGTGCATGATAGCCACGTGATCAGTGCGTGCACAGTCCCATGATCAGCGCCTGTCAGTCACTGATCATTGCCTGATAAACACGTGATCAGTGCATGATGAGCCATGTGATCAGTGCCCGATCAGCCACGTCATCAGTGCATGCGCAGTCACGTCATCAGTGCATGATAGCCACGTGATCAGTGCATGCTCAGTCACGTGATCTGGACTTGATCAGCCACGTGATCAGTGCCTGCAGAGTCACGTGATCAGGGCCTGCTGAGCTGCGTGATTCCTGCCGGCTCATCTGCATGACAATTGCCATCTGAGCTGCGTGATTCCTGTCGGCTCATCTGCTTGACAATTGCCAGCTGAGCTGCGTGATTCCTGCCTGGTCACGTGCTTGATTATTGCCAGTTGAGCAGCATGATTCGTCACTGCTGAGCTCCATGCTTATTGCCTGCTGATTGCGTGGTTCGTGTCTGCTCAGCTCTTTGAGTATTGCCTCCTGAGGTCCCTGTTCGGTCGCCACCTGCCGGGGACCAGCCCCAACTGATCCAGGGTATTCGAAGGAGAGATGGCCTAGGCGACTATTTATATGCTAATCAGAGATGTCAAGAATAATAGTATGAGGAGAGCTCAGTAGGAAAATTCGGTGGAGAAAAGAGACTGAGTAGCTTGGTTTACGCGGAAGACCAATCAAACTTCAAGACAAGAAGTTTGCACCACTTACGTAGGCCGCAGGCGCCCTCTCGAATAGCGAAAGGTGCCTCACCCTAGACACCTTCTCGAGTGGGTCTTAGCAGCCCAGGCATAATTAGTAAGCGTGGTGGGTTCCGCGCTCCAGATGGAGACTCAGCTGGAAGTTAAAGGGAAGAATGACAAGGAACTTTATGAATTGGAGCTGTAAGTTAACTCTTTGACAGAGAGAGCGAGATGGTGGTGGGGGACAGCCCCCAGTGAAATCAGAGGTGAGAGCACAAAGCAATACAGTAGGCAGACTCCGGTTTTTTGGGGGAGATGCTCGAGAATATCCGGGTGGACTCCTGAGGCTCGATCCCGCATTTGCGTATGCCGAGCCTCCTTCCTCATGACCTTTGTCCAGAGTGGAATGCCTCCCCGGCTCCCGGCACATGATCAGTGCATGCTCAGTCACGATATCAGTGCCTGCTCAGCCACGTGATCACTGACGGCACAGTCACGTGATCAGCGCCTCTCAGTCACGTGATCACCGTATGATAAACACGTGATCAGTGAACGACCAGCCACGTGATCACTGCATGCGCGGTCAGGTGGTCAGTTCCTGATCAGCCACCTGATCAGTGCGTGCACAGTCCCCTGATCAGCGCCTGTCAGTCACTGATCACTGCCTGATAAACACGTGATCAGTGCCCGAACAGCCACGTCATCAGTGCATGCGCAGTCACGTGATCAGTGCATGATAGCCACGTGATCAGTGCGTGCACAGTCCCATGATCAGCGCCTGTCAGTCACTGATCATTGCCTGATAAACACGTGATCAGTGCATGATGAGCCATGTGATCAGTGCCCGATCAGCCACGTCATCAGTGCATGCGCAGTCACGTCATCAGTGCATGATAGCCACGTGATCAGTGCATGCTCAGTCACGTGATCTGGACTTGATCAGCCACGTGATCAGTGCCTGCAGAGTCACGTGATCAGGGCCTGCTGAGCTGCGTGATTCCTGCCGGCTCATCTGCATGACAATTGCCATCTGAGCTGCGTGATTCCTGTCGGCTCATCTGCTTGACAATTGCCAGCTGAGCTGCGTGATTCCTGCCTGGTCACGTGCTTGATTATTGCCAGTTGAGCAGCATGATTCGTCACTGCTGAGCTCCATGCTTATTGCCTGCTGATTGCGTGGTTCGTGTCTGCTCAGCTCTTTGAGTATTGCCTCCTGAGGTCCCTGTTCGGTCGCCACCTGCCGGGGACCAGCCCCAACTGATCCAGGGTATTCGAAGGAGAGATGGCCTAGGCGACTATTTATATGCTAATCAGAGATGTCAAGAATAATAGTATGAGGAGAGCTCAGTAGGAAAATTCGGTGGAGAAAAGAGACTGAGTAGCTTGGTTTACGCGGAAGACCAATCAAACTTCAAGACAAGAAGTTTGCACCACTTACGTAGGCCGCAGGCGCCCTCTCGAATAGCGAAAGGTGCCTCACCCTAGACACCTTCTCGAGTGGGTCTTAGCAGCCCAGGCATAATTAGTAAGCGTGGTGGGTTCCGCGCTCCAGATGGAGACTCAGCTGGAAGTTAAAGGGAAGAATGACAAGGAACTTTATGAATTGGAGCTGTAAGTTAACTCTTTGACAGAGAGAGCGAGATGGTGGTGGGGGACAGCCCCCAGTGAAATCAGAGGTGAGAGCACAAAGCAATACAGTAGGCAGACTCCGGTTTTTTTGGGGGGAGATGCTCGAGAATATCCGGGTGGACTCCTGAGGCTCGATCCCGCATTTGCGTATGCCGAGCCTCCTTCCTCATGACCTTTGTCCAGAGTGGAATGCCTCCCCGGCTCCCGGCACATGATCAGTGCATGCTCAGTCACGATATCAGTGCCTGCTCAGCCACGTGATCACTGACGGCACAGTCACGTGATCAGCGCCTCTCAGTCACGTGATCACCGTATGATAAACACGTGATCAGTGAACGACCAGCCACGTGATCACTGCATGCGCGGTCAGGTGGTCAGTTCCTGATCAGCCACCTGATCAGTGCGTGCACAGTCCCCTGATCAGCGCCTGTCAGTCACTGATCACTGCCTGATAAACACGTGATCAGTGCCCGAACAGCCACGTCATCAGTGCATGCGCAGTCACGTGATCAGTGCATGATAGCCACGTGATCAGTGCGTGCACAGTCCCATGATCAGCGCCTGTCAGTCACTGATCATTGCCTGATAAACACGTGATCAGTGCATGATGAGCCATGTGATCAGTGCCCGATCAGCCACGTCATCAGTGCATGCGCAGTCACGTCATCAGTGCATGATAGCCACGTGATCAGTGCATGCTCAGTCACGTGATCTGGACTTGATCAGCCACGTGATCAGTGCCTGCAGAGTCACGTGATCAGGGCCTGCTGAGCTGCGTGATTCCTGCCGGCTCATCTGCATGACAATTGCCATCTGAGCTGCGTGATTCCTGTCGGCTCATCTGCTTGACAATTGCCAGCTGAGCTGCGTGATTCCTGCCTGGTCACGTGCTTGATTATTGCCAGTTGAGCAGCATGATTCGTCACTGCTGAGCTCCATGCTTATTGCCTGCTGATTGCGTGGTTCGTGTCTGCTCAGCTCTTTGAGTATTGCCTCCTGAGGTCCCTGTTCGGTCGCCACCTGCCGGGGACCAGCCCCAACTGATCCAGGGTATTCGAAGGAGAGATGGCCTAGGCGACTATTTATATGCTAATCAGAGATGTCAAGAATAATAGTATGAGGAGAGCTCAGTAGGAAAATTCGGTGGAGAAAAGAGACTGAGTAGCTTGGTTTACGCGGAAGACCAATCAAACTTCAAGACAAGAAGTTTGCACCACTTACGTAGGCCGCAGGCGCCCTCTCGAATAGCGAAAGGTGCCTCACCCTAGACACCTTCTCGAGTGGGTCTTAGCAGCCCAGGCATAATTAGTAAGCGTGGTGGGTTCCGCGCTCCAGATGGAGACTCAGCTGGAAGTTAAAGGGAAGAATGACAAGGAACTTTATGAATTGGAGCTGTAAGTTAACTCTTTGACAGAGAGAGCGAGATGGTGGTGGGGGACAGCCCCCAGTGAAATCAGAGGTGAGAGCACAAAGCAATACAGTAGGCAGACTCCGGTTTTTTGGGGGGAGATGCTCGAGAATATCCGGGTGGACTCCTGAGGCTCGATCCCGCATTTGCGTATGCCGAGCCTCCTTCCTCATGACCTTTGTCCAGAGTGGAATGCCTCCCCGGCTCCCGGCACATGATCAGTGCATGCTCAGTCACGATATCAGTGCCTGCTCAGCCACGTGATCACTGACGGCACAGTCACGTGATCAGCGCCTCTCAGTCACGTGATCACCGTATGATAAACACGTGATCAGTGAACGACCAGCCACGTGATCACTGCATGCGCGGTCAGGTGGTCAGTTCCTGATCAGCCACCTGATCAGTGCGTGCACAGTCCCCTGATCAGCGCCTGTCAGTCACTGATCACTGCCTGATAAACACGTGATCAGTGCCCGAACAGCCACGTCATCAGTGCATGCGCAGTCACGTGATCAGTGCATGATAGCCACGTGATCAGTGCGTGCACAGTCCCATGATCAGCGCCTGTCAGTCACTGATCATTGCCTGATAAACACGTGATCAGTGCATGATGAGCCATGTGATCAGTGCCCGATCAGCCACGTCATCAGTGCATGCGCAGTCACGTCATCAGTGCATGATAGCCACGTGATCAGTGCATGCTCAGTCACGTGATCTGGACTTGATCAGCCACGTGATCAGTGCCTGCAGAGTCACGTGATCAGGGCCTGCTGAGCTGCGTGATTCCTGCCGGCTCATCTGCATGACAATTGCCATCTGAGCTGCGTGATTCCTGTCGGCTCATCTGCTTGACAATTGCCAGCTGAGCTGCGTGATTCCTGCCTGGTCACGTGCTTGATTATTGCCAGTTGAGCAGCATGATTCGTCACTGCTGAGCTCCATGCTTATTGCCTGCTGATTGCGTGGTTCGTGTCTGCTCAGCTCTTTGAGTATTGCCTCCTGAGGTCCCTGTTCGGTCGCCACCTGCCGGGGACCAGCCCCAACTGATCCAGGGTATTCGAAGGAGAGATGGCCTAGGCGACTATTTATATGCTAATCAGAGATGTCAAGAATAATAGTATGAGGAGAGCTCAGTAGGAAAATTCGGTGGAGAAAAGAGACTGAGTAGCTTGGTTTACGCGGAAGACCAATCAAACTTCAAGACAAGAAGTTTGCACCACTTACGTAGGCCGCAGGCGCCCTCTCGAATAGCGAAAGGTGCCTCACCCTAGACACCTTCTCGAGTGGGTCTTAGCAGCCCAGGCATAATTAGTAAGCGTGGTGGGTTCCGCGCTCCAGATGGAGACTCAGCTGGAAGTTAAAGGGAAGAATGACAAGGAACTTTATGAATTGGAGCTGTAAGTTAACTCTTTGACAGAGAGAGCGAGATGGTGGTGGGGGACAGCCCCCAGTGAAATCAGAGGTGAGAGCACAAAGCAATACAGTAGGCAGACTCCGGTTTTTTTGGGGGAGATGCTCGAGAATATCCGGGTGGACTCCTGAGGCTCGATCCCGCATTTGCGTATGCCGAGCCTCCTTCCTCATGACCTTTGTCCAGAGTGGAATGCCTCCCCGGCTCCCGGCACATGATCAGTGCATGCTCAGTCACGATATCAGTGCCTGCTCAGCCACGTGATCACTGACGGCACAGTCACGTGATCAGCGCCTCTCAGTCACGTGATCACCGTATGATAAACACGTGATCAGTGAACGACCAGCCACGTGATCACTGCATGCGCGGTCAGGTGGTCAGTTCCTGATCAGCCACCTGATCAGTGCGTGCACAGTCCCCTGATCAGCGCCTGTCAGTCACTGATCACTGCCTGATAAACACGTGATCAGTGCCCGAACAGCCACGTCATCAGTGCATGCGCAGTCACGTGATCAGTGCATGATAGCCACGTGATCAGTGCGTGCACAGTCCCATGATCAGCGCCTGTCAGTCACTGATCATTGCCTGATAAACACGTGATCAGTGCATGATGAGCCATGTGATCAGTGCCCGATCAGCCACGTCATCAGTGCATGCGCAGTCACGTCATCAGTGCATGATAGCCACGTGATCAGTGCATGCTCAGTCACGTGATCTGGACTTGATCAGCCACGTGATCAGTGCCTGCAGAGTCACGTGATCAGGGCCTGCTGAGCTGCGTGATTCCTGCCGGCTCATCTGCATGACAATTGCCATCTGAGCTGCGTGATTCCTGTCGGCTCATCTGCTTGACAATTGCCAGCTGAGCTGCGTGATTCCTGCCTGGTCACGTGCTTGATTATTGCCAGTTGAGCAGCATGATTCGTCACTGCTGAGCTCCATGCTTATTGCCTGCTGATTGCGTGGTTCGTGTCTGCTCAGCTCTTTGAGTATTGCCTCCTGAGGTCCCTGTTCGGTCGCCACCTGCCGGGGACCAGCCCCAACTGATCCAGGGTATTCGAAGGAGAGATGGCCTAGGCGACTATTTATATGCTAATCAGAGATGTCAAGAATAATAGTATGAGGAGAGCTCAGTAGGAAAATTCGGTGGAGAAAAGAGACTGAGTAGCTTGGTTTACGCGGAAGACCAATCAAACTTCAAGACAAGAAGTTTGCACCACTTACGTAGGCCGCAGGCGCCCTCTCGAATAGCGAAAGGTGCCTCACCCTAGACACCTTCTCGAGTGGGTCTTAGCAGCCCAGGCATAATTAGTAAGCGTGGTGGGTTCCGCGCTCCAGATGGAGACTCAGCTGGAAGTTAAAGGGAAGAATGACAAGGAACTTTATGAATTGGAGCTGTAAGTTAACTCTTTGACAGAGAGAGCGAGATGGTGGTGGGGGACAGCCCCCAGTGAAATCAGAGGTGAGAGCACAAAGCAATACAGTAGGCAGACTCCGGTTTTTTGGGGGGAGATGCTCGAGAATATCCGGGTGGACTCCTGAGGCTCGATCCCGCATTTGCGTATGCCGAGCCTCCTTCCTCATGACCTTTGTCCAGAGTGGAATGCCTCCCCGGCTCCCGGCACATGATCAGTGCATGCTCAGTCACGATATCAGTGCCTGCTCAGCCACGTGATCACTGACGGCACAGTCACGTGATCAGCGCCTCTCAGTCACGTGATCACCGTATGATAAACACGTGATCAGTGAACGACCAGCCACGTGATCACTGCATGCGCGGTCAGGTGGTCAGTTCCTGATCAGCCACCTGATCAGTGCGTGCACAGTCCCCTGATCAGCGCCTGTCAGTCACTGATCACTGCCTGATAAACACGTGATCAGTGCCCGAACAGCCACGTCATCAGTGCATGCGCAGTCACGTGATCAGTGCATGATAGCCACGTGATCAGTGCGTGCACAGTCCCATGATCAGCGCCTGTCAGTCACTGATCATTGCCTGATAAACACGTGATCAGTGCATGATGAGCCATGTGATCAGTGCCCGATCAGCCACGTCATCAGTGCATGCGCAGTCACGTCATCAGTGCATGATAGCCACGTGATCAGTGCATGCTCAGTCACGTGATCTGGACTTGATCAGCCACGTGATCAGTGCCTGCAGAGTCACGTGATCAGGGCCTGCTGAGCTGCGTGATTCCTGCCGGCTCATCTGCATGACAATTGCCATCTGAGCTGCGTGATTCCTGTCGGCTCATCTGCTTGACAATTGCCAGCTGAGCTGCGTGATTCCTGCCTGGTCACGTGCTTGATTATTGCCAGTTGAGCAGCATGATTCGTCACTGCTGAGCTCCATGCTTATTGCCTGCTGATTGCGTGGTTCGTGTCTGCTCAGCTCTTTGAGTATTGCCTCCTGAGGTCCCTGTTCGGTCGCCACCTGCCGGGGACCAGCCCCAACTGATCCAGGGTATTCGAAGGAGAGATGGCCTAGGCGACTATTTATATGCTAATCAGAGATGTCAAGAATAATAGTATGAGGAGAGCTCAGTAGGAAAATTCGGTGGAGAAAAGAGACTGAGTAGCTTGGTTTACGCGGAAGACCAATCAAACTTCAAGACAAGAAGTTTGCACCACTTACGTAGGCCGCAGGCGCCCTCTCGAATAGCGAAAGGTGCCTCACCCTAGACACCTTCTCGAGTGGGTCTTAGCAGCCCAGGCATAATTAGTAAGCGTGGTGGGTTCCGCGCTCCAGATGGAGACTCAGCTGGAAGTTAAAGGGAAGAATGACAAGGAACTTTATGAATTGGAGCTGTAAGTTAACTCTTTGACAGAGAGAGCGAGATGGTGGTGGGGGACAGCCCCCAGTGAAATCAGAGGTGAGAGCACAAAGCAATACAGTAGGCAGACTCCGGTTTTTTTGGGGGGAGATGCTCGAGAATATCCGGGTGGACTCCTGAGGCTCGATCCCGCATTTGCGTATGCCGAGCCTCCTTCCTCATGACCTTTGTCCAGAGTGGAATGCCTCCCCGGCTCCCGGCACATGATCAGTGCATGCTCAGTCACGATATCAGTGCCTGCTCAGCCACGTGATCACTGACGGCACAGTCACGTGATCAGCGCCTCTCAGTCACGTGATCACCGTATGATAAACACGTGATCAGTGAACGACCAGCCACGTGATCACTGCATGCGCGGTCAGGTGGTCAGTTCCTGATCAGCCACCTGATCAGTGCGTGCACAGTCCCCTGATCAGCGCCTGTCAGTCACTGATCACTGCCTGATAAACACGTGATCAGTGCCCGAACAGCCACGTCATCAGTGCATGCGCAGTCACGTGATCAGTGCATGATAGCCACGTGATCAGTGCGTGCACAGTCCCATGATCAGCGCCTGTCAGTCACTGATCATTGCCTGATAAACACGTGATCAGTGCATGATGAGCCATGTGATCAGTGCCCGATCAGCCACGTCATCAGTGCATGCGCAGTCACGTCATCAGTGCATGATAGCCACGTGATCAGTGCATGCTCAGTCACGTGATCTGGACTTGATCAGCCACGTGATCAGTGCCTGCAGAGTCACGTGATCAGGGCCTGCTGAGCTGCGTGATTCCTGCCGGCTCATCTGCATGACAATTGCCATCTGAGCTGCGTGATTCCTGTCGGCTCATCTGCTTGACAATTGCCAGCTGAGCTGCGTGATTCCTGCCTGGTCACGTGCTTGATTATTGCCAGTTGAGCAGCATGATTCGTCACTGCTGAGCTCCATGCTTATTGCCTGCTGATTGCGTGGTTCGTGTCTGCTCAGCTCTTTGAGTATTGCCTCCTGAGGTCCCTGTTCGGTCGCCACCTGCCGGGGACCAGCCCCAACTGATCCAGGGTATTCGAAGGAGAGATGGCCTAGGCGACTATTTATATGCTAATCAGAGATGTCAAGAATAATAGTATGAGGAGAGCTCAGTAGGAAAATTCGGTGGAGAAAAGAGACTGAGTAGCTTGGTTTACGCGGAAGACCAATCAAACTTCAAGACAAGAAGTTTGCACCACTTACGTAGGCCGCAGGCGCCCTCTCGAATAGCGAAAGGTGCCTCACCCTAGACACCTTCTCGAGTGGGTCTTAGCAGCCCAGGCATAATTAGTAAGCGTGGTGGGTTCCGCGCTCCAGATGGAGACTCAGCTGGAAGTTAAAGGGAAGAATGACAAGGAACTTTATGAATTGGAGCTGTAAGTTAACTCTTTGACAGAGAGAGCGAGATGGTGGTGGGGGACAGCCCCCAGTGAAATCAGAGGTGAGAGCACAAAGCAATACAGTAGGCAGACTCCGGTTTTTTTGGGGGGAGATGCTCGAGAATATCCGGGTGGACTCCTGAGGCTCGATCCCGCATTTGCGTATGCCGAGCCTCCTTCCTCATGACCTTTGTCCAGAGTGGAATGCCTCCCCGGCTCCCGGCACATGATCAGTGCATGCTCAGTCACGATATCAGTGCCTGCTCAGCCACGTGATCACTGACGGCACAGTCACGTGATCAGCGCCTCTCAGTCACGTGATCACCGTATGATAAACACGTGATCAGTGAACGACCAGCCACGTGATCACTGCATGCGCGGTCAGGTGGTCAGTTCCTGATCAGCCACCTGATCAGTGCGTGCACAGTCCCCTGATCAGCGCCTGTCAGTCACTGATCACTGCCTGATAAACACGTGATCAGTGCCCGAACAGCCACGTCATCAGTGCATGCGCAGTCACGTGATCAGTGCATGATAGCCACGTGATCAGTGCGTGCACAGTCCCATGATCAGCGCCTGTCAGTCACTGATCATTGCCTGATAAACACGTGATCAGTGCATGATGAGCCATGTGATCAGTGCCCGATCAGCCACGTCATCAGTGCATGCGCAGTCACGTCATCAGTGCATGATAGCCACGTGATCAGTGCATGCTCAGTCACGTGATCTGGACTTGATCAGCCACGTGATCAGTGCCTGCAGAGTCACGTGATCAGGGCCTGCTGAGCTGCGTGATTCCTGCCGGCTCATCTGCATGACAATTGCCATCTGAGCTGCGTGATTCCTGTCGGCTCATCTGCTTGACAATTGCCAGCTGAGCTGCGTGATTCCTGCCTGGTCACGTGCTTGATTATTGCCAGTTGAGCAGCATGATTCGTCACTGCTGAGCTCCATGCTTATTGCCTGCTGATTGCGTGGTTCGTGTCTGCTCAGCTCTTTGAGTATTGCCTCCTGAGGTCCCTGTTCGGTCGCCACCTGCCGGGGACCAGCCCCAACTGATCCAGGGTATTCGAAGGAGAGATGGCCTAGGCGACTATTTATATGCTAATCAGAGATGTCAAGAATAATAGTATGAGGAGAGCTCAGTAGGAAAATTCGGTGGAGAAAAGAGACTGAGTAGCTTGGTTTACGCGGAAGACCAATCAAACTTCAAGACAAGAAGTTTGCACCACTTACGTAGGCCGCAGGCGCCCTCTCGAATAGCGAAAGGTGCCTCACCCTAGACACCTTCTCGAGTGGGTCTTAGCAGCCCAGGCATAATTAGTAAGCGTGGTGGGTTCCGCGCTCCAGATGGAGACTCAGCTGGAAGTTAAAGGGAAGAATGACAAGGAACTTTATGAATTGGAGCTGTAAGTTAACTCTTTGACAGAGAGAGCGAGATGGTGGTGGGGGACAGCCCCCAGTGAAATCAGAGGTGAGAGCACAAAGCAATACAGTAGGCAGACTCCGGTTTTTTTGGGGGAGATGCTCGAGAATATCCGGGTGGACTCCTGAGGCTCGATCCCGCATTTGCGTATGCCGAGCCTCCTTCCTCATGACCTTTGTCCAGAGTGGAATGCCTCCCCGGCTCCCGGCACATGATCAGTGCATGCTCAGTCACGATATCAGTGCCTGCTCAGCCACGTGATCACTGACGGCACAGTCACGTGATCAGCGCCTCTCAGTCACGTGATCACCGTATGATAAACACGTGATCAGTGAACGACCAGCCACGTGATCACTGCATGCGCGGTCAGGTGGTCAGTTCCTGATCAGCCACCTGATCAGTGCGTGCACAGTCCCCTGATCAGCGCCTGTCAGTCACTGATCACTGCCTGATAAACACGTGATCAGTGCCCGAACAGCCACGTCATCAGTGCATGCGCAGTCACGTGATCAGTGCATGATAGCCACGTGATCAGTGCGTGCACAGTCCCATGATCAGCGCCTGTCAGTCACTGATCATTGCCTGATAAACACGTGATCAGTGCATGATGAGCCATGTGATCAGTGCCCGATCAGCCACGTCATCAGTGCATGCGCAGTGTCATGATGAGCCACGTGATCAGTGCATGCTCAGTCACGTGATCTGGACTTGATCAGCCACGTGATCAGTGCCTGCAGAGTCACGTGATCAGGGCCTGCTGAGCTGCGTGATTCCTGCCGGCTCATCTGCATGACAATTGCCATCTGAGCTGCGTGATTCCTGTCGGCTCATCTGCTTGACAATTGCCAGCTGAGCTGCGTGATTCCTGCCTGGTCACGTGCTTGATTATTGCCAGTTGAGCAGCATGATTCGTCACTGCTGAGCTCCATGCTTATTGCCTGCTGATTGCGTGGTTCGTGTCTGCTCAGCTCTTTGAGTATTGCCTCCTGAGGTCCCTGTTCGGTCGCCACCTGCCGGGGACCAGCCCCAACTGATCCAGGGTATTCGAAGGAGAGATGGCCTAGGCGACTATTTATATGCTAATCAGAGATGTCAAGAATAATAGTATGAGGAGAGCTCAGTAGGAAAATTCGGTGGAGAAAAGAGACTGAGTAGCTTGGTTTACGCGGAAGACCAATCAAACTTCAAGACAAGAAGTTTGCACCACTTACGTAGGCCGCAGGCGCCCTCTCGAATAGCGAAAGGTGCCTCACCCTAGACACCTTCTCGAGTGGGTCTTAGCAGCCCAGGCATAATTAGTAAGCGTGGTGGGTTCCGCGCTCCAGATGGAGACTCAGCTGGAAGTTAAAGGGAAGAATGACAAGGAACTTTATGAATTGGAGCTGTAAGTTAACTCTTTGACAGAGAGAGCGAGATGGTGGTGGGGGACAGCCCCCAGTGAAATCAGAGGTGAGAGCACAAAGCAATACAGTAGGCAGACTCCGGTTTTTTGGGGGAGATGCTCGAGAATATCCGGGTGGACTCCTGAGGCTCGATCCCGCATTTGCGTATGCCGAGCCTCCTTCCTCATGACCTTTGTCCAGAGTGGAATGCCTCCCCGGCTCCCGGCACATGATCAGTGCATGCTCAGTCACGATATCAGTGCCTGCTCAGCCACGTGATCACTGACGGCACAGTCACGTGATCAGCGCCTCTCAGTCACGTGATCACCGTATGATAAACACGTGATCAGTGAACGACCAGCCACGTGATCACTGCATGCGCGGTCAGGTGGTCAGTTCCTGATCAGCCACCTGATCAGTGCGTGCACAGTCCCCTGATCAGCGCCTGTCAGTCACTGATCACTGCCTGATAAACCGTGATCAGTGCCCGAACAGCCACGTCATCAGTGCATGCGCAGTCACGTGATCAGTGCATGATAGCCACGTGATCAGTGCGTGCACAGTCCCATGATCAGCGCCTGTCAGTCACTGATCATTGCCTGATAAACACGTGATCAGTGCATGATGAGCCATGTGATCAGTGCCCGATCAGCCACGTCATCAGTGCATGCGCAGTCACGTCATCAGTGCATGATAGCCACGTGATCAGTGCATGCTCAGTCACGTGATCTGGACTTGATCAGCCACGTGATCAGTGCCTGCAGAGTCACGTGATCAGGGCCTGCTGAGCTGCGTGATTCCTGCCGGCTCATCTGCATGACAATTGCCATCTGAGCTGCGTGATTCCTGTCGGCTCATCTGCTTGACAATTGCCAGCTGAGCTGCGTGATTCCTGCCTGGTCACGTGCTTGATTATTGCCAGTTGAGCAGCATGATTCGTCACTGCTGAGCTCCATGCTTATTGCCTGCTGATTGCGTGGTTCGTGTCTGCTCAGCTCTTTGAGTATTGCCTCCTGAGGTCCCTGTTCGGTCGCCACCTGCCGGGGACCAGCCCCAACTGATCCAGGGTATTCGAAGGAGAGATGGCCTAGGCGACTATTTATATGCTAATCAGAGATGTCAAGAATAATAGTATGAGGAGAGCTCAGTAGGAAAATTCGGTGGAGAAAAGAGACTGAGTAGCTTGGTTTACGCGGAAGACCAATCAAACTTCAAGACAAGAAGTTTGCACCACTTACGTAGGCCGCAGGCGCCCTCTCGAATAGCGAAAGGTGCCTCACCCTAGACACCTTCTCGAGTGGGTCTTAGCAGCCCAGGCATAATTAGTAAGCGTGGTGGGTTCCGCGCTCCAGATGGAGACTCAGCTGGAAGTTAAAGGGAAGAATGACAAGGAACTTTATGAATTGGAGCTGTAAGTTAACTCTTTGACAGAGAGAGCGAGATGGTGGTGGGGGACAGCCCCCAGTGAAATCAGAGGTGAGAGCACAAAGCAATACAGTAGGCAGACTCCGGTTTTTTTGGGGGAGATGCTCGAGAATATCCGGGTGGACTCCTGAGGCTCGATCCCGCATTTGCGTATGCCGAGCCTCCTTCCTCATGACCTTTGTCCAGAGTGGAATGCCTCCCCGGCTCCCGGCACATGATCAGTGCATGCTCAGTCACGATATCAGTGCCTGCTCAGCCACGTGATCACTGACGGCACAGTCACGTGATCAGCGCCTCTCAGTCACGTGATCACCGTATGATAAACACGTGATCAGTGAACGACCAGCCACGTGATCACTGCATGCGCGGTCAGGTGGTCAGTTCCTGATCAGCCACCTGATCAGTGCGTGCACAGTCCCCTGATCAGCGCCTGTCAGTCACTGATCACTGCCTGATAAACACGTGATCAGTGCCCGAACAGCCACGTCATCAGTGCATGCGCAGTCACGTGATCAGTGCATGATAGCCACGTGATCAGTGCGTGCACAGTCCCATGATCAGCGCCTGTCAGTCACTGATCATTGCCTGATAAACACGTGATCAGTGCATGATGAGCCATGTGATCAGTGCCCGATCAGCCACGTCATCAGTGCATGCGCAGTCACGTCATCAGTGCATGATAGCCACGTGATCAGTGCATGCTCAGTCACGTGATCTGGACTTGATCAGCCACGTGATCAGTGCCTGCAGAGTCACGTGATCAGGGCCTGCTGAGCTGCGTGATTCCTGCCGGCTCATCTGCATGACAATTGCCATCTGAGCTGCGTGATTCCTGTCGGCTCATCTGCTTGACAATTGCCAGCTGAGCTGCGTGATTCCTGCCTGGTCACGTGCTTGATTATTGCCAGTTGAGCAGCATGATTCGTCACTGCTGAGCTCCATGCTTATTGCCTGCTGATTGCGTGGTTCGTGTCTGCTCAGCTCTTTGAGTATTGCCTCCTGAGGTCCCTGTTCGGTCGCCACCTGCCGGGGACCAGCCCCAACTGATCCAGGGTATTCGAAGGAGAGATGGCCTAGGCGACTATTTATATGCTAATCAGAGATGTCAAGAATAATAGTATGAGGAGAGCTCAGTAGGAAAATTCGGTGGAGAAAAGAGACTGAGTAGCTTGGTTTACGCGGAAGACCAATCAAACTTCAAGACAAGAAGTTTGCACCACTTACGTAGGCCGCAGGCGCCCTCTCGAATAGCGAAAGGTGCCTCACCCTAGACACCTTCTCGAGTGGGTCTTAGCAGCCCAGGCATAATTAGTAAGCGTGGTGGGTTCCGCGCTCCAGATGGAGACTCAGCTGGAAGTTAAAGGGAAGAATGACAAGGAACTTTATGAATTGGAGCTGTAAGTTAACTCTTTGACAGAGAGAGCGAGATGGTGGTGGGGGACAGCCCCCAGTGAAATCAGAGGTGAGAGCACAAAGCAATACAGTAGGCAGACTCCGGTTTTTTGGGGGGAGATGCTCGAGAATATCCGGGTGGACTCCTGAGGCTCGATCCCGCATTTGCGTATGCCGAGCCTCCTTCCTCATGACCTTTGTCCAGAGTGGAATGCCTCCCCGGCTCCCGGCACATGATCAGTGCATGCTCAGTCACGATATCAGTGCCTGCTCAGCCACGTGATCACTGACGGCACAGTCACGTGATCAGCGCCTCTCAGTCACGTGATCACCGTATGATAAACACGTGATCAGTGAACGACCAGCCACGTGATCACTGCATGCGCGGTCAGGTGGTCAGTTCCTGATCAGCCACCTGATCAGTGCGTGCACAGTCCCCTGATCAGCGCCTGTCAGTCACTGATCACTGCCTGATAAACACGTGATCAGTGCCCGAACAGCCACGTCATCAGTGCATGCGCAGTCACGTGATCAGTGCATGATAGCCACGTGATCAGTGCGTGCACAGTCCCATGATCAGCGCCTGTCAGTCACTGATCATTGCCTGATAAACACGTGATCAGTGCATGATGAGCCATGTGATCAGTGCCCGATCAGCCACGTCATCAGTGCATGCGCAGTCACGTCATCAGTGCATGATAGCCACGTGATCAGTGCATGCTCAGTCACGTGATCTGGACTTGATCAGCCACGTGATCAGTGCCTGCAGAGTCACGTGATCAGGGCCTGCTGAGCTGCGTGATTCCTGCCGGCTCATCTGCATGACAATTGCCATCTGAGCTGCGTGATTCCTGTCGGCTCATCTGCTTGACAATTGCCAGCTGAGCTGCGTGATTCCTGCCTGGTCACGTGCTTGATTATTGCCAGTTGAGCAGCATGATTCGTCACTGCTGAGCTCCATGCTTATTGCCTGCTGATTGCGTGGTTCGTGTCTGCTCAGCTCTTTGAGTATTGCCTCCTGAGGTCCCTGTTCGGTCGCCACCTGCCGGGGACCAGCCCCAACTGATCCAGGGTATTCGAAGGAGAGATGGCCTAGGCGACTATTTATATGCTAATCAGAGATGTCAAGAATAATAGTATGAGGAGAGCTCAGTAGGAAAATTCGGTGGAGAAAAGAGACTGAGTAGCTTGGTTTACGCGGAAGACCAATCAAACTTCAAGACAAGAAGTTTGCACCACTTACGTAGGCCGCAGGCGCCCTCTCGAATAGCGAAAGGTGCCTCACCCTAGACACCTTCTCGAGTGGGTCTTAGCAGCCCAGGCATAATTAGTAAGCGTGGTGGGTTCCGCGCTCCAGATGGAGACTCAGCTGGAAGTTAAAGGGAAGAATGACAAGGAACTTTATGAATTGGAGCTGTAAGTTAACTCTTTGACAGAGAGAGCGAGATGGTGGTGGGGGACAGCCCCCAGTGAAATCAGAGGTGAGAGCACAAAGCAATACAGTAGGCAGACTCCGGTTTTTTTGGGGGAGATGCTCGAGAATATCCGGGTGGACTCCTGAGGCTCGATCCCGCATTTGCGTATGCCGAGCCTCCTTCCTCATGACCTTTGTCCAGAGTGGAATGCCTCCCCGGCTCCCGGCACATGATCAGTGCATGCTCAGTCACGATATCAGTGCCTGCTCAGCCACGTGATCACTGACGGCACAGTCACGTGATCAGCGCCTCTCAGTCACGTGATCACCGTATGATAAACACGTGATCAGTGAACGACCAGCCACGTGATCACTGCATGCGCGGTCAGGTGGTCAGTTCCTGATCAGCCACCTGATCAGTGCGTGCACAGTCCCCTGATCAGCGCCTGTCAGTCACTGATCACTGCCTGATAAACACGTGATCAGTGCCCGAACAGCCACGTCATCAGTGCATGCGCAGTCACGTGATCAGTGCATGATAGCCACGTGATCAGTGCGTGCACAGTCCCATGATCAGCGCCTGTCAGTCACTGATCATTGCCTGATAAACACGTGATCAGTGCATGATGAGCCATGTGATCAGTGCCCGATCAGCCACGTCATCAGTGCATGCGCAGTCACGTCATCAGTGCATGATAGCCACGTGATCAGTGCATGCTCAGTCACGTGATCTGGACTTGATCAGCCACGTGATCAGTGCCTGCAGAGTCACGTGATCAGGGCCTGCTGAGCTGCGTGATTCCTGCCGGCTCATCTGCATGACAATTGCCATCTGAGCTGCGTGATTCCTGTCGGCTCATCTGCTTGACAATTGCCAGCTGAGCTGCGTGATTCCTGCCTGGTCACGTGCTTGATTATTGCCAGTTGAGCAGCATGATTCGTCACTGCTGAGCTCCATGCTTATTGCCTGCTGATTGCGTGGTTCGTGTCTGCTCAGCTCTTTGAGTATTGCCTCCTGAGGTCCCTGTTCGGTCGCCACCTGCCGGGGACCAGCCCCAACTGATCCAGGGTATTCGAAGGAGAGATGGCCTAGGCGACTATTTATATGCTAATCAGAGATGTCAAGAATAATAGTATGAGGAGAGCTCAGTAGGAAAATTCGGTGGAGAAAAGAGACTGAGTAGCTTGGTTTACGCGGAAGACCAATCAAACTTCAAGACAAGAAGTTTGCACCACTTACGTAGGCCGCAGGCGCCCTCTCGAATAGCGAAAGGTGCCTCACCCTAGACACCTTCTCGAGTGGGTCTTAGCAGCCCAGGCATAATTAGTAAGCGTGGTGGGTTCCGCGCTCCAGATGGAGACTCAGCTGGAAGTTAAAGGGAAGAATGACAAGGAACTTTATGAATTGGAGCTGTAAGTTAACTCTTTGACAGAGAGAGCGAGATGGTGGTGGGGGACAGCCCCCAGTGAAATCAGAGGTGAGAGCACAAAGCAATACAGTAGGCAGACTCCGGTTTTTTGGGGGAGATGCTCGAGAATATCCGGGTGGACTCCTGAGGCTCGATCCCGCATTTGCGTATGCCGAGCCTCCTTCCTCATGACCTTTGTCCAGAGTGGAATGCCTCCCCGGCTCCCGGCACATGATCAGTGCATGCTCAGTCACGATATCAGTGCCTGCTCAGCCACGTGATCACTGACGGCACAGTCACGTGATCAGCGCCTCTCAGTCACGTGATCACCGTATGATAAACACGTGATCAGTGAACGACCAGCCACGTGATCACTGCATGCGCGGTCAGGTGGTCAGTTCCTGATCAGCCACCTGATCAGTGCGTGCACAGTCCCCTGATCAGCGCCTGTCAGTCACTGATCACTGCCTGATAAACACGTGATCAGTGCCCGAACAGCCACGTCATCAGTGCATGCGCAGTCACGTGATCAGTGCATGATAGCCACGTGATCAGTGCGTGCACAGTCCCATGATCAGCGCCTGTCAGTCACTGATCATTGCCTGATAAACACGTGATCAGTGCATGATGAGCCATGTGATCAGTGCCCGATCAGCCACGTCATCAGTGCATGCGCAGTCACGTCATCAGTGCATGATAGCCACGTGATCAGTGCATGCTCAGTCACGTGATCTGGACTTGATCAGCCACGTGATCAGTGCCTGCAGAGTCACGTGATCAGGGCCTGCTGAGCTGCGTGATTCCTGCCGGCTCATCTGCATGACAATTGCCATCTGAGCTGCGTGATTCCTGTCGGCTCATCTGCTTGACAATTGCCAGCTGAGCTGCGTGATTCCTGCCTGGTCACGTGCTTGATTATTGCCAGTTGAGCAGCATGATTCGTCACTGCTGAGCTCCATGCTTATTGCCTGCTGATTGCGTGGTTCGTGTCTGCTCAGCTCTTTGAGTATTGCCTCCTGAGGTCCCTGTTCGGTCGCCACCTGCCGGGGACCAGCCCCAACTGATCCAGGGTATTCGAAGGAGAGATGGCCTAGGCGACTATTTATATGCTAATCAGAGATGTCAAGAATAATAGTATGAGGAGAGCTCAGTAGGAAAATTCGGTGGAGAAAAGAGACTGAGTAGCTTGGTTTACGCGGAAGACCAATCAAACTTCAAGACAAGAAGTTTGCACCACTTACGTAGGCCGCAGGCGCCCTCTCGAATAGCGAAAGGTGCCTCACCCTAGACACCTTCTCGAGTGGGTCTTAGCAGCCCAGGCATAATTAGTAAGCGTGGTGGGTTCCGCGCTCCAGATGGAGACTCAGCTGGAAGTTAAAGGGAAGAATGACAAGGAACTTTATGAATTGGAGCTGTAAGTTAACTCTTTGACAGAGAGAGCGAGATGGTGGTGGGGGACAGCCCCCAGTGAAATCAGAGGTGAGAGCACAAAGCAATACAGTAGGCAGACTCCGGTTTTTTTGGGGGAGATGCTCGAGAATATCCGGGTGGACTCCTGAGGCTCGATCCCGCATTTGCGTATGCCGAGCCTCCTTCCTCATGACCTTTGTCCAGAGTGGAATGCCTCCCCGGCTCCCGGCACATGATCAGTGCATGCTCAGTCACGATATCAGTGCCTGCTCAGCCACGTGATCACTGACGGCACAGTCACGTGATCAGCGCCTCTCAGTCACGTGATCACCGTATGATAAACACGTGATCAGTGAACGACCAGCCACGTGATCACTGCATGCGCGGTCAGGTGGTCAGTTCCTGATCAGCCACCTGATCAGTGCGTGCACAGTCCCCTGATCAGCGCCTGTCAGTCACTGATCACTGCCTGATAAACACGTGATCAGTGCCCGAACAGCCACGTCATCAGTGCATGCGCAGTCACGTGATCAGTGCATGATAGCCACGTGATCAGTGCGTGCACAGTCCCATGATCAGCGCCTGTCAGTCACTGATCATTGCCTGATAAACACGTGATCAGTGCATGATGAGCCATGTGATCAGTGCCCGATCAGCCACGTCATCAGTGCATGCGCAGTCACGTCATCAGTGCATGATAGCCACGTGATCAGTGCATGCTCAGTCACGTGATCTGGACTTGATCAGCCACGTGATCAGTGCCTGCAGAGTCACGTGATCAGGGCCTGCTGAGCTGCGTGATTCCTGCCGGCTCATCTGCATGACAATTGCCATCTGAGCTGCGTGATTCCTGTCGGCTCATCTGCTTGACAATTGCCAGCTGAGCTGCGTGATTCCTGCCTGGTCACGTGCTTGATTATTGCCAGTTGAGCAGCATGATTCGTCACTGCTGAGCTCCATGCTTATTGCCTGCTGATTGCGTGGTTCGTGTCTGCTCAGCTCTTTGAGTATTGCCTCCTGAGGTCCCTGTTCGGTCGCCACCTGCCGGGGACCAGCCCCAACTGATCCAGGGTATTCGAAGGAGAGATGGCCTAGGCGACTATTTATATGCTAATCAGAGATGTCAAGAATAATAGTATGAGGAGAGCTCAGTAGGAAAATTCGGTGGAGAAAAGAGACTGAGTAGCTTGGTTTACGCGGAAGACCAATCAAACTTCAAGACAAGAAGTTTGCACCACTTACGTAGGCCGCAGGCGCCCTCTCGAATAGCGAAAGGTGCCTCACCCTAGACACCTTCTCGAGTGGGTCTTAGCAGCCCAGGCATAATTAGTAAGCGTGGTGGGTTCCGCGCTCCAGATGGAGACTCAGCTGGAAGTTAAAGGGAAGAATGACAAGGAACTTTATGAATTGGAGCTGTAAGTTAACTCTTTGACAGAGAGAGCGAGATGGTGGTGGGGGACAGCCCCCAGTGAAATCAGAGGTGAGAGCACAAAGCAATACAGTAGGCAGACTCCGGTTTTTTTGGGGGGAGATGCTCGAGAATATCCGGGTGGACTCCTGAGGCTCGATCCCGCATTTGCGTATGCCGAGCCTCCTTCCTCATGACCTTTGTCCAGAGTGGAATGCCTCCCCGGCTCCCGGCACATGATCAGTGCATGCTCAGTCACGATATCAGTGCCTGCTCAGCCACGTGATCACTGACGGCACAGTCACGTGATCAGCGCCTCTCAGTCACGTGATCACCGTATGATAAACACGTGATCAGTGAACGACCAGCCACGTGATCACTGCATGCGCGGTCAGGTGGTCAGTTCCTGATCAGCCACCTGATCAGTGCGTGCACAGTCCCCTGATCAGCGCCTGTCAGTCACTGATCACTGCCTGATAAACACGTGATCAGTGCCCGAACAGCCACGTCATCAGTGCATGCGCAGTCACGTGATCAGTGCATGATAGCCACGTGATCAGTGCGTGCACAGTCCCATGATCAGCGCCTGTCAGTCACTGATCATTGCCTGATAAACACGTGATCAGTGCATGATGAGCCATGTGATCAGTGCCCGATCAGCCACGTCATCAGTGCATGCGCAGTCACGTCATCAGTGCATGATAGCCACGTGATCAGTGCATGCTCAGTCACGTGATCTGGACTTGATCAGCCACGTGATCAGTGCCTGCAGAGTCACGTGATCAGGGCCTGCTGAGCTGCGTGATTCCTGCCGGCTCATCTGCATGACAATTGCCATCTGAGCTGCGTGATTCCTGTCGGCTCATCTGCTTGACAATTGCCAGCTGAGCTGCGTGATTCCTGCCTGGTCACGTGCTTGATTATTGCCAGTTGAGCAGCATGATTCGTCACTGCTGAGCTCCATGCTTATTGCCTGCTGATTGCGTGGTTCGTGTCTGCTCAGCTCTTTGAGTATTGCCTCCTGAGGTCCCTGTTCGGTCGCCACCTGCCGGGGACCAGCCCCAACTGATCCAGGGTATTCGAAGGAGAGATGGCCTAGGCGACTATTTATATGCTAATCAGAGATGTCAAGAATAATAGTATGAGGAGAGCTCAGTAGGAAAATTCGGTGGAGAAAAGAGACTGAGTAGCTTGGTTTACGCGGAAGACCAATCAAACTTCAAGACAAGAAGTTTGCACCACTTACGTAGGCCGCAGGCGCCCTCTCGAATAGCGAAAGGTGCCTCACCCTAGACACCTTCTCGAGTGGGTCTTAGCAGCCCAGGCATAATTAGTAAGCGTGGTGGGTTCCGCGCTCCAGATGGAGACTCAGCTGGAAGTTAAAGGGAAGAATGACAAGGAACTTTATGAATTGGAGCTGTAAGTTAACTCTTTGACAGAGAGAGCGAGATGGTGGTGGGGGACAGCCCCCAGTGAAATCAGAGGTGAGAGCACAAAGCAATACAGTAGGCAGACTCCGGTTTTTTTGGGGGAGATGCTCGAGAATATCCGGGTGGACTCCTGAGGCTCGATCCCGCATTTGCGTATGCCGAGCCTCCTTCCTCATGACCTTTGTCCAGAGTGGAATGCCTCCCCGGCTCCCGGCACATGATCAGTGCATGCTCAGTCACGATATCAGTGCCTGCTCAGCCACGTGATCACTGACGGCACAGTCACGTGATCAGCGCCTCTCAGTCACGTGATCACCGTATGATAAACACGTGATCAGTGAACGACCAGCCACGTGATCACTGCATGCGCGGTCAGGTGGTCAGTTCCTGATCAGCCACCTGATCAGTGCGTGCACAGTCCCCTGATCAGCGCCTGTCAGTCACTGATCACTGCCTGATAAACACGTGATCAGTGCCCGAACAGCCACGTCATCAGTGCATGCGCAGTCACGTGATCAGTGCATGATAGCCACGTGATCAGTGCGTGCACAGTCCCATGATCAGCGCCTGTCAGTCACTGATCATTGCCTGATAAACACGTGATCAGTGCATGATGAGCCATGTGATCAGTGCCCGATCAG
The DNA here is from genome assembly GCF_032452875.1 of Bos javanicus. Taxonomy (NCBI): domain Eukaryota; kingdom Metazoa; phylum Chordata; class Mammalia; order Artiodactyla; family Bovidae; genus Bos; species Bos javanicus. The sequence continues at coordinate 947,441 of NW_026893625.1, forward strand.
CCACGTCATCAGTGCATGCGCAGTCACGTCATCAGTGCATGATAGCCACGTGATCAGTGCATGCTCAGTCACGTGATCTGGACTTGATCAGCCACGTGATCAGTGCCTGCAGAGTCACGTGATCAGGGCCTGCTGAGCTGCGTGATTCCTGCCGGCTCATCTGCATGACAATTGCCATCTGAGCTGCGTGATTCCTGTCGGCTCATCTGCTTGACAATTGCCAGCTGAGCTGCGTGATTCCTGCCTGGTCACGTGCTTGATTATTGCCAGTTGAGCAGCATGATTCGTCACTGCTGAGCTCCATGCTTATTGCCTGCTGATTGCGTGGTTCGTGTCTGCTCAGCTCTTTGAGTATTGCCTCCTGAGGTCCCTGTTCGGTCGCCACCTGCCGGGGACCAGCCCCAACTGATCCAGGGTATTCGAAGGAGAGATGGCCTAGGCGACTATTTATATGCTAATCAGAGATGTCAAGAATAATAGTATGAGGAGAGCTCAGTAGGAAAATTCGGTGGAGAAAAGAGACTGAGTAGCTTGGTTTACGCGGAAGACCAATCAAACTTCAAGACAAGAAGTTTGCACCACTTACGTAGGCCGCAGGCGCCCTCTCGAATAGCGAAAGGTGCCTCACCCTAGACACCTTCTCGAGTGGGTCTTAGCAGCCCAGGCATAATTAGTAAGCGTGGTGGGTTCCGCGCTCCAGATGGAGACTCAGCTGGAAGTTAAAGGGAAGAATGACAAGGAACTTTATGAATTGGAGCTGTAAGTTAACTCTTTGACAGAGAGAGCGAGATGGTGGTGGGGGACAGCCCCCAGTGAAATCAGAGGTGAGAGCACAAAGCAATACAGTAGGCAGACTCCGGTTTTTTTGGGGGGAGATGCTCGAGAATATCCGGGTGGACTCCTGAGGCTCGATCCCGCATTTGCGTATGCCGAGCCTCCTTCCTCATGACCTTTGTCCAGAGTGGAATGCCTCCCCGGCTCCCGGCACATGATCAGTGCATGCTCAGTCACGATATCAGTGCCTGCTCAGCCACGTGATCACTGACGGCACAGTCACGTGATCAGCGCCTCTCAGTCACGTGATCACCGTATGATAAACACGTGATCAGTGAACGACCAGCCACGTGATCACTGCATGCGCGGTCAGGTGGTCAGTTCCTGATCAGCCACCTGATCAGTGCGTGCACAGTCCCCTGATCAGCGCCTGTCAGTCACTGATCACTGCCTGATAAACACGTGATCAGTGCCCGAACAGCCACGTCATCAGTGCATGCGCAGTCACGTGATCAGTGCATGATAGCCACGTGATCAGTGCGTGCACAGTCCCATGATCAGCGCCTGTCAGTCACTGATCATTGCCTGATAAACACGTGATCAGTGCATGATGAGCCATGTGATCAGTGCCCGATCAGCCACGTCATCAGTGCATGCGCAGTCACGTCATCAGTGCATGATAGCCACGTGATCAGTGCATGCTCAGTCACGTGATCTGGACTTGATCAGCCACGTGATCAGTGCCTGCAGAGTCACGTGATCAGGGCCTGCTGAGCTGCGTGATTCCTGCCGGCTCATCTGCATGACAATTGCCATCTGAGCTGCGTGATTCCTGTCGGCTCATCTGCTTGACAATTGCCAGCTGAGCTGCGTGATTCCTGCCTGGTCACGTGCTTGATTATTGCCAGTTGAGCAGCATGATTCGTCACTGCTGAGCTCCATGCTTATTGCCTGCTGATTGCGTGGTTCGTGTCTGCTCAGCTCTTTGAGTATTGCCTCCTGAGGTCCCTGTTCGGTCGCCACCTGCCGGGGACCAGCCCCAACTGATCCAGGGTATTCGAAGGAGAGATGGCCTAGGCGACTATTTATATGCTAATCAGAGATGTCAAGAATAATAGTATGAGGAGAGCTCAGTAGGAAAATTCGGTGGAGAAAAGAGACTGAGTAGCTTGGTTTACGCGGAAGACCAATCAAACTTCAAGACAAGAAGTTTGCACCACTTACGTAGGCCGCAGGCGCCCTCTCGAATAGCGAAAGGTGCCTCACCCTAGACACCTTCTCGAGTGGGTCTTAGCAGCCCAGGCATAATTAGTAAGCGTGGTGGGTTCCGCGCTCCAGATGGAGACTCAGCTGGAAGTTAAAGGGAAGAATGACAAGGAACTTTATGAATTGGAGCTGTAAGTTAACTCTTTGACAGAGAGAGCGAGATGGTGGTGGGGGACAGCCCCCAGTGAAATCAGAGGTGAGAGCACAAAGCAATACAGTAGGCAGACTCCGGTTTTTGGGGGGAGATGCTCGAGAATATCCGGGTGGACTCCTGAGGCTCGATCCCGCATTTGCGTATGCCGAGCCTCCTTCCTCATGACCTTTGTCCAGAGTGGAATGCCTCCCCGGCTCCCGGCACATGATCAGTGCATGCTCAGTCACGATATCAGTGCCTGCTCAGCCACGTGATCACTGACGGCACAGTCACGTGATCAGCGCCTCTCAGTCACGTGATCACCGTATGATAAACACGTGATCAGTGAACGACCAGCCACGTGATCACTGCATGCGCGGTCAGGTGGTCAGTTCCTGATCAGCCACCTGATCAGTGCGTGCACAGTCCCCTGATCAGCGCCTGTCAGTCACTGATCACTGCCTGATAAACACGTGATCAGTGCCCGAACAGCCACGTCATCAGTGCATGCGCAGTCACGTGATCAGTGCATGATAGCCACGTGATCAGTGCGTGCACAGTCCCATGATCAGCGCCTGTCAGTCACTGATCATTGCCTGATAAACACGTGATCAGTGCATGATGAGCCATGTGATCAGTGCCCGATCAGCCACGTCATCAGTGCATGCGCAGTCACGTCATCAGTGCATGATAGCCACGTGATCAGTGCATGCTCAGTCACGTGATCTGGACTTGATCAGCCACGTGATCAGTGCCTGCAGAGTCACGTGATCAGGGCCTGCTGAGCTGCGTGATTCCTGCCGGCTCATCTGCATGACAATTGCCATCTGAGCTGCGTGATTCCTGTCGGCTCATCTGCTTGACAATTGCCAGCTGAGCTGCGTGATTCCTGCCTGGTCACGTGCTTGATTATTGCCAGTTGAGCAGCATGATTCGTCACTGCTGAGCTCCATGCTTATTGCCTGCTGATTGCGTGGTTCGTGTCTGCTCAGCTCTTTGAGTATTGCCTCCTGAGGTCCCTGTTCGGTCGCCACCTGCCGGGGACCAGCCCCAACTGATCCAGGGTATTCGAAGGAGAGATGGCCTAGGCGACTATTTATATGCTAATCAGAGATGTCAAGAATAATAGTATGAGGAGAGCTCAGTAGGAAAATTCGGTGGAGAAAAGAGACTGAGTAGCTTGGTTTACGCGGAAGACCAATCAAACTTCAAGACAAGAAGTTTGCACCACTTACGTAGGCCGCAGGCGCCCTCTCGAATAGCGAAAGGTGCCTCACCCTAGACACCTTCTCGAGTGGGTCTTAGCAGCCCAGGCATAATTAGTAAGCGTGGTGGGTTCCGCGCTCCAGATGGAGACTCAGCTGGAAGTTAAAGGGAAGAATGACAAGGAACTTTATGAATTGGAGCTGTAAGTTAACTCTTTGACAGAGAGAGCGAGATGGTGGTGGGGGACAGCCCCCAGTGAAATCAGAGGTGAGAGCACAAAGCAATACAGTAGGCAGACTCCGGTTTTTTTGGGGGGAGATGCTCGAGAATATCCGGGTGGACTCCTGAGGCTCGATCCCGCATTTGCGTATGCCGAGCCTCCTTCCTCATGACCTTTGTCCAGAGTGGAATGCCTCCCCGGCTCCCGGCACATGATCAGTGCATGCTCAGTCACGATATCAGTGCCTGCTCAGCCACGTGATCACTGACGGCACAGTCACGTGATCAGCGCCTCTCAGTCACGTGATCACCGTATGATAAACACGTGATCAGTGAACGACCAGCCACGTGATCACTGCATGCGCGGTCAGGTGGTCAGTTCCTGATCAGCCACCTGATCAGTGCGTGCACAGTCCCCTGATCAGCGCCTGTCAGTCACTGATCACTGCCTGATAAACACGTGATCAGTGCCCGAACAGCCACGTCATCAGTGCATGCGCAGTCACGTGATCAGTGCATGATAGCCACGTGATCAGTGCGTGCACAGTCCCATGATCAGCGCCTGTCAGTCACTGATCATTGCCTGATAAACACGTGATCAGTGCATGATGAGCCATGTGATCAGTGCCCGATCAGCCACGTCATCAGTGCATGCGCAGTCACGTCATCAGTGCATGATAGCCACGTGATCAGTGCATGCTCAGTCACGTGATCTGGACTTGATCAGCCACGTGATCAGTGCCTGCAGAGTCACGTGATCAGGGCCTGCTGAGCTGCGTGATTCCTGCCGGCTCATCTGCATGACAATTGCCATCTGAGCTGCGTGATTCCTGTCGGCTCATCTGCTTGACAATTGCCAGCTGAGCTGCGTGATTCCTGCCTGGTCACGTGCTTGATTATTGCCAGTTGAGCAGCATGATTCGTCACTGCTGAGCTCCATGCTTATTGCCTGCTGATTGCGTGGTTCGTGTCTGCTCAGCTCTTTGAGTATTGCCTCCTGAGGTCCCTGTTCGGTCGCCACCTGCCGGGGACCAGCCCCAACTGATCCAGGGTATTCGAAGGAGAGATGGCCTAGGCGACTATTTATATGCTAATCAGAGATGTCAAGAATAATAGTATGAGGAGAGCTCAGTAGGAAAATTCGGTGGAGAAAAGAGACTGAGTAGCTTGGTTTACGCGGAAGACCAATCAAACTTCAAGACAAGAAGTTTGCACCACTTACGTAGGCCGCAGGCGCCCTCTCGAATAGCGAAAGGTGCCTCACCCTAGACACCTTCTCGAGTGGGTCTTAGCAGCCCAGGCATAATTAGTAAGCGTGGTGGGTTCCGCGCTCCAGATGGAGACTCAGCTGGAAGTTAAAGGGAAGAATGACAAGGAACTTTATGAATTGGAGCTGTAAGTTAACTCTTTGACAGAGAGAGCGAGATGGTGGTGGGGGACAGCCCCCAGTGAAATCAGAGGTGAGAGCACAAAGCAATACAGTAGGCAGACTCCGGTTTTTTTGGGGGGAGATGCTCGAGAATATCCGGGTGGACTCCTGAGGCTCGATCCCGCATTTGCGTATGCCGAGCCTCCTTCCTCATGACCTTTGTCCAGAGTGGAATGCCTCCCCGGCTCCCGGCACATGATCAGTGCATGCTCAGTCACGATATCAGTGCCTGCTCAGCCACGTGATCACTGACGGCACAGTCACGTGATCAGCGCCTCTCAGTCACGTGATCACCGTATGATAAACACGTGATCAGTGAACGACCAGCCACGTGATCACTGCATGCGCGGTCAGGTGGTCAGTTCCTGATCAGCCACCTGATCAGTGCGTGCACAGTCCCCTGATCAGCGCCTGTCAGTCACTGATCACTGCCTGATAAACCGTGATCAGTGCCCGAACAGCCACGTCATCAGTGCATGCGCAGTCACGTGATCAGTGCATGATAGCCACGTGATCAGTGCGTGCACAGTCCCATGATCAGCGCCTGTCAGTCACTGATCATTGCCTGATAAACACGTGATCAGTGCATGATGAGCCATGTGATCAGTGCCCGATCAGCCACGTCATCAGTGCATGCGCAGTCACGTCATCAGTGCATGATAGCCACGTGATCAGTGCATGCTCAGTCACGTGATCTGGACTTGATCAGCCACGTGATCAGTGCCTGCAGAGTCACGTGATCAGGGCCTGCTGAGCTGCGTGATTCCTGCCGGCTCATCTGCATGACAATTGCCATCTGAGCTGCGTGATTCCTGTCGGCTCATCTGCTTGACAATTGCCAGCTGAGCTGCGTGATTCCTGCCTGGTCACGTGCTTGATTATTGCCAGTTGAGCAGCATGATTCGTCACTGCTGAGCTCCATGCTTATTGCCTGCTGATTGCGTGGTTCGTGTCTGCTCAGCTCTTTGAGTATTGCCTCCTGAGGTCCCTGTTCGGTCGCCACCTGCCGGGGACCAGCCCCAACTGATCCAGGGTATTCGAAGGAGAGATGGCCTAGGCGACTATTTATATGCTAATCAGAGATGTCAAGAATAATAGTATGAGGAGAGCTCAGTAGGAAAATTCGGTGGAGAAAAGAGACTGAGTAGCTTGGTTTACGCGGAAGACCAATCAAACTTCAAGACAAGAAGTTTGCACCACTTACGTAGGCCGCAGGAGCCCTCTCGAATACCGAAAGGTGCCTCACACTAGACACCTTTTCGAGTGGGTCTTAGCAGCCCAGGCATAATTAGTAAGCGTGGTGGGTTCCGCGCTCCAGATGGAGACTCAGCTGGAAGTTAAAGGGAAGAATGACAAGGAACTTTATGAATTGGAGCTCTAAGTTAACTCTTTGACAGAGAGAGCGAGATGGTGGTGGGGGACAGCCCCCAGTGAAATCAGAGGTGAGAGCACAAAGCAATACAGTAGGCAGACTCCGGTTTTTTTGGGGGGAGATGCTCGAGAATATCCGGGTGGACTCCTGAGGCTCGATCCCGCATTTGCGTATGCCGAGCCTCCTTCCTCATGACCTTTGTCCAGAGTGGAATGCCTCCCCGGCTCCCGGCACATGATCAGTGCATGCTCAGTCACGATATCAGTGCCTGCTGAGCCACGTGATCACTGACGGCACAGTCACGTGATCAGCGCCTCTCAGTCACGTGATCACCCTATGATAAACACGTGATCAGTGAGCGACCAGCCACGTGATCACTGCATGCGAGGTCAGGTGGTCAGTTCCTGATCAGCCACCTGATCAGTGCGTGCACAGTCCCCTGATCAGCGCCTGTCAGTCACTGATCACTGCCTGATAAACCCGTGATCAGTGCCCGAACAGCCACGTCATCAGTGCATGCGCAGTCACGTGATCAGTGCATGATAGCCACGTGATCAGTGCGTGCACAGTCCCATGATCAGCGCCTGTCAGTCACTGATCATTGCCTGATAAACACGTGATCAGTGCATGATGAGCCATGTGATCAGTGCCCGATCAGCCACGTCATCAGTGCATGCGCAGTCACGTCATCAGTGCATGATAGCCACGGGATCAGTGCATGCTCAGTCACGTGATCTGGACTTGATCAGCCACGTGATCAGTGCCTGCAGAGTCACGTGATCAGGGCCTGCTGAGCTGCGTGATTCCTGCCGGCTCATCTGCATGACAATTGCCGTCTGAGCTGCGTGATTCCTGTCGGCTCATCTGCTTGACAATTGCCAGCTGAGCTGCGTGATTCCTGCCTGGTCACGTGCTTGATTATTGCCAGTTGAGCAGCATGATTCGTCACTGCTGAGCTCCATGCTTAGTGCCTGCTGATTGCGTGGTTCGTGTCTGCTCAGCTCTTTGAGTATTGCCTCCTGAGGTCCCTGTTCGGTCGCCACCTGCCGGGGACCAGCCCCAACTGATCCAGGGTATTCGAAGGAGAGATGGCCTAGGCGACTATTTATATGCTAATCAGAGATGTCAAGAATAATAGTATGAGGAGAGCTCAGTAGGAAAATTCGGTGGAGAAAAGAGACTGAGTAGCTTGGTTTACGCGGAAGACCAATCAAACTTCAAGACAAGAAGTTTGCACCACTTACGTAGGCCGCAGGAGCCCTCTCGAATACCGAAAGGTGCCTCACACTAGACACCTTTTCGAGTGGGTCTTAGCAGCCCAGGCATAATTAGTAAGCGTGGTGGGTTCCGCGCTCCAGATGGAGACTCAGCTGGAAGTTAAAGGGAAGAATGACAAGGAACTTTATGAATTGGAGCTGTAAGTTAACTCTTTGACAGAGAGAGCGAGATGGTGGTGAGGGACAGCCCCCAGTGAAATCAGAGGTGAGAGCACAAAGCAATACAGTAGGCAGACTCCGGTTTTTTTGGGGGAGATGCTCGAGAATATCCGGGTGGACTCCTGAGGCTCGATCCCGCATTTGCGTATGCCGAGCCTCCTTCCTCATGACCTTTGTCCAGAGTGGAATGCCTCCCCGGCTCCCGGCACATGATCAGTGCATGCTCAGTCACGATATCAGTGCCTGCTGAGCCAGGTGATCACTGACGGCACAGTCACGTGATCAGCGCCTCTCAGTCACGTGATCACCCTATGATAAACACGTGATCAGTGAACGACCAGCCACGTGATCACTGCATGCGCGGTCAGGTGGTCAGTTCCTGATCAGCCACCTGATCAGTGCGTGCACAGTCCCCTGATCAGCGCCTGTCAGTCACTGATCACTGCCTGATAAACACGTGATCAGTGCCCGAACAGCCACGTCATCAGTGCATGCGCAGTCACGTGATCAGTGCATGATAGCCACGTGATCAGTGCGTGCACAGTCCCATGATCAGCGCCTGTCAGTCACTGATCATTGCCTGATAAACACGTGATCAGTGCATGATGAGCCATGTGATCAGTGCCCGATCAGCCACGTCATCAGTGCATGCGCAGTCCCGTCATCAGTGCATGATAGCCACGTGATCAGTGCATGCTCAGTCACGTGATCTGGACTTGATCAGCCACGTGATCAGTGCCTGCAGAGTCACGTGATCAGGGCCTGCTGAGCTGCGTGATTCCTGCCGGCTCATCTGCATGACAATTGCCATCTGAGCTGCGTGATTCCTGTCGGCTCATCTGCTTGACAATTGCCAGCTGAGCTGCGTGATTCCTGCCTGGTCACGTGCTTGATTATTGCCAGTTGAGCAGCATGATTCGTCACTGCTGAGCTCCATGCTTAGTGCCTGCTGATTGCGTGGTTCGTGTCTGCTCAGCTCTTTGAGTATTGCCTCCTGAGGTCCCTGTTCGGTCGCCACCTGCCGGAGACCAGCCCCAACTGATCCAGGGTATTCGAAGGAGAGATGGCCTAGGCGACTATTTATATGCTAATCAGAGATGTCAAGAATAATAGTATGAGGAGAGCTCAGTAGGAAAATTCGGTGGAGAAAAGAGACTGAGTAGCTTGGTTTACGCGGAAGACCAATCAAACTTCAAGACAAGAAGTTTGCACCACTTACGTAGGCCGCAGGAGCCCTCTCGAATAGCGAAAGGTGCCTCACCCTAGACACCTTCTCGAGTGGGTCTTAGCAGCCCAGGCATAATTAGTAAGCGTGGTGGGTTCCGCGCTCCAGATGGAGACTCAGCTGGAAGTTAAAGGGAAGAATGACAAGGAACTTTATGAATTGGAGCTGTAAGTTAACTCTTTGACAGAGAGAGCGAGATGGTGGTGGGGGACAGCCCCCAGTGAAATCAGAGGTGAGAGCACAAAGCAATACAGTAGGCAGACTCCGGTTTTTTGGGGGGAGATGCTCGAGAATATCCGGGTGGACTCCTGAGGCTCGATCCCGCATTTGCGTATGCCGAGCCTCCTTCCTCATGACCTTTGTCCAGAGTGGAATGCCTCCCCGGCTCCCGGCCCATGATCAGTGCATGCTCAGTCACGATATCAGTGCCTGCTCAGCCACGTGATCACTGACGGCACAGTCACGTGATCAGCGCCTCTCAGTCACGTGATCACCCTATGATAAACACGTGATCAGTGAGCGACCAGCCACGTGATCACTGCATGCGGGGTCAGGTGATCAGTTCCTGATCAGCCACCTGATCAGTGCGTGCACAGTCCCCTGATCAGCGCCTGTCAGTCACTGATCACTGCCTGATAAACACGTGATCAGTGCCCGAACAGCCACGTCATCAGTGCATGCGCAGTCACGTGATCAGTGCATGATAGCCACGTGATCAGTGCGTGCACAGTCCCATGATCAGCGCCTGTCAGTCACTGATCATTGCCTGATAAACACGTGATCAGTGCATGATGAGCCATGTGATCAGTGCCCGATCAGCCACGTCATCAGTGCATGCGCAGTCACGTCATCAGTGCATGATAGCCACGTGATCAGTGCATGCTCAGTCACGTGATCTGGACTTGATCAGCCACGTGATCAGTGCCTGCAGAGTCACGTGATCAGGGCCTGCTGAGCTGCGTGATTCCTGCCGGCTCATCTGCATGACAAGTGCCATCTGAGCTGCGTGATTCCTGTCGGCTCATCTGCTTGACAATTGCCAGCTGAGCTGCGTGATTCCTGCCTGGTCACGTGCTTGATTATTGCCAGTTGAGCAGCATGATTCGTCACTGCTGAGCTCCATGCTTAGTGCCTGCTGATTGCGTGGTTCGTGTCTGCTCAGCTCTTTGAGTATTGCCTCCTGAGGTCCCTGTTCGGTCGCCACCTGCCGGGGACCAGCCCCAACTGATCCAGGGTATTCGAAGGAGAGATGGCCTAGGCGACTATTTATATGCTAATCAGAGATGTCAAGAATAATAGTATGAGGAGAGCTCAGTAGGAAAATTCGGTGGAGAAAAGAGACTGAGTAGCTTGGTTTACACGGAAGACCAATCAAACTTCAAGACAAGAAGTTTTCACCACTTACGTAGGCCGCAGGAGCCCTCTCGAATACCGAAAGGTGCCTCACCCTAGACACCTTCTCGAGTGGGTCTTAGCAGCCCAGGCATAATTAGTAAGCGTGGTGGGTTCCGCGCTCCAGATGGAGACTCAGCTGGAAGTTAAAGGGAAGAATGACAAGGAACTTTATGAATTGGAGCTGTAAGTTAACTCTTTGACAGAGAGAGCGAGATGGTGGTGGGGGACAGCCCCCAGTGAAATCAGAGGTGAGAGCACAAAGCAATACAGTAGGCAGACTCCGGTTTTTTTGGGGGGAGATGCTCGAGAATATCCGGGTGGACTCCTGAGGCTCGATCCCGCATTTGCGTATGCCGAGCCTCCTTCCTCATGACCTTTGTCCAGAGTGGAATGCCTCCCCGGCTCCCGGCACATGATCAGTGCATGCTCAGTCACGATATCAGTGCTTGCTGAGCCAGGTGATCACTGACGGCACAGTCACGTGATCAGCGCCTCTCAGTCACGTGATCACCCTATGATAAACACGTGATCAGTGAGCGACCAGCCACGTGATCACTGCATGCGAGGTCAGGTGGTCGGTTCCTGATCAGCCACCTGATCAGTGCGTGCACAGTCCCCTGATCAGCGCCTGTCAGTCACTGATCACTGCCTGATAAACACGTGATCAGTGCCCGAACAGCCACGTCATCAGTGCATGCGCAATCACGTGATCAGTGCATGATAGCCACGTGATCAGTGCGTGCACAGTCCCATGATCAGCGCCTGTCAGTCACTGATCATTGCCTGATAAACACGTGATCAGTGCATGATGAGCCATGTGATCAGTGCCCGATCAGCCACGTCATCAGTGCATGCGCAGTCCCGTCATCAGTGCATGATAGCCACGTGATCAGTGCATGCTCAGTCACGTGATCTGGACTTGATCAGCCACGTGATCAGTGCCTGCAGAGTCACGTGATCAGGGCCTGCTGAGCTGCGTGATTCCTGCCGGCTCATCTGCATGACAATTGCCATCTGAGCTGCGTGATTCCTGTCGGCTCATCTGCTTGACAATTGCCAGCTGAGCTGCGTGATTCCTGCCTGGTCACGTGCTTGATTATTGCCAGTTGAGCAGCATGATTCGTCACTGCTGAGCTCCATGCTTATTGCCTGCTGATTGCGTGGTTCGTGTCTGCTCAGCTCTTTGAGTATTGCCTCCTGAGGTCCCTGTTCGGTCGCCACCTGCCGGGGACCAGCCCCAACTGATCCAGGGTATTCGAAGGAGAGATGGCCTAGGCGACTATTTATATGCTAATCAGAGATGTCAAGAATAATAGTATGAGGAGAGCTCAGTAGGAAAATTCGGTGGAGAAAAGAGACTGAGTAGCTTGGTTTACACGGAAGACCAATCAAACTTCAAGACAAGAAGTTTGCACCACTTACGTAGGCCGCAGGAGCCCTCTCGAATAGCGAAAGGTGCCTCACCCTAGACACCTTCTCGAGTGGGTCTTAGCAGCCCAGGCATAATTAGTAAGCGTGGTGGGTTCCGCGCTCCAGATGGAGACTCAGCTGGAAGTTAAAGGGAAGAATGACAAGGAACTTTATGAATTGGAGCTGTAAGTTAACTCTTTGACAGAGAGAGCGAGATGGTGGTGAGGGACAGCCCCCAGTGAAATCAGAGGTGAGAGCACAAAGCAATACAGTAGGCAGACTCCGGTTTTTGGGGGAGATGCTCGAGAATATCCGGGTGGACTCCTGAGGCTCGATCCCGCATTTGCGTATGCCGAGCCTCCTTCCTCATGACCTTTGTCCAGAGTGGAATGCCTCCCCGGCTCCCGGCACATGATCAGTGCATGCTCAGTCACGATATCAGTGCCTGCTCAGCCACGTGATCACTGACGGCACAGTCACGTGATCAGCGCCTCTCAGTCACGTGATCACCCTATGATAAACACGTGATCAGTGAACGACCAGCCACGTGATCACTGCATGCGCGGTCAGGTGGTCAGTTCCTGATCAGCCACCTGATCAGTGCGTGCACAGTCCCCTGATCAGCGCCTGTCAGTCACTGATCACTGCCTGATAAACCCGTGATCAGTGCCCGAACAGCCACGTCATCAGTGCATGCGCAGTCACGTGATCAGTGCATGATAGCCACGTGATCAGTGCGTGCACAGTCCCATGATCAGCGCCTGTCAGTCACTGATCATTGCCTGATAAACACGTGATCAGTGCATGATGAGCCATGTGATCAGTGCCCGATCAGCCACGTCATCAGTGCATGCGCAGTCACGTCATCAGTGCATGATAGCCACGTGATCAGTGCATGCTCAGTCACGTGATCTGGACTTGATCAACCACGTGATCAGTGCCTGCAGAGTCACGTGATCAGGGCCTGCTGAGCTGCGTGATTCCTGCCGGCTCATCTGCATGACAATTGCCATCTGAGCTGCGTGATTCCTGTCGGCTCATCTGCTTGACAATTGCCAGCTGAGCTGCGTGATTCCTGCCTGGTCACGTGCTTGATTATTGCCAGTTGAGCAGCATGATTCGTCACTGCTGAGCTCCATGCTTATTGCCTGCTGATTGCGTGGTTCGTGTCTGCTCAGCTCTTTGAGTATTGCCTCCTGAGGTCCCTGTTCGGTCGCCACCTGCCGGGGACCAGCCCCAACTGATCCAGGGTATTCGAAGGAGAGATGGCCTAGGCGACTATTTATATGCTAATCAGAGATGTCAAGAATAATAGTATGAGGAGAGCTCAGTAGGAAAATTCGGTGGAGAAAAGAGACTGAGTAGCTTGGTTTACACGGAAGACCAATCAAACTTCAAGACAAGAAGTTTGCCCCACTTACGTAGGCCGCAGGCGCCCTCTCGAATAGCGAAAGGTGCCTCACCCTAGACACCTTCTCGAGTGGGTCTTAGCAGCCCAGGCATAATTAGTAAGCGTGGTGGGTTCCGCGCTCCAGATGGAGACTCAGCTGGAAGTTAAAGGGAAGAATGACAAGGAACTTTATGAATTGGAGCTGTAAGTTAACTCTTTGACAGAGAGAGCGAGATGGTGGTGGGGGACAGCCCCCAGTGAAATCAGAGGTGAGAGCACAAAGCAATACAGTAGGCAGACTCCGGTTTTTTTGTGGGGGGAGATGCTCGAGAACATCCGGGTGGACTCCTGAGGCTCGATCCCGCATTTGCGTATGCCGAGCCTCCTTCCTCATGACCTTTGTCCAGAGTGGAATGCCTCCCCGGCTCCCGGCACATGATCAGTGCATGCTCAGTCACGATATCAGTGCTTGCTCAGCCACGTGATCACTTACGGCACAGTCACGTGATCAGCGCCTCTCAGTCACGTGATCACCCTATGATAAACACGTGATCGGTGAACGACCAGCCACGTGATCACTGCATGCGCGGTCAGGTGGTCAGTTCCTGATCAGCCACCTGATCAATGCGTGCACAGTCCCCTGATCAGCGCCTGTCAGTCACTGATCACTGCCTGATAAACACGTGATCAGTGCCCGAGCAGCCACGTCATCAGTGCATGCGCAGTCACGTGATCAGTGCATGATAGCCACGTGATCAGTGCGTGCACAGTCCCATGATCAGCGCCTGTCAGTCACTGATCATTGCTTGATAAACACGTGATCAGTGCATGATGAGCCATGTGATCAGTGCCCGATCAGCCACGTCATCAGTGCATGCGCAGTCACGTCATCAGTGCATGATAGCCACGTGATCAGTGCACAGTGATCAGTGCAGTCACTGATCAGATGATCAGTGGACTGTGATCAGTGCCACAGTGATCAGTGCCTGCATGAGTCACGTGATCAGTGCGTGATCATCTGATCAGTGCCTGCTGATCAGGGCCTGCTGAGCTGCGTGATTCCTGCCGGCTCATCTGCATGACAATTGCCATCTGAGCTGCGTGATTCCTGTCGGCTCATCTGCTTGACAATTGCCAGCTGAGCTGCGTGATTCCTGCCTGGTCACGTGCTTGATTATTGCCAGTTGAGCAGCATGATTCGTCACTGCTGAGCTCCATGCTTATTGCCTGCTGATTGCGTGGTTCGTGTCTGCTCAGCTCTTTGAGTATTGCCTCCTGAGGTCCCTGTTCGGTCGCCACCTGCCGGGGACCAGCCCCAACTGATCCAGGGTATTCGAAGGAGAGATGGCCTAGGCGACTATTTATATGCTAATCAGAGATGTCAAGAATAATAGTATGAGGAGAGCTCAGTAGGAAAATTCGGTGGAGAAAAGAGACTGAGTAGCTTGGTTTACGCGGAAGACCAATCAAACTTCAAGACAAGAAGTTTGCACCACTTACGTAGGCCGCAGGCGCCCTCTCGAATAGCGAAAGGTGCCTCACCCTAGACACCTTCTCGAGTGGGTCTTAGCAGCCCAGGCATAATTAGTAAGCGTGGTGGGTTCCGCGCTCCAGATGGAGACTCAGCTGGAAGTTAAAGGGAAGAATGACAAGGAACTTTATGAATTGGAGCTCTAAGTTAACTCTTTGACAGAGAGAGCGAGATGGTGGTGGGGGACAGCCCCCAGTGAAATCAGAGGTGAGAGCACAAAGCAATACAGTAGGCAGACTCCGGTTTTTTTGGGGGGAGATGCTCGAGAATATCCGGGTGGACTCCTGAGGCTCGATCCCGCATTTGCGTATGCCGAGCCTCCTTCCTCATGACCTTTGTCCAGAGTGGAATGCCTCCCCGGCTCCCGGCACATGATCAGTGCATGCTCAGTCACGATATCAGTGCCTGCTCAGCCACGTGATCACTGACGGCACAGTCACGTGATCAGCGCCTCTCAGTCACGTGATCACCGTATGATAAACACGTGATCAGTGAACGACCAGCCACGTGATCACTGCATGCGCGGTCAGGTGGTCAGTTCCTGATCAGCCACCTGATCAGTGCGTGCACAGTCCCCTGATCAGCGCCTGTCAGTCACTGATCACTGCCTGATAAACAGGTGATCAGTGCCCGAACAGCCACGTCATCAGTGCATGCGCAGTCACGTGATCAGTGCATGATAGCCACGTGATCAGTGCGTGCACAGTCCCATGATCAGCGCCTGTCAGTCACTGATCATTGCCTGATCAGTGATCAGTGCATGATGAGCCCATGTGATCAGTG
The DNA here is from genome assembly GCF_032452875.1 of Bos javanicus. Lineage (NCBI taxonomy): Eukaryota > Metazoa > Chordata > Mammalia > Artiodactyla > Bovidae > Bos > Bos javanicus. The sequence goes on from NW_026893625.1 coordinate 963,010, forward strand.
CCCGATCAGCCACGTCAGTGCATGATGCCATGTGATCAGTGCAGTCACGTCATCAGTGCATGTGCATGATAGCCACGTGATCAGTGCATGCTCAGTCACGTGATCTGGACTTGATCAGCCACGTGATCAGTGCCTGCAGAGTCACGTGATCAGGGCCTGCTGAGCTGCGTGATTCCTGCCGGCTCATCTGCATGACAATTGCCATCTGAGCTGCGTGATTCCTGTCGGCTCATCTGCTTGACAATTGCCAGCTGAGCTGCGTGATTCCTGCCTGGTCACGTGCTTGATTATTGCCAGTTGAGCAGCATGATTCGTCACTGCTGAGCTCCATGCTTATTGCCTGCTGATTGCGTGGTTCGTGTCTGCTCAGCTCTTTGAGTATTGCCTCCTGAGGTCCCTGTTCGGTCGCCACCTGCCGGGGACCAGCCCCAACTGATCCAGGGTATTCGAAGGAGAGATGGCCTAGGCGACTATTTATATGCTAATCAGAGATGTCAAGAATAATAGTATGAGGAGAGCTCAGTAGGAAAATTCGGTGGAGAAAAGAGACTGAGTAGCTTGGTTTACGCGGAAGACCAATCAAACTTCAAGACAAGAAGTTTGCACCACTTACGTAGGCCGCAGGCGCCCTCTCGAATAGCGAAAGGTGCCTCACCCTAGACACCTTCTCGAGTGGGTCTTAGCAGCCCAGGCATAATTAGTAAGCGTGGTGGGTTCCGCGCTCCAGATGGAGACTCAGCTGGAAGTTAAAGGGAAGAATGACAAGGAACTTTATGAATTGGAGCTGTAAGTTAACTCTTTGACAGAGAGAGCGAGATGGTGGTGGGGGACAGCCCCCAGTGAAATCAGAGGTGAGAGCACAAAGCAATACAGTAGGCAGACTCCGGTTTTTTTGGGGGGAGATGCTCGAGAATATCCGGGTGGACTCCTGAGGCTCGATCCCGCATTTGCGTATGCCGAGCCTCCTTCCTCATGACCTTTGTCCAGAGTGGAATGCCTCCCCGGCTCCCGGCACATGATCAGTGCATGCTCAGTCACGATATCAGTGCCTGCTCAGCCACGTGATCACTGACGGCACAGTCACGTGATCAGCGCCTCTCAGTCACGTGATCACCGTATGATAAACACGTGATCAGTGAACGACCAGCCACGTGATCACTGCATGCGCGGTCAGGTGGTCAGTTCCTGATCAGCCACCTGATCAGTGCGTGCACAGTCCCCTGATCAGCGCCTGTCAGTCACTGATCACTGCCTGATAAACCCGTGATCAGTGCCCGAACAGCCACGTCATCAGTGCATGCGCAGTCACGTGATCAGTGCATGATAGCCACGTGATCAGTGCGTGCACAGTCCCATGATCAGCGCCTGTCAGTCACTGATCATTGCCTGATAAACACGTGATCAGTGCATGATGAGCCATGTGATCAGTGCCCGATCAGCCACGTCATCAGTGCATGCGCAGTCACGTCATCAGTGCATGATAGCCACGTGATCAGTGCATGCTCAGTCACGTGATCTGGACTTGATCAGCCACGTGATCAGTGCCTGCAGAGTCACGTGATCAGGGCCTGCTGAGCTGCGTGATTCCTGCCGGCTCATCTGCATGACAATTGCCATCTGAGCTGCGTGATTCCTGTCGGCTCATCTGCTTGACAATTGCCAGCTGAGCTGCGTGATTCCTGCCTGGTCACGTGCTTGATTATTGCCAGTTGAGCAGCATGATTCGTCACTGCTGAGCTCCATGCTTATTGCCTGCTGATTGCGTGGTTCGTGTCTGCTCAGCTCTTTGAGTATTGCCTCCTGAGGTCCCTGTTCGGTCGCCACCTGCCGGGGACCAGCCCCAACTGATCCAGGGTATTCGAAGGAGAGATGGCCTAGGCGACTATTTATATGCTAATCAGAGATGTCAAGAATAATAGTATGAGGAGAGCTCAGTAGGAAAATTCGGTGGAGAAAAGAGACTGAGTAGCTTGGTTTACGCGGAAGACCAATCAAACTTCAAGACAAGAAGTTTGCACCACTTACGTAGGCCGCAGGCGCCCTCTCGAATAGCGAAGGTGCCTCACCCTAGACACCTTCTCGAGTGGGTCTTAGCAGCCCAGGCATAATTAGGAAGCGTGGTGGGTTCCGCGCTCCAGATGGAGACTCAGCTGGAAGTTAAAGGGAAGAATGACAAGGAACTTTATGAATTGGAGCTGTAAGTTAACTCTTTGACAGAGAGAGCGAGATGGTGGTGGGGGACAGCCCCCAGTGAAATCAGAGGTGAGAGCACAAAGCAATACAGTAGGCAGACTCCGGTTTTTTTGGGGGGAGATGCTCGAGAATATCCGGGTGGACTCCTGAGGCTCGATCCCGCATTTGCGTATGCCGAGCCTCCTTCCTCATGACCTTTGTCCAGAGTGGAATGCCTCCCCGGCTCCCGGCACATGATCAGTGCATGCTCAGTCACGATATCAGTGCCTGCTCAGCCACGTGATCACTGACGGCACAGTCACGTGATCAGCGCCTCTCAGTCACGTGATCACCGTATGATAAACACGTGATCAGTGAACGACCAGCCAGGTGATCACTGCATGGGCGGTCAGGTGGTCAGTTCCTGATCAGCCACCTGATCAGTGCGTGCACAGTCCCCTGATCAGCGCCTGTCAGTCACTGATCACTGCCTGATAAACCCGTGATCAGTGCCCGAACAGCCACGTCATCAGTGCATGCGCAGTCACGTGATCAGTGCATGATAGCCACGTGATCAGTGCGTGCACAGTCCCATGATCAGCGCCTGTCAGTCACTGATCATTGCCTGATAAACACGTGATCAGTGCATGATGAGCCATGTGATCAGTGCCCGATCAGCCATGTCATCAGTGCATGCGCAGTCACGTCATCAGTGCATGATAGCCACGTGATCAGTGCATGCTCAGTCACGTGATCTGGACTTGATCAGCCACGTGATCAGTGCCTGCAGAGTCACGTGATCAGGGCCTGCTGAGCTGCGTGATTCCTGCCGGCTCATCTGCATGACAATTGCCATCTGAGCTGCGTGATTCCTGTCGGCTCATCTGCTTGACAATTGCCAGCTGAGCTGCGTGATTCCTGCCTGGTCACGTGCTTGATTATTGCCAGTTGAGCAGCATGATTCGTCACTGCTGAGCTCCATGCTTATTGCCTGCTGATTGCGTGGTTCGTGTCTGCTCAGCTCTTTGAGTATTGCCTCCTGAGGTCCCTGTTCGGTCGCCACCTGCCGGGGACCAGCCCCAACTGATCCAGGGTATTCGAAGGAGAGATGGCCTAGGCGACTATTTATATGCTAATCAGAGATGTCAAGAATAATAGTATGAGGAGAGCTCAGTAGGAAAATTCGGTGGAGAAAAGAGACTGAGGAGCTTGGTTTACGCGGAAGACCAATCAAACTTCAAGACAAGAAGTTTGCACCACTTACGTAGGCCGCAGGCGCCCTCTCGAATAGCGAAAGGTGCCTCACCCTAGACACCTTCTCGAGTGGGTCTTAGCAGCCCAGGCATAATTAGTAAGCGTGGTGGGTTCCGCGCTCCAGATGGAGACTCAGCTGGAAGTTAAAGGGAAGAATGACAAGGAACTTTATGAATTGGAGCTGTAAGTTAACTCTTTGACAGAGAGAGCGAGATGGTGGTGGGGGACAGCCCCCAGTGAAATCAGAGGTGAGAGCACAAAGCAATACAGTAGGCAGACTCCGGTTTTTTGGGGGGAGATGCTCGAGAATATCCGGGTGGACTCCTGAGGCTCGATCCCGCATTTGCGTATGCCGAGCCTCCTTCCTCATGACCTTTGTCCAGAGTGGAATGCCTCCCCGGCTCCCGGCACATGATCAGTGCATGCTCAGTCACGATATCAGTGCCTGCTCAGCCACGTGATCACTGACGGCACAGTCACGTGATCAGCGCCTCTCAGTCACGTGATCACCGTATGATAAACACGTGATCAGTGAACGACCAGCCAGGTGATCACTGCATGCGAGGTCAGGTGGTCAGTTCCTGATCAGCCACCTGATCAGTGCGTGCACAGTCCCTGATCAGCGCCTGTCAGTCACTGATCACTGCCTGATAAACACGTGATCAGTGCCGAACAGCCACGTCATCAGTGCATGCGCAGTCACGTGATCAGTGCATGATAGCCACGTGATCAGTGCGTGCACAGTCCCATGATCAGCGCCTGTCAGTCACTGATCATTGCCTGATAAACACGTGATCAGTGCATGATGAGCCATGTGATCAGTGCCCGATCAGCCACGTCATCAGTGCATGCGCAGTCACGTCATCAGTGCATGATAGCCACGTGATCAGTGCATGCTCAGTCACGTGATCTGGACTTGATCAGCCACGTGATCAGTGCCTGCAGAGTCACGTGATCAGGGCCTGCTGAGCTGCGTGATTCCTGCCGGCTCATCTGCATGACAATTGCCAGCTGAGCTGCGTGATTCCTGTCGGCTCATCTGCTTGACAATTGCCAGCTGAGCTGCGTGATTCCTGCCTGGTCACGTGCTTGATTATTGCCAGTTGAGCAGCATGATTCGTCACTGCTGAGCTCCATGCTTATTGCCTGCTGATTGCGTGGTTCGTGTCTGCTCAGCTCTTTGAGTATTGCCTCCTGAGGTCCCTGTTCGGTCGCCACCTGCCGAGGACCAGCCCCAACTGATCCAGGGTATTCGGAGGAGAGATGGCCTAGGCGACTATTTATATGCTAATCAGAGATGTCAAGAATAATAGTATGAGGAGAGCTCAGTAGGAAAATTCGGTGGAGAAAAGAGACTGAGTAGCTTGGTTTACGCGGAAGACCAATCAAACTTCAAGACAAGAAGTTTGCACCACTTACGTAGGCCGCAGGCGCCCTCTCGAATAGCGAAAGGTGCCTCACCCTAGACACCTTCTCGAGTGGGTCTTAGCAGCCCAGGCATAATTAGTAAGCGTGGTGGGTTCCGCGCTCCAGATGGAGACTCAGCTGGAAGTTAAAGGGAAGAATGACAAGGAACTTTATGAATTGGAGCTCTAAGTTAACTCTTTGACAGAGAGAGCGAGATGGTGGTGGGGGACAGCCCCCAGTGAAATCAGAGGTGAGAGCACAAAGCAATACAGTAGGCAGACTCCGGTTTTTGGGGGAGATGCTCGAGAATATCCGGGTGGACTCCTGAGGCTCGATCCCGCATTTGCGTATGCCGAGCCTCCTTCCTCATGACCTTTGTCCAGAGTGGAATGCCTCCCCGGCTCCCGGCACATGATCAGTGCATGCTCAGTCACGATATCAGTGCCTGCTCAGCCACGTGATCACTGACGGCACAGTCACGTGATCAGCGCCTCTCAGTCACGTGATCACCGTATGATAAACACGTGATCAGTGAACGACCAGCCACGTGATCACTGCATGCGGTCAGGTGGTCAGTTCCTGATCAGCCACCTGATCAGTGCGTGCACAGTCCCCTGATCAGCGCCTGTCAGTCACTGATCACTGCCTGATAAACCCGTGATCAGTGCCCGAACAGCCACGTCATCAGTGCATGCGCAGTCACGTGATCAGTGCATGATAGCCACGTGATCAGTGCGTGCACAGTCCCATGATCAGCGCCTGTCAGTCACTGATCATTGCCTGATAAACACGTGATCAGTGCATGATGAGCCATGTGATCAGTGCCCGATCAGCCACGTCATCAGTGCATGCGCAGTCACGTCATCAGTGCATGATAGCCACGTGATCAGTGCATGCTCAGTCACGTGATCTGGACTTGATCAGCCACGTGATCAGTGCCTGCAGAGTCACGTGATCAGGGCCTGCTGAGCTGCGTGATTCCTGCCGGCTCATCTGCATGACAATTGCCAGCTGAGCTGCGTGATTCCTGTCGGCTCATCTGCTTGACAATTGCCAGCTGAGCTGCGTGATTCCTGCCTGGTCACGTGCTTGATTATTGCCAGTTGAGCAGCATGATTCGTCACTGCTGAGCTCCATGCTTATTGCCTGCTGATTGCGTGGTTCGTGTCTGCTCAGCTCTTTGAGTATTGCCTCCTGAGGTCCCTGTTCGGTCGCCACCTGCCGGGGACCAGCCCCAGCTGATCCAGGGTATTCGAAGGAGAGATGGCCTAGGCGACTATTTATATGCTAATCAGAGATGTCAAGAATAATAGTATGAGGAGAGCTCAGTAGGAAAATTCGGTGGAGAAAAGAGACTGAGTAGCTTGGTTTACGCGGAAGACCAATCAAACTTCAAGACAAGAAGTTTGCACCACTTACGTAGGCCGCAGGCGCCCTCTCGAATAGCGAAAGGTGCCTCACCCTAGACACCTTCTCGAGTGGGTCTTAGCAGCCCAGGCATAATTAGGAAGCGTGGTGGGTTCCGCGCTCCAGATGGAGACTCAGCTGGAAGTTAAAGGGAAGAATGACAAGGAACTTTATGAATTGGAGCTGTAAGTTACCTCTTTGACAGAGAGAGCGAGATGGTGGTGGGGGACAGCCCCCAGTGAAATCAGAGGTGAGAGCACAAAGCAATACAGTAGGCAGACTCCGGTTTTTTTGGGGGAGATGCTCGAGAATATCCGGGTGGACTCCTGAGGCTCGATCCCGCATTTGCGTATGCCGAGCCTCCTTCCTCATGACCTTTGTCCAGAGTGGAATGCCTCCCCGGCTCCCGGCACATGATCAGTGCATGCTCAGTCACGATATCAGTGCCTGCTCAGCCACGTGATCACTGACGGCACAGTCACGTGATCAGCGCCTCTCAGTCACGTGATCACCGTATGATAAACACGTGATCAGTGAACGACCAGCCAGGTGATCACTGCATGCGCGGTCAGGTGGTCAGTTCCTGATCAGCCACCTGATCAGTGCGTGCACAGTCCCCTGATCAGCGCCTGTCAGTCACTGATCACTGCCTGATAAACACGTGATCAGTGCCCGAACAGCCACGTCATCAGTGCATGCGCAGTCACGTGATCAGTGCATGATAGCCACGTGATCAGTGCGTGCACAGTCCCATGATCAGCGCCTGTCAGTCACTGATCATTGCCTGATAAACACGTGATCAGTGCATGATGAGCCATGTGATCAGTGCCCGATCAGCCACGTCATCAGTGCATGCGCAGTCACGTCATCAGTGCATGATAGCCACGTGATCAGTGCCTGCTCAGTCACGTGATCTGGACTTGATCAGCCACGTGATCAGTGCCTGCAGAGTCACGTGATCAGGGCCTGCTGAGCTGCGTGATTCCTGCCGGCTCATCTGCATGACAATTGCCATCTGAGCTGCGTGATTCCTGTCGGCTCATCTGCTTGACAATTGCCAGCTGAGCTGCGTGATTCCTGCCTGGTCACGTGCTTGATTATTGCCAGTTGAGCAGCATGATTCGTCACTGCTGAGCTCCATGCTTATTGCCTGCTGATTGCGTGGTTCGTGTCTGCTCAGCTCTTTGAGTATTGCCTCCTGAGGTCCCTGTTCGGTCGCCACCTGCCGGGGACCAGCCCCAACTGATCCAGGGTATTCGAAGGAGAGATGGCCTAGGCGACTATTTATATGCTAATCAGAGATGTCAAGAATAATAGTATGAGGAGAGCTCAGTAGGAAAATTCGGTGGAGAAAAGAGACTGAGGAGCTTGGTTTACGCGGAAGACCAATCAAACTTCAAGACAAGAAGTTTGCACCACGTACGTAGGCCGCAGGCGCCCTCTCGAATGGCGAAAGGTGCCTCAGCCTAGACACCTTCTCGAGTGGGTCTTAGCAGCCCAGGCATAATTAGGAAGCGTGGTGGGTTCCGCGCTCCAGATGGAGACTCAGCTGGAAGTTAAAGGGAAGAATGACAAGGAACTTTATGAATTGGAGCTGTAAGTTACCTCTTTGACAGAGAGAGCGAGATGGTGGTGGGGGACAGCCCCCAGTGAAATCAGAGGTGAGAGCACAAAGCAATACAGTAGGCAGACTCCGGTTTTTGGGGGGAGATGCTCGAGAATATCCGGGTGGACTCCTGAGGCTCGATCCCGCATTTGCGTATGCCGAGCCTCCTTCCTCATGACCTTTGTCCAGAGTGGAATGCCTCCCCGGCTCCCGGCACATGATCAGTGCATGCTCAGTCACGATATCAGTGCCTGCTCAGCCACGTGATCACTGACGGCACAGTCACGTGATCAGCGCCTCTCAGTCACGTGATCACCGTATGATAAACACGTGATCAGTGAACGACCAGCCAGGTGATCACTGCATGCGCGGTCAGGTGGTCAGTTCCTGATCAGCCACCTGATCAGTGCGTGCACAGTCCCTGATCAGCGCCTGTCAGTCACTGATCACTGCCTGATAAACCCGTGATCAGTGCCCGAACAGCCACGTCATCAGTGCATGCGCAGTCACGTGATCAGTGCATGATAGCCACGTGATCAGTGCGTGCACAGTCCCATGATCAGCGCCTGTCAGTCACTGATCATTGCCTGAGAAACACGTGATCAGTGCATGATGAGCCATGTGATCAGTGCCCGATCAGCCACGTCATCAGTGCATGCGCAGTCACGTCATCAGTGCATGATAGCCACGTGATCAGTGCCTGCTCAGTCACGTGATCTGGACTTGATCAGCCACGTGATCAGTGCCTGCAGAGTCACGTGATCAGGGCCTGCTGAGCTGCGTGATTCCTGCCGGCTCATCTGCATGACAATTGCCATCTGAGCTGCGTGATTCCTGTCGGCTCATCTGCTTGACAATTGCCAGCTGAGCTGCGTGATTCCTGCCTGGTCACGTGCTTGATTATTGCCAGTTGAGCAGCATGATTCGTCACTGCTGAGCTCCATGCTTATTGCCTGCTGATTGCGTGGTTCGTGTCTGCTCAGCTCTTTGAGTATTGCCTCCTGAGGTCCCTGTTCGGTCGCCACCTGCCGGGGACCAGCCCCAACTGATCCAGGGTATTCGAAGGAGAGATGGCCTAGGCGACTATTTATATGCTAATCAGAGATGTCAAGAATAATAGTATGAGGAGAGCTCAGTAGGAAAATTCGGTGGAGAAAAGAGACTGAGGAGCTTGGTTTACGCGGAAGACCAATCAAACTTCAAGACAAGAAGTTTGCACCACTTACGTAGGCCGCAGGCGCCCTCTCGAATGGCGAAAGGTGCCTCAGCCTAGACACCTTCTCGAGTGGGTCTTAGCAGCCCAGGCATAATTAGGAAGCGTGGTGGGTTCCGCGCTCCAGATGGAGACTCAGCTGGAAGTTAAAGGGAAGAATGACAAGGAACTTTATGAATTGGAGCTGTAAGTTACCTCTTTGACAGAGAGAGCGAGATGGTGGTGGGGGACAGCCCCCAGTGAAATCAGAGGTGAGAGCACAAAGCAATACAGTAGGCAGACTCCGGTTTTTTTGGGGGGAGATGCTCGAGAATATCCGGGTGGACTCCTGAGGCTCGATCCCGCATTTGCGTATGCCGAGCCTCCTTCCTCATGACCTTTGTCCAGAGTGGAATGCCTCCCCGGCTCCCGGCACATGATCAGTGCATGCTCAGTCACGATATCAGTGCCTGCTCAGCCACGTGATCACTGACGGCACAGTCACGTGATCAGCGCCTCTCAGTCACGTGATCACCGTATGATAAACACGTGATCAGTGAACGACCAGCCAGGTGATCACTGCATGCGCGGTCAGGTGGTCAGTTCCTGATCAGCCACCTGATCAGTGCGTGCACAGTCCCCTGATCAGCGCCTGTCAGTCACTGATCACTGCCTGATAAACCCGTGATCAGTGCCCGAACAGCCACGTCATCAGTGCATGCGCAGTCACGTGATCAGTGCATGATAGCCACGTGATCAGTGCGTGCACAGTCCCATGATCAGCGCCTGTCAGTCACTGATCATTGCCTGATAAACACGTGATCAGTGCATGATGAGCCATGTGATCAGTGCCCGATCAGCCACGTCATCAGTGCATGCGCAGTCACGTCATCAGTGCATGATAGCCACGTGATCAGTGCCTGCTCAGTCACGTGATCTGGACTTGATCAGCCACGTGATCAGTGCCTGCAGAGTCACGTGATCAGGGCCTGCTGAGCTGCGTGATTCCTGCCGGCTCATCTGCATGACAATTGCCATCTGAGCTGCGTGATTCCTGTCGGCTCATCTGCTTGACAATTGCCAGCTGAGCTGCGTGATTCCTGCCTGGTCACGTGCTTGATTATTGCCAGTTGAGCAGCATGATTCGTCACTGCTGAGCTCCATGCTTATTGCCTGCTGATTGCGTGGTTCGTGTCTGCTCAGCTCTTTGAGTATTGCCTCCTGAGGTCCCTGTTCGGTCGCCACCTGCCGGGGACCAGCCCCAACTGATCCAGGGTATTCGAAGGAGAGATGGCCTAGGCGACTATTTATATGCTAATCAGAGATGTCAAGAATAATAGTATGAGGAGAGCTCAGTAGGAAAATTCGGTGGAGAAAGAGACTGAGGAGCTTGGTTTACACGGAAGACCAATCAAACTTCAAGACAAGAAGTTTGCACCACTTACGTAGGCCGCAGGCGCCTCTCGAAA